>NC_068347.1:33187132-33509244 GCF_014633365.1 Diospyros lotus | reverse complement strand
ACATCATTGCATTGATGACAAACAAGACATCATTTCAGTTAAGGACATCCAAACAAAAAGATCTCTTGTTGAATTTCATTAATCACTAACTTCTTAACAACCAAAAATTATGAAAGATACCTAAAAAGTATGTGTGTGTGTGTGTGTGTGTGTAGAGAGAGAGAGAGAGAGAGAGGGACAAAAATGGAAATGAGCTCTGAAGCAGAATACTAAGAACACAAAAAGAATAGGATTTCACAGAATTTGCCAACCAACCAAGGTAGGAAAGGGCCTTAAGTGCTGGTTCTCTAACTAGACAATGTGCTTCTGTTCTGCAGTTCACCGAATGTTTAGTTGGAGAATTTCTATCTTAGGCATTAGAATTATCTTCTAGTTTTAGATCTATAAATTAGTACTGAACTATATCATGAGCTTTCACAATATCCAACGTGGTGCTATTTTCCTTTCTCTTTTTCTATGCCAAATGTCCTAACAATTTAGATCTACATAAGTTGGATTATGGATTGCTTCCTCTTTGCTGGAAAATTGCAAACATATCTAAGGCAACCTCCAGCAGAGCAAGGAATTCAGTTAGGCTTCCTCTTTGCTCTTTGGTTAAATGCTGGATTTAGTATGAAATCTTTCTTAAAAGTTTTCCATACACAAGTATTAGGACAATCAATACCAGAGAAAATTCAAAGATTGTGTATATTTTTGCATAGTTAAGAAAAGATTGATTTATTAAGCAAACAAAACTTACGCCTATCTTTCTTTGACAAATGCTCAGCTATGGTTGGTGGATCATTATCAGCTGGTTCAATCTCAATGCTTTCATAATTCACACATTTCTCTGAATGTGTATTTGGCACATCATGTTGAGAGAAAGCTTGTAAAGTATCATACATGCTGTCCCACATTCCACATTTAATAGATTTAACCTGCAGCAGACAAAATGATCTAGGTATAATGCCTTTTTACAAGTCATCACAATCCACCACAAAGAGCAAATATTCATAAATCAGACTACATAAAGGATATAATTACATAAGAGAATCAACAAGGAATGTTAAAAAAATTAAGAAACAAATCTCTTCAAGAGTACAAGAGCTTTAGGCAAACAATTAAATCCACTATTGAATATGGCCATCAAATTACTCAAAAAAATTAACATATGAATGCATTTTGAGAGGTTCTAGACAATAGGTATAAAGCAATTAACAAATCATCATTTCCAAAAAGAAAAAAAAAAAAAGGACGCAAGAAATAATGTTAACAATCAATTTTTCTTTTTCAAGAGATAGACATCAAGGTAAAACCTCCTCACTCCTTTGCTTTAAGCATATCATGCAGCTCCCAAACAGACTTGCATATTGGTTGTTGATGACACTAGAAGTTCAGCGAGGCAAAAGAGGAAAAGTCAAGACATTTCTAATCGGCATTTTACGCCTTGAGTCAGTACATTGATCCTTGAATAAGTGGAATTAGCAAGCTTGAAATAGAAACAAAGAAGATCCTATCACATTTCCCACTTTGGATTAGATTAACATGCCTCTTCTAAAGCCAGACCATGTCGAATTTATATCCACTTGTGACATTTCTAAACATCTAACACTAAGAAAATAAAAACAATAAAGGTGAGAACTTGGTGAATCTGTCCAAAGACCCATGAGGTCTTGAGATAATTCTTAAAAGGAGAGGCAAGTAAAAGTTTGGACCACTGGTGCAAAGAATGGCTGGACACTTTTTGCTACCAATTTCAAACTTGATTTCATTCATGCACCACTATTATAGTTGTGGATAGCCTCCTCCTCCTCCTCTTTCTTCTTCTTCTTCTTATTGGAATTTGAGAATGATATGACAACATATTACTTCACTTTTCTTTTTTGACAATGTCTATTACCTAGAACCAAAAGTCAAAATGGGGGAAGAGAGAGAAAAATAATCCTGTCTAGAAATGCTGAACTTAAGGCAGTTCTCAAGCTTTAACCCAAATGGCTCCAGAAGGACGAAGTGACAAGTGCAAGTACACATAAGCTAGAACAGTGTGCATGATGAAGAGTAGCTCACTTTGCAAGCTCTTCTGGAAATAACCATCAATAGCATACAAAATGTAACAAAAGAAACTTACAATAGTTAATCTGCACCAACCAATAGGTAATGTGATAAAAGAACCATAATCAACTTACAGCAACATTTAGCAATCCAATGAAAGGGTAGCGCGTGAACATCCTTCTCATTTTTTTCGTCACATTCGTAGCTTTATAAACCTGCAACATTCTATCAAAAACCTGCCATGTACAAGAAGGAATCTAATGAGAAACATCATCACAAGTTTGTCAGACAAAGAACAAAAGTTTGCAATGACCACTACAGGCAATGATTGAAAGAGTACAAAAGAACAAGAACATAAAATTTAGGAAAAAAAACAAAAACAAGTAGGAAAAAAGGGGATGAAGCCCAATAGAGGCTCACAAGGAAAGTGGATGAAATGGAACAAGTTTTTAGCAAAAAAAGGTGGAAGAAGACCAAAAAAGTAAAAAGTTTGGTGGGAGACCTAGGTATATGAATTATAAGGGCCATACGGAAGATATGGCCATAGAAATGATTAGCGAACTAAAATTTATGTAGCCGACCCCATGTAAAGAGATTAAGCCTTGCTATGTTGTGTTGTTATTGTTGTTCCAACACCTTACTCCCACTGGCAGTCAGGCTCACACTTACCCTAAAAAGAGAAATCAAAGAATAATTTTTTCCCCGGGATAAGCTAATTTTTTTGTACAAACTACAAACAATATGTACAAGATATCAGGTCTCAGGCCAGCAGATATAAGGATATCAAATCAACTACAAAACCGGAAGAAGTATTACAACAGCTATAGGCTATAGCTCCAAGATATGGAACACTTTCTAATTATGTGACAAGTTAACTGTGCATATACATTTCTTAAACCTTAATGAAAATAGCTAACGAACTGCTAGGATATCTTTTTGACATATGATCGTCAATATTACTTCATAAACTAAGAAAAAGCAAAAGTATTATAAATCATGTAAAAAATGCTCAAAAGATTCACCCATTAAAAGCCCCTCTGTAAAGCGGCCAGTTCCACAACTCGAACACATGACATTCCAATCACAAAGGAGCAAACTTTATCATTGCTTCCAAGGCTCACCAAGTAAGAGGATGAATTGTATCAATAAAAAGACACAAAAAGGTTACTACTAACAACAATAAACAACATACCATGCCTTCATCACACTGTGGGGTTAGCTACATAAATTCTAGTTTACCATTCATTTCTATCTTTGGCCTTATCTTCTGTAAGGCCAATATAATTAATATCAACCCTAAGTGTCTCCGACAAGCTTCTCTTGGTCTTCCTCTCCTTTAATTCTATCCACTTTCCTCATAGAAGCGTCTATTGGTCTTCTTTTCACATGACCAAACCATCTAAGGGCATAGTTACTACCCATATACAAAAATTTTAGAAGTTCCAAAAATTTTGCTATGCAAGAACCTTCACAAAATATACAAAAATTTACAAGCCATCTCACCGAATCATTTAGATTTCAAACTCAGAAATCATTTGATTTTGTTTCCAATTTTTTTTTTTTTTTTTTTTTTTTGGGGGGGGGGACCGAATTCTGTAAGACTGTAACCGGTACAGCTGTTATTTTTTGTTTTACCCTCCATATAAATTTGCCTTGACTTCTGAAAGGAGAAAAAATAAAGAAGGTGGAAGTTACTTTCATTGAAAGAAAAAGTGAAAGTTCCACTATAATTGCTATGTTACTTTAATTGAAAAGCATAAGTGAAAATTCACTTTAATTGCACCCTTCATGTAAATACTAGATACATTCAGCATAAAATTCATGATCTACGTCTTTCAGACGGCAAGCCAAAAAATTTAAAACAAAATGTTCTTCAATTGTCTGATATCATGTATCTTATAAACCATATTGTTTATTTATGATATAGTCAAAACAGAAGTATGCTAGAAAAACATATTAGCTGATCATTGCCTCATTGGACAAGATGCACATATCTAACAATGTGTCATAACAAAGTGATAACAATCAATATCAAACGGGAGAGTAGATTGACAGCTTATTGTACACCAGCAGATTGGGAGGGAGGAGACATATATCTGACCTTCAAGCATTTCGATCCAGCATTCTTATATGAGACACAAGAAACCTCAAAAGTTCCATTAGAATATTCTTTTTTTTTTTCAGGTTAAATGTAGTATGACAGTCTAGGTCTAACGGAGAGACAGTGTAGTACACTGTCTCCGGGATTCATGGTCATCAGTATAAGAATTAAATTATAAAACAACAAAATGCAATGAGAATTAACCATCCATAACCACTTTTAAGTAGCAATTACACGCTATACTTATAGATCAATGTACGTCCAAGTAAGTTAACGTAGAACGGGAACCACAAAAATGAACAAAAGTCAGAAACAGAAAGGCCAAACATAATCACTGGTACATGCAATGAAACTAACCCATCTACATACCTTGTTTGCATTGTTCACGTGGCATGCCTCTTTCCACATTGTGATGAACAATCCCAGAGACTCCTCATCAAGTGAAAGATTGGATGCATTCTTACTGTGAATCTTCTCTTCATTGGCCATTGAAAGATCTGATCCAACACCATCTCTCTTACGCAGTTTGCAAGGTGAAATGTTATTGCTGCTTAAATGTTCAGATTTTCTCTTCTTTTTTGACTGTGTATTGCTTTCTTTGCACCTTGCACTATTGCTAGCCAGAGAGCAGCTAGTATTCTTATTTGCTTTCAACCCAAGTCGAGACACCTCTTCAGTAGCTGATGGGTAAGGACAGCGGCTCACCCGCTCACAGCTGTTCACATCTTTCGTCAATGTATCACAGTGAGTTTCTGCATCTATGTCATCTACATTATCGTTGCTACTATCTTCCTCTTCCTCTGAACTTGATGAAGCAAATCTTAGGTGCTTGCCACCAAAAACCCCAGTAACTGAGGAAAATGATTTGATACGCTCTGATAAAGAACTAAAACGGTCATCCAGCTGCTTTTTGTCCAAGGATAGAAGTGGCCGTTTCTTTCTCTTATCATAATTATTTATAATGTAAACCAGACTTTTCTTTATCGTGTCATCTTCCAATTCTTTTGCATGCCGGATAACATTAATATGTTTCCTGTGAACAAAGATCCACTAAATTCAATGCAAAAGCTTCATTTTAATTTTTATTTTGCATGCATAATGGGTAATACAGATTTGAACATATTCATGTCATGAAAATAGAACAAGACAGCTTCAAATTTGAGGATTCTAAAACAAACTACTAATCAATAAAGGTCCCAAGCAAACTAAACTCTTCCTACTTTGATCAATAATAGAAATTGCTTCCATAACGGTATATAGGGTCCAATGAGAATTGCCCCGGTCAAAGAAGAGACATTACAAATCCTCAGACTTTTCTTTATTGTTCCATTTTTTAATTGTGTAACTGGTCGAATATAGGTAATGTGAACAAAGGTTCACTTATTCAAAAGCGAAAGCACAATTTTTATTTTTATCTTGCATCCATGACTGACAATAAGTGGTTGGATATAGTCATCATACGAAAATGTAACAATGTGAGCTTTCCTTATGAAGATCCTAAAACAGCAGTAAGAATGGTAGATTTGGGGCCTTGGTGAAAGATGGTTTGGATGGTCTGTTTGCTTTTAGCTAGTGAAACATCTTTTTTTACAAAAGCTCCAATGGGCAATTTTCCAGGAGCGTTTCACTCTTCTATAAAGCAACAACTACATGTCAAGACCTCGGGTCTTGACAGGGAATTTCTCCTCCGGCAAGGAAAATTAGGGTTAGGAAAGAGAGAGAGAGAGGCAAAGCAGTGAGAGAAGTTGAAGAGGGAGAAAGAGAGTACCAGTTCGTTATGAAATTCCTTCCTCCCCTTCCATTATTGAATAGGGAGCTCTTATACAGCCCTTCCCTGCCAATCCTTGGAAGTTACAAGCTTAACCATCTGTTGGTTACACCTCCAACCGACTAACAGCTTACTACATCCTCCCAACTGCCTACTAACTACTTATCTACCCATCGTTAGAATCTACAGCATTTAGTTACAACCATAGGAAGCAAAATACAATTTTACCCCATGTTCCCGTAGGATCCTGACACTACAAAACAACGACGACAATATATCAATCCTTAATCACACTAGGTGGGGTCACTTACATAAATTCTAGCTCATCATTCCTTCCTATCTATGGCCATATCTTCTAGAGAGCCATTACAACCTCATATCATACTTACGAGTTTCCCACCAAGTTTTTCATAGTCTTCCTTTACCTCTATTGCTAAAGATTGATTCAATTTCATCCACTCTCCTGACGAGCTTTTACTTGGTCTTCTTCTCACATAACCAAACCATCTTAATAGGAGTAACTTCGACCTTATTAAAATAACCTTATTCCTAATTCTATTTTTTCTTGGATATCATACATCCATTTTAGCATTCTCATCTCCATTATATTCATATTTTGAACATGTTGATGTGTTACTTCTCAACATTCAATGTCATACAAGTTGGACTTTAGCCATCTTATAAAATTTTCTTGTTTGCTTTAATATAATCTTATTATCACACTTTGCATTTTAACCATCCTACCTTAAGGGGTAATGGGCCTGTTTGTTGCAACTTAAAAGTTGCAACTTTTAGCTTCTAGCTTCAAAAAAGTGGATATGTAGTGTTTGTTTTAGCTTTTAGAATTTTAGCTTATAGCTTCTACTAGCTTTTAGAAGGGGTAGAAGCTGGCTTTTTCAAAACTGTGGTACCCCAGCTTCTACAACTTCTAATTAAGCAGTTACATTTTTTTGACAATTTTGCCCTTATTTTTAACAAAGAATTACTCTTCCATCTACGCAATCAAGGGTCTCTCTTCTCCATCGCCATCTCCATTTTCAAATCTCTTCTTCTCTCTCGCCATCTCCCTTTCTCTCTATACACTAATTAATTTTTTTATAACACTTGAAACTTATACATATACACTAATTAATTTTTAAATTATCATTCTAAAACTATTAAGGGTATTATGGACAATTATACAAAAATAAGTTATTTTACAGCTTATAGTATCAAACACCACAACTATTTAACTACAACTTTTCAGAAGTTGTAACAAACAAGTTCACAACTTATTCTAAGTTTTAGAAGCTATAATCTAAGAAGTTAGAAGTTATAATTTCTTTAATTAAGCTGCAACAAACGGGGCCAATATCCCCATTAATCTCTTCATCTTTTCGAATGACTAATCCAATATATTTGAAATAATCTTTTCTTGAGATGACTTGATCTTCCAGTCTCACCATAACATCAACACTTATATTTTAATCACTTACATTACATATATGTCATTTTTAATCACCTCAACTTAAAAACTCTAGATTCTAAAGTGGTCCTCCATGCCCCAAAGTTTTAATGTTCATGCCTTCTTTTGTCTCATCCACCAAGACAATATCATCTACTAGTAACATAGACCAAGGCATCTTTGTCTAAATGTGTTTAATGAGTTCATCCTACAAAGACAAAAGGATAAGGGCTTAATGTAGATTCTTGATGTAAGCCAATTGTAATAGTAGTCTTTAAAAAGCCCCAATATTTCCTCCATGTGTTCTAGCACGTGTTTCTACTCAATAATACATGTATTCGACAACCTATATATAAGAAAATTCATACTCCGTTCTTCACTAAGACCCTTCACAAGACTTCTCTATGGACTTTGTCATAAGTTTTTTCTAAATATATAAACACCATATGTAAATCCTTTCATTTATCTCTTATCTTTCCATCAAGTGTGTCAAGAAAGACGTGGGAAAGAAAGGTTTTCTCTCAATCTTATTTACCTTTGACAAGTTGAATCAAATATATACATACTTCCTTCATAGATTAGAAAGTTCCTAATAATGATGCTTCCAAATATACCTTTGGAAACTTTTAGGAAACATATAAAATTGACATCAATCAATCAATCAATCATTGATTTGATCTTCTCCGAGAATAAGGACAAGATCTAATTTTTTATTGTTGACACTCCCCCTCAAGATTGAGAGTGGATATTGTGCATCCCAATCTTGTTTATCATCCTGTGGAACCCGACTGCAGGAAGTCCCTTAGTTAGTACATCCACTAGTTGATCATTTGAAGAGACAAAAGGAGTACAAATGAAGCCACTGTCCAATTTTTCCTTTATAAAATGTATGTTCACTTCAACATGCTTTATTTTATCATGTTAAACTGGATTGTGGGCAATGATAATTGGTGATTTGTTATCACAATACAACTTTGTAAGTGCTGTCCACTAAATCTTGAGATCATCTAATAATATTTTCAGCCACAATAGCTCACACATCCCTAGGGTCATGGACCTAAATTCAGCCTCTGCACTTGACCAAACAACTACATTTTATTTTTTACTTTGCCATATCACCAAATTACCTCCTAACAAGTTACAATAGCCCGATGTCGACCTCCGATCCACCATGGATCCTGCATAATCAGCATTCATGTAAGCCTCAATGGTCATGGATTCTCCTTTCTTGAATAAAATACCTTTCTCGAGTGTTCCTTTCAAGTAGTGGAGGATCCTATATGTTGGACGAGGAAGAGAAATTCAAATTTGAAGATAGTTAACAAATGGATAAGGCCTTTAGTCTTGTAGTTTAAATATTGTAAACTTGTATTTTAAAATTTAAATTAGTCTCTATAATTTACGAGATAGAATATCCTAATATTTAGGAGATAGCATATCCTATCTCATCTCCTACTTTATAGGAGAAAAGATAAGGATGTATTTTGTATATATTTCTGCCCTTCCTTTCGTTAGAATCAATCAAGCAAGAGAGTTTTTCTGCTTGTTTCATGGTATCAAAGCCAAGGAAAAATCTCTAGTCAATCTCAGCCGATTACTAGTTTCCTCAAAATCATGGGCGATACAAACCAAAACCCTAGTCTCACAGAAACCTCAGCCACTAGTTCTCCAAGTGCTATTCATCCCTCGGCTACTTCTCAATCTTTCCCAAACCTGTCCAACCATTCAATCAACAACCATCCATTGCAAATTACTCACCATAAGCTAAATGAGAGTAATTTTAGGGAATGGTTTCAATCCGTTTTATTAGTGATCAAGGGAAAAGGAAAATTAGGCTATTTAACCGGTGCTACCCCTGCTCCTCTACCGACAGCAGTCACTTATGGCACTTGGGAGGCAAAAAATTCAACCCTTGGTTGATAAACTCCCTGGAGCCCAAGATTGGAAGGACATACCTCTTTCACAAATCAACCAAGGAGATTTGGGATTCGGTGCAAGAGATGTACTCAGATTTGGAGAATTTATCTCAGAGTTTTGAAATCAGGTCGGCAATAAGAAATACCAGACAAGGTAATCTGAATGTTATAGATTATTTTAATACTTTGGTAGAATTGTGGCATGAGATGGATTTATTCTATACTATCACTTGGGAGAATGTGGCTGATAGCATTAAGTATAATAAGATGATTGAAAAAGACCGGATATTTGATTTCCTCCATGGACTTAACAGTGATTTAGATGAAGTGCGTGGCAGGATTTTAGGTACTAAACCTTTGCCCAATTTAAGAGAAGTATTTGCAGAAGTTAGGCAAGAAGAAAGCCGACGCAAAGTAATGCTTCAATCGGCTAATGACCTATCCCATCAACAGTCTGCCCTAGCCACTGTTAGACAAGGAAATTTTGTTCAAAAGGGTGCTGGGAGGGAGAAGCAATGGTGTGATCATTGCAAGAGACCATATCATACAAGAGAGACATGTTGGAAGATCCATGGCAAACCAGCCAACTAGAAACCAAAGAATAAGAGAGAACGCACCATATCAACTTATGTGGCTACCACATCGGAGAGAGTGGACCAAAATCAGTGGAAAAAGGATCAAAAACAGATCTCAATCTGTCAGAGGAACAAATCCAAACCCTATACAGGCTGCTAAACCAAGCTACAAACTCAACCGAATCTTCTAATCATCAACCTACTGGATCAGTTGCTTTACAAGGTAATCCTCACTGCTCATTTATGTCAAAACAGATTCCTAAGGATGTATGGATAATAGATACTGGGGCATCTAACCATATGGCTAGTTCTATGGATTGTATGACTGAATATAGGCCATGTAAAACAATGATTGAGATATCTATGGCAGATGGGTCTACTGCACCTGCATTAGGACTTGGGAAAGTTTGTGTCTCTAACTTAAAACTCAATTCAATCCTATATGTACTAGGATTAAGCTACAATTTGTTGTCTGAAAATTGGATTACCAAGGACATGAACTGCAAAATAATCTTCTTCTCATCCTTTTGTTTATTTCAGGACCAACCCTCGGGATGATGATTGGCAGTGCTGAAGCTAAGGATGGTCTCTATTGGTTGAAAGAAAGTCCTTCAAACCCATTTCATTCAAATAAAGTTGTTCTAAATGTTAATTCAAATGCCAAAGCTATGTTATGGCATAAACCTTTAGGACACCCTAGTTTCCCTTACCTCAAATTTTTATATCCTTAATTCTTCATTAATAAAGATCACAATCTTTCATGTGAGCAATGTACTCTTGCTAAACAACCTAAAGCTCATTATTTCATTCAACCGTATAAACCCTCGTCCCCATTCCACTTGGTTCATAGTGACATTTGGGGTCCTCCTAAACTCCCAAATGTTTCGGGGCTCTAGATGGTTCATAACTTTCATAGATGACCATTCTAGGGCTTATTGGGTATATCTTATGAAAGAGAAATCCGAAACTAGCAATATTTTTAAACGGTTTCACAAGTTTGTCTTGAACATGTTCCAAGCCTCTATTCATATTCTTAGGACTGATAATGGGAGGGAATATTTTTCTCATGACATAAACAATTACCTTCTTGACCATGAGATTTTGCATCAAAGTTCTTGCCCATACACACCACAACAAAATGGAGTGGTCGAACGAAAAAATAGGCATCTCTTAAAAGTTGCTAGGGCTATGATGTTCACCACTCATGTCCCTAATTCCTATTGGGGGGAGGCTATCCTTACGGTTGCCGATCTCATAAATCGTCTTCCCTCCAAGACATTGAAATTCCAAACACCCCTTGAGACCCTTTGTGCTATATATCCTCATGCTCCTCTCTTACAATCTCTTGAACCTAAGGTGTTTGGTTGTATTGTCTATGTTCACAACCACAGTACATCTCGGACTAAGCTTGATCCCAAGGCCCTAAAATGTCTTTTCATTGGTTATTCACCTACCCAAAAGGGCTACAAGTGTTACAGCCCTACGACCCACAAGTATTACATTTCCACCGATGTCACATTTTATGAAGATATTTCATTCTATCAGTCCAACCCATCTGTGACCATACCTATTGATACTCTCTCAGTCCTTCCACTGTCACTGCCAGTGTATTCTCAAGGGGGGAGAAATCATTACCTATGACAATACATTGCTAGTGGAATCTCTTCCTACAATAGTTCTAGCAGCCCCAGCAGCTCCTAAAACACCCTCTGAGTCAAAATTAGTTGATTTAGAAACATTTGACCATTGTTCTAGTCAGTTTTTATAACATCCCGCATCGAGCGATATGAAGGATCGGAATAACTTACCTAGATGGGCCTACGCGAACTTCCCAGGGGCCACCCATCCCTAAACTTCCCCAACTCAAGCACGCTTAACTCGAGAGTTCTTTGCCTACATTCAACTCAAAAAGTATCCAACAGGTGTTGCTTCATTCCTTACTTATTCTCGATATATACTACTCTTCTTTGGGGCTCTTTGGGTATTACATTCTCCCCCCCCTTGAGCACATGATGTCCTCGTCATGCGACCTTACAACTGGTCACAGCTCTCCCCTTCCAGTGTCCCCGGTCCAGTACCCCAAACCTTGGGCTAGTACACAATACCCAATCCAGTACCCCCAACCTTTGGCTAGTACACGGTCCCAACACACAGCTTGGGTCGGCTCTGATACCACCTGTAACATCTCACATTGAGCGATAGGAAGGACCGGAACAACTTACCCTGATGAGCCTATGCGAACTTCACAAGGGTCACCCATCCCTGAGCTTTCCCAGCTCAAGCACGCTTAACCTAAGAGTTTTTTGCCTACATTCAACCCAAAAAGTATCCAACTGGTGTTGTTTCCTTCCTTACTTATCCTCAATATATACTATCTTTCTCTGGGCTCTTGGGGTATTACAGTTTTCCTCCCAGCCACAAATCAAATCAGTTGTTGACCCTAAGTTTGTCTATTCCCGACGACCATGGAACCAAACGGAGCAGCAACAGTGTCAATCATCTCTACCAAAAGCTAGTCCATCGAAGGATGACTACAGCTTTGGAGGGGAAATAACCAGAGACAGCACAGAAACCATCATACCGGCACATGATGCTAACAGTGAGGTCGTCCCTGAGGATGGGCTAGATTGGGCAATGCCAATAGCCCTGCGGAAGGGGGTAAGGTCCTATGCAAAATATCCTATCAAAAATTATCTAACTTATGCTAAATTATCTCCTAAGTTCAGAGGTTTCATTGCTAAAGTTAACAGTATAGTTGTTCCAAAAGATATTAAGAAGCAATGCAGGATCCGAAATGGAAAGCAGTTGTTATGGAGGAAATGAAGGCAATGGAGGATAATAGAACGTGGGATATAGTGAGAAGACCCTTAGAAAAGAAAATAGTTGGGTGCAAATGGGTATTTACAGTAAAACACAAAGCTGATGGCAGTGTGGAGAGATATAAAGCTCGATTGGTGGCCCAAGGGTTTACTCAAACCTATGGGATAGACTATGAAGAGACTTTTGCTCCTGTGGCAAAATTAAATTCGATCCGGGTAATCCTTTCAATTGTTGTAAACTTAGATTGGCCACTATATCAATTTGACATTAAAAATGCATTCCTTAATGGTGATTTGGATGAGGAAATACACATGAAAGTCCCACTAGGTTTTGAAAGGAAGGCTGGTATAGGCAAGGTTTGCAAGCTGAAGAAATCTCTATATGGGTTGAAGCAATCACCTAGGGCCTGGTTCAAAAAGTCCAGCATAACCTTAGTTCAATTTGGGTATCAACAAGGACAAGCCGATCACACATTGTTTGTAAAATCCTCAGAAAATGGAAGGAAATCTATTCTAATTGTTTATGTTGATGATATAATTGTTACAAGTGATGACATACAAGGGTTTGAGACCTTAAAGAGGCAGCTAAAGTCCAAATTTGAAGTCAAAGATCTTGGGCTTATAAAATACTTCTTAGGCATGGAGGTTGCTAGAAGCCGAGAAGGATTATTTATCTCACAAAGGAAGTACACCATGGATTTGCTAAAGGACACTGGGATGATGACTTGTAGACCTACTAGAACTACATTAGATAAAAGATGGAAATCAAGAAAAGAAGATGATGATGTTCCTGTGAACAAAGAGAGGTACCAACGGTTGGTAGGAAGGTTGATTTACTTGTCTCTTACTAGGCCTGGCATAGCCTACGTAGTAAGTAAAATAAGCCAATACATGCATTCTCCTACACAAAGACATATGGATGTCGTTTTTCATGTGCTAAGATATCTAAAAGGAACCTTTGGAAAGGGGTTGATGTTTCAAGAGACAAAGGAAAGAGGAATTGAGGGGTTTGTGAATGCAGACTGGGCAGGATCAAGTGAAGACAGCAAATCAACAACCGGATATTGTACCAAGGTGTGGGGAAATTTGGTGACATGGAGAAGTAAAAAACAATCAGTAGTGGCCCGTAGTAGTGCTAAGGCAGAGTTTCGAGCTATTGCTCAAGGAATGTGTGAAGTAATCTGGCTAGAAAGGCTTTTGGGAGACCTAAAGATACCCTTGGTTCAACCTACAAGGGTATACAATGATAGTAAGTCAGCAATAAGCATAGTGAAGAATCCTATATGTTGTTCTTAAGACCGCTAAACACACAGCAAACTATCCCTCCAAGAACTCACTGATTATACCCCCAAATATCAAGATACATTACACTCGATAGAAGCACAAGAATAGGAACACAAAACAACAATCAAATCATACAAGAGACACAAGATTTTATCCTGGTTCAGTCTCATAAATGAGACCTACATCCAAACTGCCTTGGGCCCATAAAAAACTCCACTATCTTGAATCCTTACAACGATTACATGTACTAGGAAATACCTCTCTTTCCCTCAGTCTAAAACCCTAGACTAAACAAAGAAGAACACCCCAAGAGAAAATACAAAACAACCCTTCTCTCGGCCTAGCAAGTTCTCGCTCAACTCTCTCAAGACAACTCAATGTTTTCCATCATATTTCCGAGCCCTCCCAGCCCTTATTTATAGATCATAGAGACGGGCAGGACAGTTACAACTAACTGCCCACCCTGACCGAAATAAATCCCATCCGGTCAGCTTTAAAACAAACTTAACAAACACCTATTACATTAAGTAAAATGCTAACAGATTTATTAACAAAGAAAAAACTAAGTACAGAAACAAATCTAAAACAAATGTCTTCACACTATCCAACATGATCGCATGAAACATGTTAGGATAAACCGAAGTTTTATAAAACGAAAGATTGAAGGAGGGATAATCTTGTCTTATATTCCTACCACTAATCAAGTAGCAAATGTGCTCACCAAAGCAATGGTAAGACCAGGTTTTGAATTTCTAATTGGCAAGCTGGGGATGACGTGCATCTACTCCTCAAGAGGGAGTGTTGGACGAGGAAGAGAAATTCAAATTTGAAGATAGTTAACCGATCGATAAGGCCTTTAGTCTTGTAGTTTAAATATTGTAAACTTAAATATTGTAAACTTGTATTTTAAAGTTTAAATTAGTCTCTATAATTTAGGAGATAAAATATCATAATATTTTGGAGATAGCATATCCTATCTCATCTCCTACTTTATAGGAGAAAAGATAAGGATGTTTTTTGTATATATTTCTGCCTTTCCTTTCATTAGAATCAATCAAGCAAGAGAGTTTTTCTACTTGTTTCACTATACACTGCCTTTAGATGTGTCTCCCTTGGATTGTGCATAAATTGGCTAACTACTCCAACCGCATATGCTACATCTGGCCGAGTATGACCCAAATAAATTAGCTTCCCAACCATCCTTTGGTAGGACCCCTTGTCAACCATATCATCTTCCAAGGCTTCTCCTAACTTGTGATTTGGTTCAATAGGAGTTTAAGCTGCCTTGCAACCAAGCAGTCGAGTGTCATTGAGGAGATCTATTATATATTTTTGCTGTGAGATGAAAATTTCCTCTTTTGAATGGGCCACTTCTATCCCCAAAAAATATTTCAATATCCCCAAGTCTTTAATTTCAAATTCCCTGATCAAGCACTTCTTTAGCTTACGCATGCCTTCCTCATCATTTCTAGTGACAACGATGTCATCAACATACACTATAAGGACTGTTACTCCCCTTGTAGCCGAGTGATTAATGAATAGGGTATGATCCCCTTGTCTTTGCCTATATCCCATGCTAAGCATCACACTAGTCAACTGCCCAAACCAGACACTTAGGAACTGTTTCAGTCCATAAAAGGCCTTCCTCAATTTTGCATTCTACCTTTTCTTGTGTTGTTGGGCCATATCCTAGTGGTATCTCCATGTAAACCTCTTCCTCTAAATCTCCCTGCAAAAATGCATTATTCACATCAAATTATTGCAATGACCAGCCTAGGTTAGCAGTCAAAGATAAGAGAACCCTTATTGTATTCAACTTTGCCACCAACACAAAAGTATCTAGGTAGACTACCCCCATACACTTGAGTATATCCTTTGGCCACCAATCTTGTCTTGTACCTATCCAATGAACCATCAGATTTATACTTCACTGTATACACCCACTTACAACCTATTGGATGTTTTCCTTTAGGCAATTGCACAAGTTCCCACGTCTAGTTCTTTTTTAGGGTTGCCATCTCAGCCTCTATGGCATTCTTCCAATTCTTATCCTCTATTGCTTCAGAAAAAGGTCTTAGGAATAGGGATTGTATGAAGATTGGTAAGAAAGGCCTTGTGTGTGGGTGACAGCTTAGAATAGGAAAGAAATAAATGTAAGGGATGTTTAGTGCAGGTTCTGGTTCCCTTTCTAAGGGCAATAGGCCAATCAAGATCACTTTTAGAAATATCAAGTGTCAACTCAGTAGACTCAGCAGGGCTATCACCAAATATTAAAGGATTAGCAAAGGAATTACCTGATAATTGTTTAGAGGAAGTGGTTGAATTATCAATGATGTCTGTAGTGGGATCAGGACAAGCAGTGGATGATGAGGCTTGCATAGGAGTAGGTTCTAGTCTTGTCCTTCTTGGGATTACCACCCTTACGCGGTCCCCCGCCGCTCATGCCCTCGATTTTGACAGAGGAGATAAATTGAAGGTGGAGGCTTTATCTTACTGCGCGGGACAAGAAATCGAACCCATGACCTACAAGTGCAAATCTCAGCTTATCGTAACCCAAACACTTGACCTATACCTTGGGGGCAATGTCCTTAAATATACCTACAGTGGTCTAGGAGTTTCTGAAGTAGGCTCATCTGATGTGATACCTAGTGAATCCTTTGAAGTAGGGGATGGTGTTGATAGGTCAGGACCCAGGAGAATGATCCCTATTAGACAAAGATAGGTTTTGTTCTCGTGCATTAGGCTGTCTAAAATAGGAATCATTTTCTGAAAAAGTTACATTTGCTGACACTAAGAGCTTCTTTAAAGGAGGATGATAACACCTGAATCCCTTTTGAGTAGGAGAGTATCCAATGAACATACACTTTAAAGCACACGGGTCTAATTTTCCCCTATTGACTGTAGGGACATGAACATAGGGTACACACCCGAATACCTTGGGATTCCAACAACCAGTCACATGAAAATCAAGTAAATGTTTGGTCAGTAATTGAATCAGACTATGAGACCCAAGAGTTTTTTAGGGCAATCTATTGACAAGGAAGGTGGTTGTTAGGGCAATCTCGCGAATAATACCATTCTGTTGAAAGAAAATAGAAAGAGATTGATTGAAGAAATCCCTAGCATTGTCTGACCTAGATTGTTTTATTCCCACCCCAAATTGATTCTTGATCATGTTGTAGAATATAGGGAATACACTACTAACTTCAGACTTCATTTTCAACAAATATTACCACACTGCCCTTGTACAATCATCCACAAAAATAACAAACCACATTATCCCAGAAATACTAGGAACATTTGATGGACCCCAAACATCACTATGTATTAAAGTAAAAGGAAACTCAGTTCTTTTATTTGATAGAGGGAAAGATATCCTTTTGTGTTTTGCAAACTCAAATAGCACAATGAAAATCCTTAATGCCTAGATCTTTAAATAATTCAGGAAACATCACCCTAAGAGTTAGAAAAGAGGGATGATCAAGTCGGTAATGATGTAACCACAATAGGTCTTTATTGGACAGCTAAGTATGACACGAGAGGATTACTTTCCTTCTTGTCCTGCTCACTCGGTTCTGCAAGATAGTATAGTCCAGCCCTAGCCTTTGCAAGCCCAATCGTCCTATTCTTGCCCTATTCCTACAACTTACAGACGTTTGAATGAAAAATAACATTGCAATTAGTATCCTTGATGAGTTTCTAGATAGATATGAGATTGGTGAATAGTTTAGGTACATGTAGGACATTTTTTAGGGTAAGATGTTCATTAAGAAGAATGTCTCCTTGGCCAGCAATAGTGGTTAAGGAACCATCTGCCAATGTAATCTTTTTGGAGCTAGGACAAGGATTATAAAAGATGAAAGAGTGTGAAAAATGGGTCATATGAGCTGAAACTCTTGAATCTAGGACCCAAGAATTGTGGTACACAATTTCTGAAGCATGTATGGAAAAAGAAAAGAAAGAAGCACCTGTAAGGTCAACAGAACAAGTACATTTCTCTACCTTTTTTTTGAGAGATCCCAAGAAACTCCTCAGCCTTTCAATCTCGGCTCTATTGAGCTCAAGAGCATCTCCTTGATCTGGATCTTTTGATTCAGGTTGTCAGTGGCTGCTAGCCATATCTACCTGCCCTTGTCCTTGGTTTCGCACTGGTCCTCCTTTGGGTGGTCTTCCATGAAGCTTCCAACACTTTTCTATAGTGTGCCCAGGCTTCTTGTAGTAAGTACACCATAGAGAATCTCTGTCCATAGTTTTCTTTTCTTCTCTAGATCCTTTACTTTTGACTATTAACTTTCAAGGATACTAAAGCAGAACTTTCCACTGGGGAAGATTCTAGCATAACACCTCTTCTCCCTTTTTTTGCCCATATCAGGGAAATCACTTCATTCAAGGAGGGCAGGTCCGCCTTACCTAGGATTTGAACCCTTACAGCATCAAACTCTATATTGAGACCAACTAGGAAGTCATATGTCCTCTCCTTTTCTACAAACTTTCTATGCAATGCAGCATCTTCACTACACTTCATCTTCAAGCACTGGTAGTGATCTAACTCTTGCCATAGAGTCTGCAACAGGTTTGCACACTCTGTAATAAACTTTGTACCTTGCTTGGTTGCTGCCACTTTAGTCCTTATCTCATAGATCTGGGTTGCATCATGAACCTTGGAATAAGTAAGGTTTTGCATCCCAAATGTCCTTGGATGTTGTCAAGAACATAAATGTATCGTTGATCTCTGGAACCATGGAGTTCCAGAGCCAGAACATCACCTATGAGTCTTGCTCATCCCACGCTGCAAATGCTGGATCGCCCTTCTTAGGACCGGTTCCTAATAAATGGCCGAGCTTTCCCTTTCCCTTTAGAAAGATGCGGATCAACTAAGACCACTTCAAGTAGTTCTTACCATTCAATCAATAAGCCACTTGAAGGTTCTGCAATTCTCCTCCTGAGCTTCCATTGTTAGTCCCAGCAAACGAATTTTCTACCATATTGCTGGAATCTGCCGAGTCTAGTATGGGGTTTGGGGTGGTAGACATATCAACTTGTAAAGAAGATTGAAGAAAAGACGGCCACGGTAGTCACACGATGAAAAAAACAATGACTAAGATCCTATGGCTCTGATACCATGTCAAGAAAGATGTGGGAAAAAAGGGTTTTCTCTCAAATCTTATTTACCTTTGACAGGTTGAATCAAATATATACAGTCTTCCTTCATAGATTAGGAAGTTCATAATAATGATGCTTACAAATATACCTTTGGAAACTTACACAAATTTGGAATACAACAACTACTGAAAAGATGCAACTAATAACATAAAGATACATCAGCAAATCTAGAAGATACATTCTGTTTTAGGAAACATATAAAACAGATATCAATCAATCAATCGCTTATTTGGTCTTGTTCGAGAATAAGGACAAGATCTTATCTTTTATTGTTGACAAAGTGTCTCAACAAGTATATAGCTTCTATTGTTGTCCTATCATGCATGAAACCAAACCAAATTAGTTTTCAAACACCTTGGCATCTCTTCTTAACATTTGCTCAACCATGCGCTCCCAAAGTTTAAAAGTGCGGCTCATTAACTTGAATACTCTATAATTTCCACCAACTTTAAACATGTCATTTACTATTATAAACATGCACTAGAGTGCTCTTCCGCCACTTGTCCAACAACACTTTTTTATTTAAGGATTGCATTAGATAATCTCGTTCACCATAAAATCCCTCTTCTATTATGCATTTTCATGCTTTTATCAAGATATTATCTGGTCCAAATGCTTTACTATTTTTCATCTTTTTCAATACTTGCTTTTTCCATTTGAACAAATACATCCTATAGACCATATAATCCCTATCTTCTTCAAAGTTGCTAAGATGCCCCAACATAACACTTTTTTTACAACTTCATTGAGTTACTTCAAAAAATACTTTTCTCTCTTTATTCGCCCCTTCATATACTTATATCTTTTGGTTTTCGTCTTTTATGCATTTCACTTGGCCCAAATTCCTTATTTTTCTCTCTTGCCTTAGCTAGTTTATATATATATATATACATATATCCTCATATTATGTGTCGAGTTGTTGGAATAACTTTCGTAAGGTTTTGACTTTTCCTCACTAATTGCCTTTTTTGCTTCCTTTTGGACCAAAATACACCTCTTTAGGTTTTTTTTCATCACAATATATATGTATAATCTTGTAGCAAGAAATAATTATGCCTATTCAGTAGGAAAGGTGGGAGATGTGGTGGCTAATCTCATGTGTGCATTTGACTCCTCTCCACCTGTTATATCATCCTTCCTATTAGAGCTCCAATCAAATTTAACGTGAGGTGGTATGAGTGGTGTTAAAATTGAGAAAATGCTAGCTTTGTGGGAGAATACTTGTTTAAGTAGGCTAGACTTCGCTTGAAGAGAGTTCACTTTCTAGCTTTCCTCCATTTGAAGTAGTTTCTTGAAAAATTAATTAAAATACTAATTCAATATTTTGAGAACATGAACATCCTCTTATGTATGTACCAAATGAATTTTTTGGACTAGATGCAACAAAATGCAGACGAAGTCAGTAACGATACCATTATATTGACAGCGTGAACCAATAGAAAACCCAAAACAGCAATTATATTTTAGATAATAGCAAACCAGATCTTACCATATTAGAATAATGTCATTACAAGTTAGCAAGATATGCAGCAAAGCTATCTCACCAGGATGGGGAAGTTATTACAGCTAGGAATCATTTAATAGCTCATGAAGCCAATGGGCCTTTAAATTGAATGATTGTAGCAGCAGAAAAAAGTACACACCTTAAGCTTTGGATACGCAAGCCCAGCTTTTCCTTGCTTGCAACGGATTTCTTCTTTGCAATAAAATCCAAAAATGGCTCAATGTAAATTCTTGTATCACTAACATCCATAAACTCCGAAAGGAGATAGATTATTTCTTTACTTGTTATCTTGAAAACCTCTGTCACGTCAGAACTGACTGAAAAGTAATGCACCACAAGAGGATGCCTCAGCAAAGGGCCCAACTCAAGCTCATCAAATTTGTGAACACCCTCTGTCTTGCAGATTTCCACTTCCAAGTCATACAGTGAGGTAATTCTCCGGGCCCCAACAAAGCAATGGATAAATGAATTAATCTAAAAAAAAAAAAAAGAACAATTAAACAAAAACTGATCAGAAAAAAAAAAATCAAAGATATATAAAATTATTTTAATAGTAATACAATTGGTTATTTTGTTTGTCAAAAGATAACATGCCATCCAACTTGAATAAATATCAATAAATGTGTCCTGAATGCACAAACCTCACTACTTTGTGAGGGTTGGGGGACAGTTGTATTTGTACGCAGTCTTTTCCTAGCTTTTTCTTTTCTTTTCTTTTTTCTGCAAAGAAACTGTTTACACAGCTCGAACCCATGACATTCTGGTCACAAAGAAGCAACCATACTATTGCTACCAAGGCCACCCTCCTTGGCAAAATATCAATGCTGCAAAGAATTTCAATATTCCTTCTTTACAGTTCCTAATCAGCCATACAAAGCACCAACCCCGGCTTGACAGCTAAAAACGTGCAAAGGGGCAAAGCCCCACAGTTCTGCCGTTTGTGTTTCAAAATAATATAAAATCCAGCATCAAAGACGGTAATTACTTGAGTAAAGATTATAACGTTCCTAAAACTTACATAAAAAAAAAACTCAAATTCAGGATTCCTCTTACTCTTGTACACCTTTTTCTCCTCATCAACCAAACGGAAAACTATACAAACAAACCTTAAAACCCTCACATTACCTTCCCTTCTATCTCCATAAGGCGGTTGAGAGAAACGACTCGCTTCATTGGCACCCCTAGCGAATCCCACGACTCCGCCTGCAGAATCAACAGCGCCGACTGCAAGACTTTCCATGACGAAACGCTTTCTCCGGCAGCAAGAAGATCGTGGCCGGCCTTCGTCACCGCGCGGTCCACCAACTCAACCGTTACGTTCTCCTGAAGGGGATGACTGTGGAGCCCCTTTTTAGGAGCCGAATTGGAAGCCTGTGCTGGAACTTTGGAGGTGCGGATTGAAACGTTAGGGTTTTGCACCTGCAAATTTGGGTTCTGTTGGTATTGGCGGGGAACTTGAATTGGAAAATTGGAGGTCTGCAACGGAACATTAGGGTTTCCCTGCCACTGATAAGTAGGCAATAGAACGGGAGTTTGGAGGTACTGATTAGGATTTTGGTAGAATATATTTTGGTTTTGGAGAGGCGCTGGGGCTTGTCCCAACGGCCACTGTGCTCCGTGGCTGCCGCCACCTTGGTGGCGGAAGCTCCGATGTTGCCTCCTCATGGCAGGCGATGAAGAGAGAGAGGAGACTGGTTAAACTTAGGGTTTAAGTTCTTATATAAGACGACAAACGTGGACAGATCTGAAGGGCATATCTGTGCATTGTCCATGAGTCCTACAGAGCGGAAAGTCATAGAGGAGCTTACAAATTGAGAGGAAAAAGACAAACTTATCCTTGCTACTTTATAGATTTACAGGCCACTGTCCCAGTCCTATTACGTTCTCTCTCCTCTCATGATCGTCACCCAGTCGTTCCACTTATCTCGCCTCATTTTTGTCGTCTCATTGCCATCACTACCTCGTCTCGCCGATAATTGATGCAGTGATTGTCGGCGAGGCGAGACAATGATAGCAGCTAGACGACGAAAACTAGGCACGACGGCCATGGGAAGGGAAGGGAGAGAAAGGAGCAGGGGCAGGGCAATCCATGGGAGAAAAGATGAGAGAGCAGGGTGTGGGACAAATTCGTCTTTTTGCCCCCGTTCAATAAGTCCATCAATTATTCTTTCGAGCTCTCTATATTTTTTCATTGTCTGTTATAACTAATTTTTGAATGATGATTACAAATGAGAAAAATCAGGATATTATGGTCTTTTAGTCTAGTAGATCTATCACTTTGTTGTTTACATTGACAATTATATAACTCCCTAATTAATTTAGGAATTTATCGAATAAAAAAATTAAGATAATTATTTGTAACCAACAAAATAAAATACTCAATTCTGTACATTGCTTGTTTTTAATAATAAGTGACGACATTAACTAATGTTCTAAAAATTGAATATTAGTTTATCCGATTAAGATTTATTAGTAAATACAATCTGGTTTAGCATTAAAAAATATTTTTTCAAACAAATTATTTTCTTTGAGAGAATTAGTGATCCAATTATAAATTAAGCAAACTATTAAAATTCAATTGGTTAATAATAATAATAATAATCACATCATTTTTAATTAATTTGAAAATATATATAAACTTCATCTACAGTGTTCACCATTCTTTATTTTTCTCCATTATCTAATCAACTTATTCACTCATTATTTGTTCATTTGTCATTATTTCTTATTTCTATCTAATTATTACTGATCTACTTGTGTCTTCTTCAATTTGATCATCGACAAATTACACCAATGATTTTGACAAGCTCTAATAAAAATATCAATACTGCTATCGTCTTTAACCTCTATAAATCTCTATATACTATTTATTTATTAAATATTTATAATTCAACTCGTTTACAAGAAACAAATTCACGGTTAGTTTGAGAATTTTTTTTTTATATGTTTGTGTCAAGTGAAAACAAAATTAAGATTTAGTGCTATATGGTTACAGATGTTACAAAAGCTGAAAGAGTAGTATGTTATAAAAGTACCTTTTTTTTGTTTGTAGTCAATTTGACTCTAAAAATATTGATATTAACATGCTTAAAAAAATTACCAACACATTAAATGTAAGTAGAAATATATATATACCTTTAAAAATATATTTTTCAATATGAAATAAATAACACTTTTAAGGGTGTTTGTCTTTCTTCTCTAATTTAATAAGTTAATAGCACTTTTACATAAGTTATTGATAGTACTATTAACATCTCCTATCTAAACTCGCGAATAATATGTGAGATTATCCAAGCATTAGCAAGGGTTATAATATACCAACAACCGCAAACATGTGATGTTTCTAACCTTCATGCCACCAAGCTACCATTTCAACAGAAACCAAATACCATGTTTTAATCAAAACATTTAAAGAGATGATGTTTGTCATTAAAATCACTTGATTTCCAGTTACATATATTGCAAGACAGCTCCAAAATCAGTGAACAAAAGGGGAGAAGATTTCCATAGAAGCCAAGTAGTTATACTAGAATGCAATCAGATCCATAGAAGCCAAATAGTAACTGGGAGCAAGGTGCAACCAGATCCAGCTTGATGTGTGATGATTTCTGCAGAGAGCATGGCTATACAAGGCCCAAACGACTAGCAAGGATTTGCACAGATCTGAAGCCAGTTAAGTATCAGATAAATTGCTTCAGAAATTCGGTTGCCACGAGCCTCCCTCGCGTGTTGACTGACAATTTTAATTCGCTAATCTCCTTGTCGATGTCCTGCAGTTTGAGAACAATATACCAGAGGCTGTCAGTTAGATGAAGGCAGTAAAAACAAACAGAATTAAAGGACTCGTGTATCGGCTCAGAATGGTTTAAGATTGAACTTGTCGACTCCAAGAGTCCTGACACGAATGTAATAGATTTTGCAGGGAAAACTACAAGAACACAAAGAAAAGGACGTGGTCCACCACTGGAAATCTTCGAATCAAGATGAACTGCCATGAGTACAGTAGGTTCAATCTCTAAGATCCACCATATGGAGAAGCTCATCACATTAGATGTGCACATATTTAGAGAGAGTTCTTAAGAAGCCACCATTATCATCCATAATGGCCTCCAAAGTAAGGTCTAAAATACATTTTCTCAAGGCAAGGTCCACCCAAAAGGAGCACCTCATATATAGTCAAATTGTTGTCAAGAGCTCATGTATCAGAACTCTGAAAACTGAGGCTCGTTTTGATTTCTATGGATGACATCATGCTGGGAGGTTGGAGTAGAATGTGACAAGGGCAAAAGGTTGAGAGAAGTTTTAGAATGCAGAAGCTGTTTCAGGAATAACACCTTGAAGAAAATGAAGACAACAAACACAGCAAAATAAGAGAGAGCAGGGTTGTTATTGTACTTATGAATTCTGAACTCTGAAAAGTAGGTTAAGTTCAATGTATTAAACACCAATAATATGACAGAAAATAGACAATTATCGTTCTTTTATCATCGGTTCATTCCAGGAGTAGGGAAGGCACAACTTTCTTCCCACTCACTTTCCTAGTTCTCCCATTGCCTTCATAGGCTAGGTATTAAATGCTTTGGGCTATAAGCCAACTTTTGAAACTCCCAAATCTATCCATTACAGAATGGCAAGCCACACAAAAAAAGTGAATATGCACAAGAAAAGTCCAGTACTCATCACAAAGTTCTGCAAAGCAGTGCCTTTAGGTAAAAGTTCTATCAACTTGAAGCTATTAATGGATGAAATAAAGAAGAATAGCACATATATCAGCTATCCAATCACATGCACGCAAATAGAAAAAAGATTGCCAACTTTAAATTCAATGCAGATCTTGCCTCCATGAATTGCACAATAAAATCTATGAGCTTTTGCTTCTGCATTTCCTCACAGTGGTAGTTCGTAATAAGAAAACTAATATCATATCCCTGTGAAGTGAACCAACCAAAAATAGAGTAAGTAAAAAAGAAGAAAAAGGAAATCAGTAGAAGAAAGAATTACACGTTCTACAAATAAACCCTAACCCATAAAACAAAAAATGAAAGAAAATTAATGAAACAAAAAACAAAACAAAATAAGTGCTTGAAATAGAGATATGCCACCATTTTGTGATTAAATATGCAGCACAGAGATTTTGAGTATAGCAGTGGAAAGAGAGCACAACAAACTGTTGAATAAAGACCCACAAGCAACTTGCTCACATAAATAGGCAAGTCTAATTTACAATTTTCAGAGTATATGGTTTATTTCAGAATTCAAAAAGCATCTCCAATAAATAAAATGTACTGCACTACTTTGGATATCTTGAACATCAAAGAAAAATGTTTTCAACTGATCAAGAGTCCATTGCCTTATATGCCAAAGCTTATGACAATGATGCTAGGGAAAAATGAAGCTTTGAGAAAAATAAAGAATCGTTAGTTTGTAACTTTTAGATATTACTTTTTTACAATGTAAAAATTAGCCAAATGCAGAGAACATTGCCAGATATGGACAGGAAGCAAGTTGCTGAGAAGGTATCACTGCATACTGGGTTGATAGAGGTTTTGATACAAATTTGGCCTATTATATGCCCCTAAAATTCAGGGTCCAGGGTCAAGACCAAACTTTTACACCCATTGCAAATAGTACATTCAAGTAATTCATATAAACCATTAGAATTTTGCTAATTTTAACAGAATTTGGTGGGAGATTTTTAAGGTACCATATAAGTTAAGGGCCTTACAGAAGATAAGGCCATATATAGAAATTAGTGAGTTAGAGTTCATGTAGTTGACACTACATACTGGGGTTAAGGTTTGATATGTTGTTTATTAAAAAGGTCTAAGACTAAGAATCAACCATGTGCCTTCTGGGGAGATAAAAAGAGCCAAGAGTATGAAAGAATGTATTATAAGAAATAAATTACAGAAATCGAAGACCAACATGGAACTCACTTCAGAAGACAGGAGAAGAGTGATTAAAAATCAATCTAATTGATAGAAAAAATGCAGTTTTGAACTCAATTTACTTCCCCCCCCCCCCCCCCGAAAAAAAAAAAAAGGAACACAAAATGCAGTTTTGAGTTCATCATCATCATCACTAGCCTTAATCTCACTTGGTGGTGTCAGCTACATGAATTCTAGTTCTCCAATCTTTGTCTAGAATTCATACTGAAAGATTTGACAATTTTTAAATTTATTATTGGCTACTTAATGCAACTGTCCTCTTTGATCCAGGTATATATACCTTCAACATCCTATAATCTTTTCATCATAGGAATATCCCCCCCCCCCCCCCAAAAAAAAAAAAAAAAACTCACAAGATGAGATATATATACCTGAACTGGCTTTCTCCTCAATACTTGAAATGCTTCTGCTCGCATAGACAAAAATCTAAGGAACTTTTTTGTTAGTATGTTTTCTAGTTCATCTGCTTGCTTTACCTATACAGCAAGAGAAGAATATCCCAATAAGATAACGAGGTCTGATAATCTGTGGTTGTTTCTTATGCATACAATCACGAGGATAAATGGCAAAATATCTCAATCCAATCAACAAGACATTCCATGCACCCATGCTCTATCTCAGTTATAAGCTCAGAAACCTAATCTTCAACAACAATATAAAACAGAAAAGAGTTTATTCTTTATGCTAAAAATAGACAACTCATTGGCCTGAAAAGACCTCCTATTTTGTCAACCCCACAAAGTCCACATCACTGCATGAGGCATCAAAAACCATACTCATCTGTTGCATGGAGGAACTAGGGTGCTGCTCCAATAAATCTCACCTTGAGGTTTATGTACATCGAATTTTTATACATTTTCATCAAACATTTTTCAGCCTCATATTTATTTGAAAGAGAAAATGGAAGTTACCACAAAGATAGGTCTTTATTAAAGAAACTTAAATATAATCACCATGACACATCAGTTATATGAAAATAAAACAATATCATATTCTTAAAAATGTATATTTCATCCACAAGCAACAAGAAGAATTTGACAATATGTCCAAACACAAATAAGTTCACCTCACCTTGAGGCTTATACGCAGTGAATTTATGGACGTTTCAATCAAGCATTTTTCAGCCTCATTTCGACATATTAAAACCTGAGAGAGAAATTGGAAAAACAAGAAAAGGTTTGTGGATAAACACAATGAAGAGACATTCTAGGCATGAAAAGGTTTCAGCTAACTGAAATATAGGAAATCAAGAGTAGAGATGGGAGAGAAATAAGGAAGAAAAAAATAGCACCCCCCACCATTGAGCTTCCCCTTCACCATGCTCTATTATTCATTAGGCTACAACTACAAGATAAATTGGAAATTCAACCACTATAAGTTCACACGCCAATCAGTATGAATTCTTTGCTTTACACCACAGGTCTAAATTGTATTGGTTAATAAATAGAACCAGGAAAATAACCAAGTTGAGGCAAAAGGGATGGGGTGGAGGAGATGGGAAGGTGATTTGAGTGTTTAAACCAAACATTCATTGCAGGTACTTAGATATTTTGGAAATAAAGATTCATATTGAAACATAGATTTACAAAGATATATAGTCAGACTATTTATTGTGACTTTAAGAAAGTCCATTAAATCATAAGCCAATTCTTCTTGTTCTTAATATTAACAAAATGGTCAACATAGCCAGACCCAGAGAGCTGGAATTAACCCTGCATATTAGATACTTGGTACAAAATCTTGTCAGCAAGCTTCTGCCTCATAGAGAGTTGGTTTTACCACTGCCAAGCCTCAATAGTGGGCAACTAACCATGAATGTAAATAACCACAAAATTACAAATGGAATCAAGTATGTAGGAATTATTACTAAAATTAAATTGTAATGGCAAGGTTGCTACTAGTACTAATGAAGAACCTGAACGTAATGATGACTGACTTAATAGATCCTACAAAAAAAAGTTCTGGATACTAGGTATTGCAAGTTCTAGGCCATACCCCCTCCCCTCCTCTTCTAAAAAGTACAATTGAAAAGAACTCAAGCGTATTTTGCAACTATGTCATGAACTGTTACCACCGCATTGTCCTCATTAAGGAACAAACAAGAGAATGGGTATGGAACAAAACATAACTTAAAAGCTTTAGTTTGCAAGATTCAATAAAATAATATAGCTAATAATAGAAATTTTCCTTACTGGGTTTAGTAGCAGCTCTGGACTGGTCCTGAAAAGTACACAGAAAATGTTAAAATCGCTATATTGCAAAATATCCTATTTAATGGATCTATATGAGGCACTGGTTATTTTTTTTTCTTCCCTTTATATATAATGCATAAGGTCTTCAGAGTAGCCAATCCCACCAAGTATAAGTCATTTTTTTAATCTAAATTAATAATTCCATAACCTGTTTACACCTGAAGGTCCTGAACTACCCTAGACACTATCATTTATTACCTATACAGTGTTACATTAGGGAGAAAACATGCTCCTCAAGGAAAGCAAGCATGGCCTGGAAGAAGTACTCATGCTCACATGGCTGGCCGAAACACAAGGCAGGATGCTTCACATCCAATGGCAGAGCCACACAAAGCTGGGGGAGGGGAAGGGAAAGCACTAAAAGGTAAATTGTTTTAATTATTTTTCAAAATCACCCCTGCTCAAAAATATAAAATGTAGATCAATTTGAAAATTGCCCCCTATCATTTATTTTTCTTATATAAATAGTTTTTATGCTATGATCATACTTATATTTTTGAGATAAATAACTTTTAACTATTATAAATTGAATATTAAGGTTAAAGTAACTATAGGTAAAACTACATAAGTGTATTACTAATCTAACAACTTTACGAGGAGGAGGAAACTATGATCTATGCATGAGCAACTGTTTAAGCACTATAGCACAAATCTATACATCTCCAGAACCTTTTATTTCACTGCAAGTGTTTTGATTATTAAGGGATAATGGAAAGAAACAGAAGTTTCTCATAACTGCACAAATAAACAAGAATCAAATAGATAAGAACTAGTTGAAGACTCAGCAACAATATGTGAACATACTTTAGTTCAACCTCCGGTTTGTTATGTCTTTCAACTTCTTGACAAGGGAAGTTCTGCAACCAGCATATAAAAAGCGTGAGGATAATTTTAACAAGTTATGGAGTAAGAACAACAACTGATAGCACTGAGAAGATTGGGAATGCATAGTTCTTTAAGGCTAATGCCCATGGATCAACAGGAGACTCCAACAGAAAAATCTAAAAGTACTTAGCAACTTATTTAGGGGACGACAAACTTGACCAAAAGATTCATTTAAGAACAGCTTGCAAAGTTGCTTAATGTTGCTATGTCAAATAATAAAACTTAGGTATTTTTATGCATGCCAGCAAACACAACCTGACCTTCAGCCACAAAACTAATTGCTAATCAAAGCCTGAAATGAGCATCAGGCCAATGCAGTAAAAGAAAAATGTTTGAGAACATAATAGTATCTAGTATTTTTTTTAATACAACAACAATTACAAGCCCTGAGAATGTAATATTGGTATCTAGTATTCTTTTTTATAAATTTTATTTTTGTTTTCATTTTTGTGTTTATGGCATGAAGTTGGAAGAAACTGTCAATTTTTTTTAATCATTTTAATTTTATACAAGAACAGTTCTCAAGAACTCCAAAAACGATTTAAAGCTCTTTCACAATGTAGTGTTCGCAGACGACTGACTTATTAATAAATATTGGATTCTCCATAGAAGCTTGAACTGCTCCTGCACAGCTGGCTTTGATGCATCAAATGCTACACAATCAGTGAACGAAAGAGCATGCGAGAACAACATTATCAATGTCTACTCAACTCAACTAAATATTTATCCAGATACCTGGAAATTCTATCAGATGTACATATGATCAAATGAGGAGAGTTATAGGTCAAGGAAACTTAAGAGAGGGGCACCGCAGCCAAAAAAAGGTTGGATGTCTATCACATTGCAGGCTGATACAGGCCACATGGTGAAATCTTGTATCTTCCATTTAAAAGAAATAAAATAGCATTTTGCAGAAAATTAAACAGAACCAAGTTAGGACTGCAGTAATTAGGAAAAAAACAGGCAACTGTGCTGTCGGATACAATTATTTGAAGTGACCCAAGAGCATTGATTGGTGAAGATCGTGAACTAACTTCTCATAATGCCAGAAAAAAACATTAGATTCCAGCCTCTGTAAATACCTGTAAGCACATGGCAGCCTCGAGAGTATTCCTTATGCAAGTCAAGTACAATCGCAAAGCCGCAGCCTGAAAAATTCCCAAAATCAAGACCTAACCTCGCTAGCGTGAAAGGATTGAATCGGCTTCGCATGTGAATATAACAGAAAACACAACCCAAACAGATTATGCAGCTTCAACAACTCTACACCATTCCAAAAATGAGAATTCCAGTTAGGCGCAATTGAATTGCCGCCTAGAGAACACATTGTGAGCCTGAAGAACATATTTCTCATGCTTTTTACAACGAAAACGCAACGCGAGAAGAGAAAATCGGTACAGAGTAAACAATTCCGAATCAGCGGATTGTACAGAGGAAAAGTATATGTAAATTAGCATTACCATCGACGCTGAGCGTGAGCGCGGATCTGTATTGTTCCGATCCGATGAGAACCGAAGCAATGCAAGCGATCTGGATTTGTGCTCGAGCTCAAGTGAAGCAAAAGGTTCGCCAAAGTTCCATTGAAGAAGACGAAGAAATGGCAAAAGGATCGGACCGGCCGGATTCGAATCAACGATTCAATCATTCAAGGTTAGCTGGGTTGACCCGACTATCGCTGAATAAAAAAAAAAAAAAAAAAGGATCCGACCTGCCGGATTCGAACCAGCGACCTAAGGATTAGCTGTTGGATTAACCGACTACAGTCCTCCGCTCTGCCAACTGAGCTAAGGTCGGTCTTGTTACAATTTATCATTGATTAATATATATCATATATATCTCCTTAAATATTGCTGTCAAGCAAACTTCCCCATACTTTTCCGCATGGTATTTATTCTATTTATAATTCTTAAGAATTCTAATCACAATTTAATTCAATTTAAACTAATTGAAGACCTCTAATTTTAGATTTTAATATACAAAGAACGTGTATTTTATTTAAATTTTTAAATAAAATATATATAAAATACTTTACATCGGATTAAATAAAATTGAAGTTGATGAACTACACACTAAAATAAGAATTATTTAAAAATGTATTTGATTAATATTAAAGAATGAAGTCATGATTTCTCTTATAATAAAAAATCGTTTCAAAATACCTTTAGTTAGTCTTGGATCCCATCGATATTTTTTATCCAATTTGATCAAATTTTTTAGTTTGGGTCAAAATTAAATTACGCACCTCTGAATAAGAAAAAAAATATTTATTTATGTCTAGATTGTATAAAAAAAACTAAATACAATATAAAATGTAAAAAAATATAAAAACTTGTTTGTAAATATAATTTTTATATTATATAATATAGAAAATATTTTGTTGTCTTTAATATCTTCATGGACAAAAATGTATTTTTAAATTCAAAATTTATTTATAATATTTTCTTAATATTACAAAAAAAATTGAAACATTTTTAAAATTATAAAAATAGTTCAAAAACCTTTTTTTAGTGTTTTTTGTCGTTTTGGTATAAGAAATGTTTTAAAAACATCAAAATAGCGCTCTAGAATATTTTTGGTATATCATAATTTATATTAACTTAAAATATATTTATTTTTTTAAATTTTTAACTTCAAAATATTGTTATTTGTTGATAATACATATATTTTATTCTCACATACATTACCAATTATTTGGAAAAAAATATTTTTTGGAGAATAGAAAAATATATAAAATAAAAAACAATTTTTTTGGAATAGAGAATAAAAAATTCACGAAATAAAAATACTTTTTTTAATTATACTTTTAATAGAATAAATCGACAAAAGCGAGTCCAATCCGTACTTGGGCGACAAGTAAGGATTGGAGAAAACCGTAATTTCGGTCTCCTACTAGGGAGATTGAGGTAATTAAACAAGAATCCTAATCCCTCTAAAACCCTAGCCTCCTTCGAAGCCTCAACTGGCTATAAAACGGGGCTCAGCTCGCAAGCTCAGCCTCGTCTATCTCTCTCTCTGTCTCTCTCTCTCTCTCCGGGCCAGGGTTTCGCCGCTTGCTGCTCAAGGCTCTTCTCCTGCGAGGTATAAGCTCTTTCTCTATGTTTTTTTTTTTTTCACTCACAGTCTTTCGTATGGAGATGAACACTCGTATTTGGATTTGTTTGCCTATTCACCGAATCGTTACTCATTGTATGTTGAATTATGCGGTCATTGTTCGCATGGTTTAGTTGTGTCCGATCTGTTGCTTATATGCGTAGATCTGTTCGGTTTTTATTCGGGGCTGTTGACAGGGTGCTTGTATTCGTGGATATCAGTAGATTAAGTTGGCTGTCTAGTCGCCGCTCAGATCCTGTGCGATAACTTGCAGATATTCATGTTATGTTTTGATGCCTTCCAGATGTTCTTGAACTGGGTTATTTGTTGGCTGGTTGTGAACTGTTGTCTATGATGTTTTTGTCTTTATTAGAATTCGATCCTCATGGTAAAAAGTGTTCGCATGTAATTTTTAGTAAATTGTATGTTCAAACTGTCTGGATCTTTTTTAGTAAATTGCTTGATATGTATAATTGGGCTGTGTTGTTGTCAGTACTTTATTGTATTAGTGTTTGTGTATTTGGATGCTTGTTATGCGGATGGGTCAGCATGAAGAGATGAATTTGACTCATTGAGAAGTCAATGTGAAAAATATATCTTACTAAAGCTTTCTAGCGTTCATTCAGAGTACTTGCTCACTTATTTTCTATCTATTTTGAATGTATATTTCTGGCATGGGTGTACCTGTTTCATGGTTTCTGAATTGTATGCTGTAACTTTTTTTTTCCCGGTTATCCATTGCAGTTTGATTCTATTAGTTTATAATGGGAAAGGAGAAGGTTCATATCAACATTGTTGTCATCGGCCATGTGGACTCTGGTAAGTCCACCACAACTGGCCATCTCATTTACAAGCTTGGAGGAATTGACAAACGTGTGATTGAGAGGTTTGAGAAGGAAGCTGCTGAAATGAACAAGAGGTCTTTCAAGTATGCTTGGGTTCTTGACAAACTCAAGGCTGAGCGTGAACGTGGTATCACCATTGATATTGCTTTGTGGAAGTTTGAGACCACCAAGTACTACTGCACAGTCATTGATGCTCCTGGTCATCGCGACTTCATTAAGAACATGATTACTGGGACATCTCAGGCTGACTGTGCTGTTCTTATCATTGATTCCACCACTGGTGGTTTTGAAGCCGGTATCTCGAAGGATGGCCAGACCCGTGAGCATGCTCTCCTTGCTTTCACCCTTGGTGTGAAGCAAATGATTTGCTGCTGCAACAAGGTCAGTATGTCCTCAAGTAGATTTCTCACTTTCCATATGCGATTTCCTGAACTGATGATAATTTATTGTGAAATTTTTTGTTCCTGCTCCCCTCTTTAAAGTGGCACCCCTCAATTTACAATTGCGTTGGAAGCCCTTGTCTTCAAGGGATATCATTTGTAATGAGTGGTAAATTGAGGGGCCGACCCTTATGAAGAGATCCAACATAAAATTTTTGGACTGGGATTGTAGTTCAATTGGATAGAGCACCGCCATTTTGAGGCGGGAGCTGCGGGTTCAAGCCCCGCCAGTCCCAGTTGAAGCTTCTACTTGTTTGGCCCTGTATTCACTTTACATATTGGAATATGATCTAAGCATTGGTATTTGTCCATATATCATTCATATAGTTGTAAGTATTACTGCTGTGATGCTATAATGGAAGTTCTGAATGTTATGCTTAATTCAGTTTGTCCAGTTATACTTTATCTGTATCGGTTCTGACTGCTATACTTGTCAAGTTCTACATTGATCTGAATTGTCATATTGGTATAATGTTTTTTATGGAGTTAAGCTTGTCTATAACTGCTTTTATTCAGCATGTTTTGAATAATTTCTGATAAGCTTGGGTATACCTGTTTAAGTGTTGTGGATTTTGCTACTATGAACTTTTTTGTGGTAATACTTCCAGATGGATGCCACCACTCCCAAGTACTCGAAGGCAAGATACGATGAAATTGTCAAGGAAGTTTCCTCCTACTTGAAGAAGGTAGGGTACAACCCCGATAAAATTCCATTTGTCCCAATTTCTGGGTTTGAGGGTGACAATATGATCGAGAGGTCCACCAACCTTGACTGGTACAAGGGCCCAACCCTTCTTGATGCACTTGACATGATCCTGGAGCCTAAGAGGCCATCAGACAAGCCACTTCGTCTCCCACTTCAGGATGTCTACAAGATTGGTGGTATTGGTACTGTTCCAGTGGGAAGGGTTGAGACTGGTGTCCTTAAGCCTGGAATGGTTGTGACTTTTGGACCGAGTGGGCTAACCACTGAAGTTAAGTCTGTTGAGATGCACCACGAAGCTCTCCAGGAAGCTCTTCCTGGTGACAATGTTGGCTTCAACGTGAAGAATGTTGCAGTGAAGGATCTCAAGCGTGGTTTTGTTGCTTCTAATTCAAAGGATGATCCAGCCAAAGAGGCTGCAAATTTCACCTCCCAGGTTATTATTATGAATCACCCTGGCCAGATTGGTAATGGGTATGCCCCTGTGCTCGACTGCCACACCTGCCACATTGCTGTTAAGTTTGCTGAGATCTTGACCAAGATTGACCGCCGGTCTGGCAAGGAGCTTGAAAAGGAGCCGAAGTTCTTGAAGAATGGCGATGCCGGGTTTGTTAAGATGATTCCAAGCAAGCCCATGGTTGTGGAGACCTTTTCCGCGTATCCCCCACTGGGACGATTTGCTGTTAGGGACATGCGTCAAACAGTTGCTGTTGGGGTTATCAAGAGCGTGGAAAAGAAGGATCCATCTGGTGCTAAGGTCACCAAGTCTGCTGCAAAGAAGGGAGGGAAGTGAATCATGCACTCTGGAGTTTTGGAGGATGCCTCAAACTATTTATATTATTATTATCATAAAACATTTGTCTTTACTAGTCTTGTGTTGGTCAGCTGTCATTTAGGCCGTCAACGTAATTACTTCTTCATTCGCTATAGGTTTTTGTTGTCATTGCCTGGTTGCTGCTCCCAGAACTGGGTGCTTGATCGGCGGTGGTGACAATTATCTCTTTTTCTTGTCTCAAGTTTCGACTATGTTTTTTAATATCTTTTTGATGGTTGAGTTGAAACGGTTCTTTTCTGTGCTTTACCAAATTACCACTTCATGTCTTGTGCCATTGCGGGTTTATGAAATTTGTGATAGCAGATTATTATAGCTGATTCTTAGATTTGATGCTTTAAAGAAACAAAAATTTGTGAGTAGATGCTGTGCGTTTTGACTGATGGAATCAACAGTATGATTTGCACGCCATTATGGCCGTGAGCCTCCATCAGAGATTCCTTAGGCTTTGTCCTGCTTAAGGTATAAGTCACCTGTTTTTTGGGTCCCTATAAGTATGCTCGCGCCCGAACCCTACTTAGAAGATCGAGGTTGTCCAAGTATGCTCGCACCCGAATCCTTCGTAGAAGATTAAGGTCGGTCGGCCGTCCAGGCCCAAACATGGTGTGTTTGGTGAAATTTACTATAAATAATAAATCAATTATTTCAAAGCTCAATACTCCAAACTAAAGCTCTAGAGATATGATTACGTATCATTACTGAACTTGTTTTCGAGAGTAAAGCAATGCTACAAAAATATTCAACTTATATATATATATATCATAAAGCAAAATAGCATCTCACCCTCATCCATGGCAAGGATTTGATTTACTCTTTAAGTAAATTAAAATTTTGAACTGAATAAGATTAACAAGGTCACCAAGTTTTTAAGGGAACTACAAGCCACAACAACAGATTAAGACTTCAGTTTTAATTGACAATTGACGATAACTCTGATATTTGCTTCTACTGTTCAGGCGGCACCAGCACCACCTCCAAGCTGCTCGCCCATGGCAGCAATGAGTTCATAATCTTGCATTCCAAGCTACAAAATAAGATAACAAAATTTAGAAAGAATAATCATCATCGTGTCATTGTGGTCAACTACACTTATCATAATTGAGTTAAAGTTGGTGGCAAAAAATTCACAATGTAAATCCATGCAGAGAACAATGTGATATCTTCGCAACGCAACCCCTTACCGTGGGAATGATGAGATAGAGTTTTAACACCATCTTATAGGGAAAAGTTTCTTCATGAGATGGTGATGAATGAGAATATGTGATGTGGTCGTGTCTCCATATAATTAATACAACATAACAAGTTTAGGAATAACTCACTGTAGTAGACTTTGATTTTCCTTGCAAATACTAGGAACCAAAAACCCAATTAAAAGATGCATTGAGAAAGATAATCTAGTTAGAAAAAAGAGGATATTAGGTTTCATTTGCCTAACCATGAATGGGTTCAAAATAGTTTGTTCAAGAGTGGTTCCATTATTACAATTTCAGTGTTTTGTTAGAACTGGCAAGTGAAAGCCAGAGGAAGAAAGAGTGAGAGATGAATTGCAAGGAACATTAGTATTTTCTCATATTTAATTCAAAATTAATTACCAATATTTTCTTAAAGGTAATTAAAATGTAATAGGATAAACCACCAAACGAGAATCGATCCCTATAGAAAAAGTAGAAGACTTGCACAAGGCTCCAAAGAAAAATGCAATAGACACGCAAAAATCTCCCTAGTGAAAAGACACAAATGGGAATGTTTCCTTAAAGTTGGCAACAACACTTGATTCTCAATTCTCTTGAAAGCTCTCAAAACTCATTTAGTGCCAAATATGTGACACGAACAACACCATTGAGCCCTAATCTCAGTATGTGAGGTTGACTACATAGATGTAGCTAACTAATTATTTTTCTTTATGATCATGTACTCAATAAGTCCGTCATATCTTGTGTCATGCCCAAAGAGGTTTCTGCCAAGGTTCTCTTACTTTCTCTGCAACAAATTTTTTCCATCCCATCCACTCTATTAATAGTTACATCTATTGGTCATCTTCTCACATGTGTCAGTAATACAAGATATAGACTTCTCGGGAATCAGTTTCTTCCATCAAAGGAAGCTTTTTAGTTATGGAAAAGGAAATGGAAAGAATAAGTTGACAAGGAATTTGGCTAGTTAACAAGGAGAACAGAGTGAAGAAGGGTGAAATAATACTTGGGGTGTTGGAAAATTGTGATAGGCCACCGGTGTACCAGACCTACCAAAGATTCCACAAACAGCAACATGCATGAAGGTTAGAATAGGAAATCAACACATGCAGGTGTAACAACCAGCATGTGCGCATGGGGGGGTAGTTTTGTAATCCATATGCTGAGGGAATAATCAGCATGTGCAGGGGAATTCAGTTAGAAAGGAGGGTTGAAGAGGTATAAATAGCAGGGGAGAAGAGAGAGAAAGGTAGCTGGTTTTTGATAGAAGATTTGGGGAGAGTAAGGACCTCTCGAATGCCTAGAATTGTTCTTGTTTTCTTGCTGAAAATTACTGAAAGCTATTGATACTTGATTGTTGTTGGATTTCTATCTAGTATCATATCAATTTGGTATTAGAGCCTGACCAATCTTCATGGTGAACTTAACGGAAAGAGTGGGTGAATTAGAGTCGAAGATGGAAGGCATGCAAAGTGGAGTCGAAGCAATGAGAGGCAACATCCAGGCAATGGAACAAAATGTGGCGGTGATGGTAGAGCAGTTTGCTTTCATGCAAACGAAGTGGGACGAGCAGGAGCAAGAGAGGAAGAGCAAGACCAAGGAGCGAGAGGGACCCTCAAAATTCACCATGGATTCTGAAGTAACCCCTGGGATTTTGGGAGGCCGCGACTTGGAAGGAGGAATCAGAGGTGAGTATCAGTCGGAATTACGGGGAAGGAGACTGGAGATGCCCATTTTCGAAGTGGAGAATCCCGATGAGTGGATTTTTAGAGCTGACAAGTATTTTGCGGTCAATCAATTAATTGAGGAGAAGATCGAATCTGCCGCACTGTGTTTTGAAGTTGCGGCCCTGGCTTGGTTTCAATGGGAGTTCTAGGCGAAGAGGAATTCGAAGTTGGGAAGGCTTGAAGCAGGGAATTCTGGGCAGGTTTCGCTCCACTTAAGAAGGGTTGTTGGAGGAGCATTTCTTGGCTCTTCGACAAGAGGGAACTGTTAAGGAGTATAGGTTGCAGTTTGAGATGTTGGCTGCATCCGTGCCAGATGTTCCGGAGAAATTTTTGGAAGGCCAATTCCTAAACAATCTCAACCCAGAGATAAGAGTGGAGATCAAAGTGCTGCAACCTTGGAGGCTTGATCGGATCATGGTGGCGGCACAAAATATTGAAGATAAGAATGCAGCTCTTCGTAACTGTTGTAAGGCAGAAAACCCACCAAAGAGTAGCTGCCCTTTGGCACCATCAGTCACCACCCGACTGCCCTCGATACCAGGGAAGAGTTTGGGTTCCTTCCAGAAGCCGGTGACCCAAGCAGGACCCAGGTATCACACCTCTGGAGATGTTGGGAGCTTTCCTTTTAAACGCCTTAGTAAGACTGAATGGAAGGCCAAGCGTGAGAAGGGCCTTTGCTTTCATTGTGATGAAAAATATTCGATAGGTCATAGGTGCAAAAACAAGGAGCTCCAAGTTTTGATGATCTATGACGAAGAAATGGGCGAGGCGGTAAGAGAGGAAGAAACAGTGCAGGTGGGCGATGAGGAGCTGGGCCATGTAGGGGAAGTTATCGAGTTGTCCATGAATTTGGTTATGGGATTGACTACACCACAAACGATGAAACTAAGGGGACACATAGAAAGGAAGCCGGTAGTGGTTCTTGTGGATGGAGGAGCTACTCACAACTTCATAGCGTCCGAGTTGGTGCAATGTTTGAGTTTGCCTTGGACAGAAACGATCGAATATGGGGTGGTAATGGGAACCGGGATGGCTGTACAAGGAGGGGGAATTTGCAAGGGGGTGAAACTGATCCTTGATAATCTGCAGATAGTGGAAGATTTCCTTCCACTCGAGTTAAGGAGTTCCGATGTCATTCTTGGCATGAAATGGCTGGCATCGGTGGGGAAAATGAGTGTGGATTGGAGGAATCTGACCATGAAGTTCTAGGTGGGGGGAATGGCTGTGTCTTTGCAGGGTGACCCTAGCTTAAGTAAGACATTAGTCTCTTTAAAAGCTATGATGAAGGCGTTTAAAGAAAATGGGGAGGGAGTATTGCTGGAAATAAGAAAGGTGACTGTAGAGTTCAACGAATTGCAAGTGGGACTGCCCCGGAGTTTAGAGGAATTATTAGTCGAGTTTGCAGGGGTTTTTGCCAACCAGGAGGGACTACCACCCACCAGAAACAAGGATCATGCCATCAACCTGTTACCCGACACTCCTCCGGTTAGTGTTCGGCCTTACCGTTACCCTTATCTTCAAAAAAACGAGATCAAGAAGATGGTACATAAGATGTTGGTAGCTGGAATTATAAAGCCAAGTAACAACCTCTATTCCAGCCTGGTGCAGCTCGTTAAAAAGAAGGACAAGGGATGGAGGTTTTGTGTAGATTACCGAGCCCTAAACAAAGTAACAGTCCCCGACAAGTTTCCAATTCCAGTCATTGACAAGCTGCTAGATGAATTGCATGGGGCTAAGGTTTTTTCAAAGCTGGATCTCAAATCTGGTTATCATCAGATTTGAGTCAAGGCTGGGGACAAGCCAAAAATTGCATTTCGAACACATGAAGGCCACTATGAATTCCTCGTCATGCCCTTCGGATTGCCGAATGCACCGGCCACTTTCCAATTCTTAATGAATGATGTGTTCAGGGAGTATTTGAGACGATTTGTGTTAGTCTTTTTTGATGATATATTAATTTACAGCCAAGATTTTGAATAACATGTGCAGCACTTGCGCTGTGTTCTAAAGGTGCTGGCTGAAAATCAGTTGTTTGCAAACAAAAACAAATGTTCCTTTGGTCAGTTGGAAGTTGAGTATCTTGGCCACGTCATCTCCTAGAAAGGCGTGTCGGCTGATCGCTGCAAGGTGCAAGCCATAGTGGACTAGCCCGCACCCACTTCTTTGAAGGAATTGAGGGGATTCCTTGGTCTCACGGGGTACTAGAGGAGGTTTGTAAGAGATTATGGCAAGATGGCGTGGCCCCTCACGGAGAGACTAAGGAAGAATAATTTTTTTTGGGATGGGGAAGCTGAGTGAGCCTTTCAGCAACTCAAAACAACGATGGTGTCACTTCCGGTTCTAGCACTACCAGATTTCGATTAGCCATTTGTTATTGAGTCTGATGCTTCAGGGCAAGGGTTAGGGGTTGTATTGATGCAGAATCACAGGCCGGTTGCATACTTCCACCATACTCTTAAGCTGTCGGAGAGAAAAAAATCGGTTTACAAAAGGGAGCTGATGGCCATGGTGTTTGCAGTTCAAAAATAGAGGCATTACCTCTTGGGAAGAAAGTTCATTGTAAGGACAGATCAGAAAAGCTTGAAGTTTTTATTGGAACAACGAATGGTGAGCCCGGAATATCAAAGATGGATGTTGAAGTTGATGGGGTTTCACTTCGAGATACACTACCACCCTGGGTTAGAAAATAAGGCAGCAGACAGCCTTTCAAGAATCAGTCACCCGGCAGCCCTATTAGCTAAAACGGTTCCAACGGTGGTTCAACTAGACCAACTGGCTCGAGAGGTGGAGAAAGACGCCTACTTACAAGGGATTATAAGGGAGTTACAGTAGGATCTGACTTCTCGGTTGGATTTCTAGTTGGTGGGTGACCAGCTCCTTTACAAAGGACGGTTGTTCCTACCTAAGGGTTCTTTCCTAATTCCATTATTGCTCCATGAGGGTCACAACGGAAGTGTAGGAGGTCATTCAGGGTTCTTGAAAACATATAAACGAATTGCAGCGAGTGTGTATTGGGCTGGTATGAAGAGTGACATATGCCAATATGTGAGAAATTGTGACGTTTGCCAGCAAAATAAGTATGAATCGTTAACACCGGGGGGTCTTCTACAGCCTCTTCCTATTCCAAGTCAGATTTGGGATGAGATAGCCATGGATTTTATTGAGGGTCTACCGAGGTCGGGCCATATGAATTCTATACTTGTGGTGGTGGACAGACTCAACAAATATGGGCATTTCATTGGTCTCAAACATCCATTCACAGCAGGAGCAGTGGCTGGGATTTTCGTCAAAGAAATAGTGAGGCTTCACGGCATGCACCGGTCTATTGTTTCGGATAGAGACAAGGTATTCATGAGCCATTTTTGGGAGGAGTTGTTTCGGCTTCAAGGTACTAAACTTCATCATAGTACGGCCTACTACTCGCAAACGAACGGGCAAACGAAGGTCCTCAATGGGACCTTAGAGACGTACCTGTGTTGTTTTGCATCATCGAGGCCTAAGAGCTGGTATATGTGGCTGCCATGGGCTGAATTGTGGTATAACACCTCATACCACACTGCTTCAAAGGTAACTCCTTTTCAAGCAGTGTATGGAAGGGAACTGCCAGCTTTGATCAGATTTGACAAGGGAACTACGGCCATGTTTGTAGTGGAACAGCTACTGCTAGAGCGAGATCAAGCCCTTGAAGAACTCAAGAACCAACTGTCAAGAGCTCAAGCTATCATGAAAAGGGGAGCTGACTGGAAAAGAAGAGATATTTAGTTTGCTGTGGGTGATCTCGTCTATTTGAAGCTAAGGCCCTACTGAAGGAAAACCCTGGCTGTCCATCCTAATGAGAAGCTAGCTCTTAGGTTCTATGGGCCATTTAAAATTGTTTAAAGGGTTGGGCCAGTAGCTTACAAATTAGCGCCACCAGCACATTGCCATATTCACTCTGTTTTTTATGTATCACAGCTAAGGGAGGCAAAGGGAGAAGGGGGAGCAAGAGTGGATATTCCACACCAGCTGAATGCAAATTTAGAGATGAGGGTTGAATCTGAAGCGATGCTGGGAGTTCGGCCTAGAAGAGGTACTAATTTGCGTGGGATGGATGTCTTGGTCCAATGGAAGGGTTTACCCCCATTAGAGGCAACCTGGGAGCCCTACAATATGATTCAACAACAATTTCCTACTTTTCACCTTGAGGACAAGGTGAAAGTGCGGGAGGGGAGTAATGATAGGCCACTGGTGTACTAGACCTACCAAAGACGCCACAAACAGCAGCATGCATGAAGGTTAGAATAGGGAATCAACACATGCAGGTGTAACCAGCATGTGCGCATGGGGGGGTAGTTTTGTAATCCAGATGCTGAGGGAATAATCAGCATGTGCAGGGGAATTTAGTTAGAAAGGAGGGTTGGAGAGGTATTAAATAGCAGGGGAGAAGAGAGAGAAAGGTAGCTGGTTTTTGATAGAAGATTTGGGGAGAGTAAGGGCCTCTCAAATGCCCAGGATTGTTCTCGTTTTCTTTCTGAAAATTACTGAAAGCTATTGATACTTGATTGTGGATTTCTATCTGGTATCATATCAAATTGTTTACAAATCCTTCAAGATTTCAGAGGTTGAAGAAGATCTATTTTCTGTAGTGCATTGATAGGGAAAACAATCAACTCACTGGGTAGCCTATCCTCAGAAACTATAGAAACTTAGAGTTGAGTCACTGCTTTCCCCTAGAATAACCAAAGTAGAGAGACATCAACCACAAAAGGGGGGAACTGATATTAGCTTGTTTCAAGTATCCTGGCTCTTCTTAGTTTTGGTAAATTACACCCAACACCCCTAAGGTTTGGCAAAAAAATGAAATACCCCCAAGTTATTAGAGATGACTAGACCTCACCGTTAAACTCATGGATAAAATTACCTTTTTACCCCTGATTTTTTGAAATTATTTCTCTCTCTCTCTCTCCTCTGTATCTCCTTCCTTTTGTCACTGACAGTTTGGTCATCTCTCTCTGCCAGATTCCTCTTCTCTATCTGCTGGATTCCTCCTCCTCCTCCTCCTCTCTCTACCGCCGAGAACCCTTAGTTATTCCTGGGGTTCAATTGAATCCCAGCAATCTCTAGAGTTCCTTGATTGAACCCCATTCCAATGGGCTTAAGCTGAAACTCCACCATCATGGAAATTTGGTGGACAATCGATAATGGGGTTTGCTGAACCCCATCATGATGCCAATTGCTACACAGAGAGAGAGAGAGAGAGAGAGAGAGGGGGGGGGGGGCTAACTGTCACCGGAGAAGATGGGGTAGAGAGAGGGAGGAGAGGGTCGTAAGGGCATTTTTTAAAATTTAACAATAGTTACCTGTCAGGAAGGGGAAAATGGAGCGAGGTTAATAAAGTTAAAACAGAGGTTTATGTCATTTTTGATAACTCGGGGTTTCATGTTTTTTTGCCAAACCTTATAAGTGCCAGGTGTAATTTGGATGAATACCAAGATACAATCATATTTACTTCAACAAAATAAGATTTAGATTCTTACAGGAATAAAGAAGGTTCAGTTCATATCCTGGGGATGGAACTTTTGAAATCACTGTGATTCGTGAATTGCATTGTGCAGTAAATGTCTTATTATTTTCATATTCGTATGAATGAAGAAGCATTAATGCATTAAAGGAAACAGGAAGCTTACCTCATTAGGGGTTCTCTCATGGTTAAAGAAGTACCCATCAACGAAAAAACGAGTTTCCTCATACTTTATGCCCACTGTTGTACAGTAGGTGAGCAGCAAATTCTTCAACTTTATGTTTCTCCTCATGATAAAATGTTCTATCACTCCATCCTACCATACAAAATATAATAGAACAAATAGATGCATATGATGGTTAGGTGGACCGAAACATAAAATCACAATTTTGAAATTCATAACAGTAGGGAAAAAATTAAGCATAAGAAACCAACAAATAATAGATTAATATTTTTTTGCCCTAAAGATATATAAGCACAACCCACTTATATTTATTGGTGCTAAAGTGTTCTTTCCTCACTTTTTATGTCCATTCTCTTAGATTTAGGTATTGAAACAAACAAGATGATATCGAGCCTTAATCACATTAAATAATTTTATTAACTAAAAAGTTCCCTCTTCTTCAATGCACTTCCATATTTGTACCTTATATTATCTAGTCAAACTACTTTACCATTCTTCAGTTTTTTCATAGCTTGCCTTAATTCTTTGAATATATACGTCCATAGAAACATATAATACTAATAAGTCCCAACATGATATTTGTTTGTTAACATGCATTGAAGAACTTTGAGAAATATTGAATAACTCACAACATTTACGTCACTTGGTTTAAGTTTTAAATTCAGTAAAGTTAGTTCAGCTTTTAAGTAGTAGCAATAAATGCAAGAATATTTACTTCCATAATTTTCAGTCCAAACCATGACATAAAAAAAAATAACAAATTGGAGCAATCCAAGAAGGTCAACTTTTAGTTTCGACTTTCTTGATTGCTTAACTTGTTTAGCAATAAAGAAAGTTTAAACCATGACATAAAACAAAATTAACAACTTGGAGCAATCCAACAAACCATATGCTAGAGTTCAAGAAATAATATATAATATACATGAATAAATACATCTTGTCTTGCAGGACACAAGCAGCTCTACAAGTGTCCACAATGTCTGATACACTGAAAAAAATTTCTAATTGTCGGCATATAATCGCTTGTCTCACAAGCGGTTGCATGTGGGGAAAGCCCACCAAAGCTGAATTTCGGGAGGGGATTGGGAAAGGCAGAAATGAACCGCTCATGACATGAGCAGTTCTCTGTGAGATACAAAACTGCTTGTGGCGCGAGAGGTTTTTTGGCTGGCATTGCCGCGTGGGCAGCCTTGCTCACATGGCAATGCCTGTCCTACATAGATAAAAAGTTTCAACTTTCAACCAATCCTATTTTGGTAACATTTTAATAAAATAATATTATTTAAGAAAAAAAACTCATTTTTTTGTTAAGCTAAAACAATATTTAGCTTCCAGTCTACTAGAATAGTATAAAATTTTTCCCATTGACAAGGCATTAAGTATATAACCAAGTTGGTAGGCCATATTCTAGCAATGTGAGATTAAGGAGTTTTGAGACTTTTAAACCTTATTCCAACATAATCCCGCCATGAGGTAAACTATATGTCTTTGGTTGCAATCACTTAGAGCAAGAAATAGCTGCAGCATTTAGCACAACGCTCACATGTCAACTTTTATGGATAAAAGAATTTTGTAATATAATTGTCCTTGGTTCTTTTAAACAAGGCCTGAATTCCCAGTTGATGATTGAACCAGCTGAATAACATACACAGGTGCCAAGATATTGCACTAGCATTCAAGTGCAGGATTTCCATTTGAATGAGCTTGAATACATTGTAGCCTTTCTTGCTAAAAGTTGTTTTCTTAATTGAACTAGGAAGCAGAAACTATGGATTTTAACCTCACCAATTATAATAAATACATCACTATTAATGGCATCTATAAGGAACTTAGAAGTTGGGATAATTTTGTGAGTTATAATATTCATGAAGCAAAAGTTGTAAAACCCAACAAGTGTCAATTAATTCATCTTGTAAATTGAACAATCAAAGTGTTTCATAAGGATTTCAAAAGAGTTATGGATCCCAATGCTCAAGGATTCATTAAAGAAACTGAGGTTGGAGTTTAATTATTATAAGAAGACCACAAAACCCCTCGAGTTGATTGACTCAATATGACCAGTTATTGACTGGGATAAGGTTGTATGTAAGTTGACTCTTTTGTAGTAGTAAGTTCTTCATAGGGATTATTTGATTGGAGTATATCCCATCATTCCTATCCTCTTGGTGGTTCTGCATGTTCGCTGATTGCTTATGTACTTTATATATATGGGATTGGTCAATGTTAAATTGAATTAAACGGGTTGTTTAGAAAATCAAATCCGAACAAGATAATTGAATTGCATAGTTTCTGAAAAAGGGCTAAAGTTTCCACTAACAAAAATGGCATTAACAAATAGAAAAGGGAGCAGAGTGAGTGGGTAATTTTACAAGCAGGAAAGAGTCCTAAAAAACAAATAAAAATGAGAGGAAGAGATCTCTGGATCTAGGGAGTGCCAAACTGCTACTGGATATAAATGGCAGTAGTGGAAGGAAGGGGCATTGTGGTGGAGGTTGGTGGCTGTTGGGGTAAAGCTGTTGCAATAGTGCAGTTGAGAAAGAAATGTGGGGAAGATCAGCAGCAGCAATAGGCAAAAGAGGAGAATTCACACAACACTTCAACAATTTCCTTTTCTTTTCATAAATAAATAATTGTATATAAATTAAGAAAAAGAGCGGCCAAGAAGTTTGAAAAAGATTCTTTTTTATTTTTCAAAGTATTTCGACTACAAGAAGTAATCATTGCGGAGTATAAAAGATATATTTTAATTTCAACCACAAGATAGTTTCCTCATGATGAATTATTTTAAATATATTTTAACTTTAACTTTAATTTGTTTTATTTTGGGGGGGATGACAAGAAAGCTCTTGAAAATTGGCACCAAAACTACTGCAAGTTGCCAATAGTTTGGTGACAAATGAAATCTGTAGTTCTCATTAATTTTTTTTTTTTTTCTTCCAATTAAATGCTTGCACCTTGCAATGGGGTTTTATTACATGATGTGAATTTAGCATCCTCACAACTCATAGCACAAAAATCATCTTCATTAATATAAATAAATATTAAGTATCCATTTCAAGCATCATTTTTCCACTACCAAATGGGAAAAGTATCATGCAAATTTTAGCAAATCAAATTAATATTTAAAAATGTGGATCCAATGAAATCCTCCCAGTGTGTGTGGTAACAAACCTAAACCTAAACCTAAACCTAAAGCCTTTCAAACAAAGCATATCCAGACCAGAACATACAAAACAGACTGGAAATTCTGGATAACCATGCTATTGTTCTGTGTTCTAAAACCTAGAAGCAGTTTTCACCATCAATTGTCATTGTTGTATAAACCCAAAGAAATTTAATTATCTTAACAATTTATGAATTTATAAAATACATGTAAGCATCTCACGAGGAAAGAGGGCAACCTGACCCTGGATCCTTAGACGAATATGAGATGGAGTTTGAGATGGAACTTCGTGCTTCACTTTACTTGAGTCAACTGAAGAGTTTTCAGAAGACATGATGAGATCGATCGGCCGATTGAGAGAGAGATAGAGAGAGAGAGAGACTTGTAGCGAGGAAGAAAGGGAAAGAGTGAAAATAGAAAGGATAGCAACAGAATGACAAATAGCGGGGTATGTGTCAGACAGAGAGAGAGAGTCTGTTTGAGAGTTTTAGGTACATTTTAGGAAATTGATTTAATTGTATTAAATGGTTATTAATTTGACTATTTAATGACGGGCTAAAAAGAGCATTATACATCATCACATATTCATCATTACTTTTATATAATAGTCTTGTATGAAAAAATTAGTAAAAAAGGACTAATTTACTCTAAAATCCAGGACTGCGAGTGAATAGAGCTCACAAATGGCTCAATTAGGGCTCGTTCAAGATTGTTTATTTAGTTAAATAAACTAGCTTGCGCTTGATTTTTAAGCTCATTTAATAAATGAGCCAAGCTTGAGCTTTGAGCTGCTCGATTCGTTTGGGCTTGTGATCAAGCTCATTCGTGGCTCATTTGTAAGCTCGTTTATATGCTTGTTCGGAGTGTATTTTGAAATAATGTGTGTTGTTTATAATTGATAATTTTTTGTTGCTATAATATTTATATTAATCGAGATTTAACAATATATCAAAATACACTAAATTTATATATTCTACATAAACAAGCCTAAAATCAAGCTTATAGTAACCTTTAAATTTAAAACTAATGAAAAGACTTGTATGAAGCTCACTTGAAGCTTGTTTAAACCTCGTTTTATATAAATGAGTTGAACTCAAGCTTGACAAGATTTTAAATAAACAAGCTTGAGCCTCATTTTTTAGCTCAACTCAAGCTTAGGCTTAGGCTTGAGCTCGAGCCCAATAAAATTCTTAACAAACAAGCTTGAGCTTTTATGGGCTCAACTCAGCTCGTTTGTAGCCCTACTAAAATCTTAACATCCTTCCCTTGACCAAGTCTATAAGCACCTGACTAAAAGAAATATTTCTAAACCATTATATACAAACTTAACCCTAAAATCATCCATTATATGAAATTTAGTATTTGCATGCAATTTTAAATCTAGTCATAATTTCAAGGAAAATAGCCTCAACTTTCACACAACAATCTTTTTTCCTTTTTGTTTGCATTTTCAATAAATTCTTTAAATTAACTTTCATATAGTTGTACACTGCACATATTTATAGAAGATTAAGTTCCATTAACCTAATTTATATTGCAAGTAACAAGAATGATGTCGTTCAAAGATATATTTGTCAAGCATTTAATCAAACAACTGATGAATAAGTGCTTTTGGTTTTGGAGTTTTAGTTTGATTCATAAAATCTACAACATTTAATTTAATCCTATATAAATTGTATCTTAACACTTGTCCACCAATTGAGGTCACCCCTTTAAGAGCAGGCACAAATAATTTTTTAATTATTCACCCCTTTAATCCTAAAATTCATGATTTTTTACACTTACAACTCACTTGGGAATAGCTCCTTATGCAGAAAAAGATAACAAGAAGGCGCACTTAACCTTCTTTAAGCAAAAAAGTAAAAGGGCAAATCAAAAAATTGATGACAAATGGAAGTCCATTTTTGGAAATATTTTTTCCCATACTTGACATCCAAAAAATCACAAAATCAACATTTTCCTTTTAAACCCAAATAATCTACCATAAGAAAGTTAATAAAGAAACAACCATTTTGATTGCTACCAAATAATGAGCAATGAGTTCCATTAACTTTAATATAAAGATGCCACATTTCTATAATAGATGACTAATGTTCTGCATGGGTACATAACTTTTTATGTAATTATGTGAAATTTAAAGAAATAACTAACAAATACTTACAGCTCATTGGTGCTATTGGAGTTCATTCGATTCACAAAACCTATGGCATTGATTTCTATATTATTGTTATCATAAACATTTGCCTAACTCATTAGCATTATCATAAACAGATTTATTTTGTTTTAATGGTGCTCTACCATCAAAAGTCCACTAAAAATATTTCAGAGATTTTAAATTGATAACTTATGAACGCTAACTGTGCAAAAGGAGGATGAAAGATGTGGCATCAAATGTGGCTGATCTGGGGTTGAGCTGGCAAGATTTGATGGGAAAATCAAAAGGGGGCAAATGCGTAACAGTCAGAGAAGTATCTTAACTGCTAGAAAGGGGCCTATCCTTCAAACTAATTAAACTTCCAATGAAAGATGAAATTTCATCAGATAATGCAATAGAAAAATGCTTTTATAAGAGCTTGACATTGATGTCAGAGATGGGTACTCCACTCTGCCATAAATTTATTTCCACCAAGAGAAATAGCATGCGTCCCATCCATGAAGGTAGAAGATTGTGGCTAATTTCCAATAACAGAAGGTCAACACAAATTGTTAAGGACTTTGGAATACCTTCTGCGAATCCATTCATAGATAAATTTAGTTCTTCCAAGAGCTGCAGATCTCCTATCAAATTTAGGTATTTGACCTGAAAAGTTACTTGCAAAAAGATCCAAACTTTTGAGACTTCTCCTATCTCCAATACAATCTTGAAATTCACCCGTGAACAAATTCCCTCTTAAGCTTAAAAAAGCATACAAGCTAAGTTTCTGCATTGATCTGGGAGGCTATCAGAAAGAGAATTTTCTCTGAAATCTAGAGATTCAAGTATCAAACAATAACCAATATCCCCTGGTAGCTGCCCACTCAACTTGTTCTTGCTTAAATTGCCTGCTCTTAAATCATATAAACTCTCAATTTCTCTAGGAATCTCACCCTCCAGCAAATTATAGTACAATCAAGTGATCGGCAACTGCTCAAAGACCAAATTACAGGATGTAAGCCTCTTTGATTCCCTCTTTTATCCTCTCTTTGGCAGTTAGGGTTTCTCCCTGTTACACATATGCCACCTTTGATTTTCCCTCCAAATCTCGCTAGCTCACCCTAGATCAGTCACATTCAATGCCACATCATCCTCCCTCTTGCACGCGCAGCATGCCTAAGTCATCAATTTAACAGCAGTGGGATTTTCTTAAGACTGTTGACAGTAGAACAGAATTGAAACAAAATTTAAATCTGGCAGTTACTGATAAAATTTGAATTTCAAAACAGATCTGCAACATGGGCCAAAGTGTGGCCTTTTTGGGGCCATTTACCCAATTTTTTAAGATAAAATGTTTATATGTTTTTTAAAATTTTAAGACAAAAGTTTTCTAAATTAAAAAGGTATAATAATCTGGCAGATCTTAATCATTGTGCCAGATTATTTAGACTTGCAAAACTGAACATTAGATAAGTGCATATCTAAATAAATTCTTAAAATTGTATAAAATAAATTACTTGAGTTTGATACGCAAACTCATTTTGATCTGCATAAGAATACAACTATCCAAGGGACGCCAAAACTAACACCTTAATTTTGAGTTATTACATTTATCTCTACCTTGTAGCCTGTTTTCATCCATCTTATAATGTTTTCTTCAATTTTATTGTCTTCAGAAACTGTACACTAACAAGTCCTAATTCGATACCAAAATTTGCCTTCTTTTCTTGAGGGATCCAAGGCTTTCTCCTTTGTTAAAGAGAGCAATTTACATCTTGTATACTTGTGTCTCACTTATTGTCAATACAAAATGTTGACTGAGAGACAACTTCTTAAAGCATTAAAATGTCAATTGCCCTATGAACACCAGTCATGCTACTATCGATACACAAAAACCATAGAAAAGGAGAGACAGCAAAAGAGTGGTGATGATGAGTAAATTTGTGAAGCCTTTTGGATAAGCTTTTAATCTTATGTGGAGGGCGAAATATCTGTTATGTATATAAAGAGAGACAGAGGTCTCCTGACAATATTTTGAAAAAGCAGGAGATTTTTAGACAGCATATTGACATTTGGTTTGCCATATATAACTGTACTACTACACGGACAACTATCATCTCCTAAAAATATTCTCTTCATGTAATGTACACAATGGTTTTAGAGGATTTAAACTCCACAGCTCAACTCCATAGCTCAACTTGGCATAGTGTGGGTAGGCAATTAGATATCATCCTAACAAAAGTTACAGTTAAATATCATTCTAGGGAATTAGAATTCTTGAGTCCAAAAGAAGAAAGAAAACACATTCTGTAAAGAGGAAAGCTACACTCTTGAATGGACTGGATAAAGTCACAAATATGTTGGAAGTGCTCAATCTGCCTAGTTTTAGGCATGCGACCAACAAATATGCAAAGAAAACAAGTTTTTCAAAATAACTATAGATATGCATAACAAACTCCATATTAGTTTCTAATCATCTTACCTTAAAAATAACAATATTAAGAACATAAATCTACCGCTAGCCCTGAATTCTTATAAATGAGAATTAGATGAATCGGATGCTTGAAAACATATTTACCATCATCACTCACATGCAATTTCATGTGACATACATGAGCTATTCCATGTTCCAATAGGTTTGAATAAACATGATTGACCTAATATCTAGAATGCTTTGAAGAATACTAGTATTACCAGTAGTGATGTTATTGACCATAATGCTAGTTGCTAACAGTTCATTAAGGTTGCGTTTGGATAGATGGATTTCAAAATTTTTCATTTGAAATAACACCCATGTAGGTGCCATTTCAAATCCTTCAACTCTTTGAGGCCAATCTAAATGAGTCCAACAATTAAGTAATCAAACAATGGATTTGGAATCTCAAATTCCAAATGACAATTAAATCTGAAAACAAAATTACAATTCTACAGGTTACAAAAAGAAAAAGATAATAAAACAAAGGTGGTATCCAAGGAACATCTTCAGAGATGAACACCAATAAAAGTTGAAGAAAACAGCAATCTTGACACATATATGTGGCACACAGTATTAGAAAAAAGAACTAACCTGACCCAGGAAACTGTTCATATGAAACCGTAACACACACACACACACACACACACAATTTCCAGTAGCTTTTACCCAAAAAAACCTGGAGAGGTTGAAATCTTGCATTAACCGAAGGAGAAGTGATTATTGGAGTGAGAAACAAACAGGCTTCCTGAAACCGCCATTGTTGTGTACTTGTATCCGTCTTTTACTGCTGTGGGGTCGAACCCTTTGTCGAGAGGAGCATCCAGAAGCCCCCTGAAACTCCATTTGGCAGCTGTTGGCGTTGGCGTTGGCTGTGTTAGACCCTATTGGTTTCTTCGTGATGCCTACCCAATTGCATCAGTTCGAAGAAGAAGAAGAAGAAGAAGAAGATGAATTGGTGTCCCAACCATTGACAATTCCTGTCTCTCCAATCCAATCAAGAAATCCCCAAACGGCTTGAGATAATGAAAAGGCAGATCCTCAGCCGGTGGATGGACGGAGATGAGTTCTAAGGTTAATATCTCTGCCTGACCGGCGGAGAAGAACTCGGTGGCGAGGCTGGCGTCACGGCGGTTGAAACGACGTCGTTTGCAACTGTTTTTTTTCCTATTATTCATTTATTTGTGGGTAATATTTGCATTTTCTTTCCCTTTATTTCGGATAATATGTATGTATTATATTTTTTTAATATTTAAATAATGTTAGTAGTTAATTAAATAATTTAAAATATAATACAAGTAATATAATATTTAAACATTAAAAATAATACAAAATAAATATAAAAATAATATATCATTTATTATTATTTAATTATCACTCGTCGCTTTGTTTATAAAATTATTTTGAGTTTAAAAATAAAATATAGTAAATTTATATTATTTAAAACATACTTTGTTTAGAGTTTTTATGAAATAATACTGCGACATGTTTGATTGCACTTTTATTTTTATTTTTAATATATTATAAATAAAAATATAAAATTTTGCGTCTCTTTTGGCAGTGTCCTACTTTGCAATTGCTCTCTTTCTCTTTCTTCAGGCAACTTTTCAACTCTCACCTTAAGGGACGCAAACTTGTTGAGTTCTCTCGAGATAAGGTTTTGACTTATTTCAAGCACTAGAAATTTAATTATTGTTATTGTAGTTTGAATATAATAATAATTTTATTTGGTTGAAAATGTCGTCGTCAAACCACTTGAATTTACAAAAATAATAAAACAATCAGAAGGTACGTGAATATTCTTGCACAAACACTTTGATACTTAAGTTATATACTGAATATAATGAAAACTGTATTAAAAATAGTATTAGAGGCATAGGACCGGCCTGTTTTCTTTATTATTTTTAGACCATTTTTAGTTTTCAATTTTACAAAACAGTGAAAACGTGTTTACTTTACTGTTTTCAAAAAAATAATAAAGAAAAACTTAAAATAATAAAAAGTTATTTTTGGCTAAAACAACTAAAATACAAAAATATGAGGTAATTTATTTATTTATTCGTATTTTATTCTTGTAACGAGAAAAAATATTACAAGATTCATCAACTTTAAAATGTATATATTTCTTAATAATATATTAGTATTAAATAGTTATAATTTACTGAATAATTAAATTTATTGAATAAAATGTCATTAAAAATTTATTTCCAAAATTCTAAATAGAATGTGTTTTATAGTTTTATGTTGACAAACATAATGCGTTTTTTTTTTGAAAATATCCTATCAAAATAAAAAATTCAAAAATCAAAATTAAAAATCAAAATTCAAAGAGAACACAGTCATACATTTTCAATAATGAGTGTCTGCTTATTTATAGAGGAATATAAAATAATCTTAATTAGTCCGAAATTAAGATTATTATAGATAACGTTTATTTTAATTAATCATAATTTGATTGAAATCAGGATTGTTATAGATGACATTTATTTTTTTATAGATAATATTTATCTTACCTCTTTTACAGATGAAATTTCTTATAAATGATTGTTTATCCTAATATTTTGAAATTCTTTTAAAATTATAAATTTTTATGAATAATTGATTACTTTTTTGAATAAATTTTCGGATACCAGAGTTATCTAATTTACAAATTTGTGTGGGATCCCTTGCCCCGCGTACAAAAAATTTATGTCTTTTAGTTCAAAAAGATATTTTGGACTCTTAGTCTTTTAATAGGCCTTTGCTTATAATACAATAATTATATTTATTATAATAATAATAATTTGACATTGTTTATGATAATCAGTAAAAAAAAAAATCAAATTTGAATACCTATTTTCGTTTTTTAAAATTTTTTAACACAATGAAATTATTTTTTTCACCTCTATTTATGATTTTTGCTTTTTAATTTCACTCACACCAGTGCTAATAAGCACTAACTCATTACTGCATATTTATTCATTTGTAATTTTAGTTTGGGCAATGCTAAACAATAAGTTAAGGTACATTAATTAAATACATCTTCTTTTTATATAAAGTGTATTTTATTGTATTTTATTTTCAATCAAATAATCATATTAGTCGATGATAAATTTATTGTATTTTATAATACTTTACTAATTAAAATAATATTTATTAACCAAAATATAGGATGAAAAATGTCAGATATGAGAAATATTCTGAATATTTATTATTTTCAACGTGTTTATTAAATTTGTCTTACAATTCTTAGAAAATAAGTCACGTGATTTTTTATCTTGATTTTTCAATATGTGTTTATCTCTATTATATAAAGATAAGCATATATTGATTCTTACATATAAAAAAAAAATATTAAAATGCTTTTCAACTTTATCTTGACTATTCCATATTTTGATTCGAAAAATATTCCGACCTTATTTTGATACTTTCTTATATTACTCATTTTAAGAAACTCTAGCAAATCAAATTATTTGTAGATAATATTGAATTAAAATTGGAATTCAAACTTGTTTAAATTTAACTTAAAAAAATCAAATCAAATGCATGCCAAAGGATCACTATCTTATCTTATATCATAATAATTTAATAAAAAATACTAATTGTTACCCTCAATATAATGCTCAAGAGCAATAAATATACACTATTTTCAAATATAATCTATTTATTGCATCTAATTTTTAAATATAGTATATAATAAATAAATCTTAGCTAAAAAAGAAAGTGTACTCATTGTCCCTTCTCTATTGCGATACTTTAATTTAATTTAATTTAATTTAATTCACCTTACAACATACTTTGAGACATTTAATTAATCAATTAAATCAAAATATAATAAAAGTATCTTATCTAAAAATACGCCGCTTAACCATTATTGTAATTTAATTTAATTAACTATACCTACAAATAAATCTCACAAACAATACTTACAAACTGACGTAACACTATAAAATTTATAATAATTTTATCTAAAATTAATAATAGATATTATTAATGTAATGAATTATTATTAATTTTCAGTAAAAATATTATAAATGTTATTAAAAACTATTATTTTAAATTGTGTGAATATAATATTTTTTTTAATTTAATTAAAAAAATACTATATCAATAAATAAGTTTGACAACAATTCTCATGACACATAAATTCATAATAGTCTTATATAAATTCATAATAATTTTATCTAAAATTAATAATAAATTTACTTACTATTATGAAGTATTATTAATTTTGGTTAAATCCATATTTTTTCAAATCTATATTTTTATTCTTATACTTTTATGTTTTTTTTATATAGCCATCCGAATTGTTTTTATTTCGACTATACATTTAAATCTACATTTTCGACTCAATTTAACACATGTACGTTAATTTATTTTCATGTGGCAATATAATTTTTTTGTTGTTTCGATTATACCTTCATGTTCCTTCTTGACCAAAATGGGGACGATAGGAGGTGGGGCGCGGGCTCTGGTGACGGATCCATCCGGGGGATGGCTGACACTTGTAAGCACTCCGACGACTAAGTGAGTAAGAGAGTAAGATGGAGCGGTGTATCAGTAGATCAGAAATAAAAACATACATTGACTCTGAAGAGAACTGGTTGATATAAAAAAATGAGATATCATTCTGCATGCATAAGATGTGTGCTTGCAAGTGATGTGACTGATTATCCGGCTCCTGTTGAGGTTCCTAGATGGCAGCATGGTGGTGATGGGATCGTCATTAATGTGGATGGGATCCACCATTAATAAGGATGAGATCTGAGACGGCTGTACGGATATCCAATGGATTTGTAATGATGCCATTTCAAGTTGGTGCTGGGTCAAAGCTGGGTCAAGAAGGGAGATCAGATTGGGCCGAGGTCGGATCTAAGGGAAAGACAGAGATTGGGCTTGAGGGAAAAGGGCGAGATTAGACCTGAAAGATCCACATTCGTACCTAAATTTTTTACTCAATTTAACTCTTATATTTTAAAGTATATAAAAAAAGTTAAATTGACTAACTTCATTTTTTATTTTTTTACACTTCAAAATACATAAGATTAGATTAATTAAAAAATATAGGTATAATAATATAATTCAAATAATAAAAAATTTAAATTGTTACATAAAAAAGTTAAAAGTATAAAAGTGTATTTAAAAAAAAGAAAAATTTAAATTATCACATGTAAAAAAATGTGAAAGTATAATGGGGAAAAATAAGGAGTTTGAAGTGTCAATTTTGGACAAAATTATTATGAAATTGTATGACAAAGTTATTTTTTCATTTAATGGGACCTACAACGTGGCACGTGTCGCACGTGGGAATAGCTCTCCGTGGGACAAACCAAACCCGTTTCCTGGCCGCCGTTACTTGTGGAATTATAAAAAACGAAAGAAATTAAGAAAGAAAGAAACGATAAGAAAACATAGGAAAATCTCGTCTTTGCCTTCGCTGCGGGATCGATCGCTGATCTGGGGGGGGGGGGCAAGGTTTCTAGATCTGTAGAGGGGACGGGCCAGCAATCTTCGGGTTGATCCGAGCAATCGTAGTAAAAGATGAATATTTTCAGATTAGCGGGTGATCTCACCCATCTGGCCAGTGTCCTTGTGCTGCTTCTCAAGATCCACACCATAAAATCCTGCGCCGGTATGTGATCCTTCGTGTTTATGCCTACTCGTTCTACTTTGTTTCTGTGTGTGGGGATGTCTCGAAGGTGCAGACCTGACATTCTGATTGTCTGGGGGTTTTAGAAACCGGCGTAGGGTGTTGGGTAATTTCTCCAAGTTGCTTCGTATTTACTGATTTTTTTGTTTTGGGATTTTACTCTGCGTTTTAACTTTATACTACGTGAAGAATTGACATTGTGGTAATCATGTTTTTTGGCTTGTTCGGGGAGGGTGGGGTTTATATGCTAGGTTTTGGAAAATTTTGGGGTTTGTTAGAATTTAGGGTATGGTTTTATGGGATCTCTGATATGGGTTTGTTGCCGCTTAACTTGTTTTTAGTCTGCAGTAGCTCAAATTTGAGATTATGCACATATATGTGTCTGTGTTTGTGTATCTGTTCATTCATGAACCGCCACTCATGTGCTTTATTTTGTGTATATCCATTATTCGCATCCTTTGTGGAGAGCCCATGAACCAACATTTTATTTTGCGTGGGGTGGGGTTGTGGAAAGGGTCCTGGGCAATTTTTGTGCTGTTTCTTGGAACTTTTGGATTATTTTTGAGAACCCTGAGATGGATAAGTATTGGTTCTAGCTTGTATTGAAGTACTCAAAGTTCACATTTGGGATCTTGCATATGTGTGTATATTACTGCATCATGTTTATGTTTCTGTATTAAATGTGCCGAATCAGGAATCATTTCACTTTTTTGTGTTTAATTTAGGCTTGCTAGTTTTGGGGGCGGCCATAGGTGTTGGGTTTTGTGTATATTTTGTGGTTGTTTCTAATCTAGTGGTAATTTTGTTGGATTTCTGAGATTTTTATGTAGTGGTTTGGACTTGTATATTGGGTTGATAAGAAGTTTAGGTTTTACTGTAGAGGATTGGGGATGGATTTATGAGTTGTTTTCGCCTTAGAATCTACAGCATTTTTTCATTGGTTTTCTCTTAGAATGTGTAGCTCACTTGAAGCTCTCTCTCTCTCTCTCTACACACACGCACACGCACATACACACACATCTAGATATTTATTATATTATTTGGTTTTTATGGGACAATTCTGTATTAACATGTGTTGTCTTCCGTCAAGTCTTGTTTAGCTCTATGTATGGTTATTAGAATGAACGTTTTAACCATATATGTGGTTTTTTTGCAAGTGACAGTCATTATATGCTGTTTTCAGTCATCTCCAGTTTTGTATGGGCTCTTTTGTTCTCATTTGTGCCCATTTCCACATGCCCGAACCTAACTTTTGGCTCCACCATCCATGCATCATAATGTTTTAGGAGGTTTATGCTTTTAGTGACAACCATCTTTAAGCAATTTTGAACTATTTTCCCTCTCCATGCAGGCATTTCGTTGAAGACACAAGAGCTCTATGCTTTAGTTTTTGCAACTCGTTACTTGGACTTATTTACAGATTTTATATCTCTTTATAATACCGTAATGAAGCTAATATTCTTGGGAAGCTCTTTCTCAATTGTCTGGTACATAAGGCATCACAAGGTTGTCCGGAGATCTTATGATAAAGACCAAGACACTTTTCGCCACTATTTTCTTGTGCTGCCTTGTTTGCTCTTGGCCCTAGTTATAAATGAGAAATTATCTTTCAAAGAGGTATGTATGCCTGCCATTCCATCTAAATGTTGTTAGTCAGTTTATTGGGGCCGTGACAGCATGTTTCTCTTGATATGTAAGTTTATTTCAGTATAAAGCTAAGATGGCATAGTTATACTTTTTTCAATGTAAATTGTGTTACTTGTGAATTGTCAAAGGGTTGCACTGTTCTATCTGCTATATGTTTTACCTTTAAAACTCTTAATGGAGCAGGTGATGTGGGCATTTTCCTTATATTTGGAAGCTGTTGCCATACTTCCTCAGTTGGTCCTGTTGCAACGGACAAGAAATATCGACAATTTGACTGGGCAATATGTTCTTCTCCTTGGGTAATCTATACTCTGCTGATGTTTCCTCTTTAGCTGTTACAATCTGCATAATTGCTACATATATTGTGTAGCACATTTTGTGTGTAGCTTGGAATTTTTAGTTTCTCATATCTTGCAGCAGGGCTTTCCTTTTTGGTTTCCCCTTTCTTCTTCCTTTCATTTTTGTTTACTTTTTTCATTTTTTTTGTTTGGTGGATTTTCTTTAACCTATAGTTATTGCCATATTGTTTCTTGTTTTACTGATTATACACTGCATTTAAGTGTTTGTTCATCAACTACATATATTATCTTTTATTGCTTCTCTTTGTTTTTGTGTATTTTGCTATCATTCTGTCCCTTTATTAACTAATGGAATGAACTAGAAGGCAAGCTTCTCCCAAAGAACAAGAGATACTTACTTCTAATCATCCATGATTTTGTGCAAAGTGCTTTGAAGAATGTTGTCCTGCAAGGATGGTTCTTTTTCGACTTAGAGAGTTACTATATATTACCTATTTATCTAGTGCTATCGAAGGGGATAAACTTTTGGTTGACGACATCCTACTTGAAATTGCCTCATGTGGCTAAGAGCTAGTGGGAAATGTTCCTTGTGGAAGTATATAATACCTGGTGCACATTGTCTCTATTCTTTGAGAACAGGTTACTGGTGAATAAACATTTCTTAAGATTTTTTGTGGAATTGTACATGGTTCACTCCCCCTTTGTAGTATTTCTTTTTTTCTATATATCGTTTGTTTTCTAAAACAAGGGATTTATTTTTGGAATAATATGTTGGTTTAAAAGGTAAAGAGCAGTAAAATAGGATGAATATCATCTTTTGATTGGGATTCCATGGAATTGTGCATGGAAGTTGGGTGGATTTTATATTCTAGCTTTAATGAATGAGGGACAGAGCTTTGAGTTGTCAGAGAAGCTTTGTAAAAATGTGCTGGTCAGAGATGCAGGGAGCTCAGTGTTGTTGGTTTCATTCTTCTGTGGATATGCAGTTATACAAGAAAAGGCAAAACTATCAACAAGATTATCCACATACGGCTTGAATCGTGCATATTGATGATGGATGCGTGAAACACGATTAAGATAGTTTGGACATGTGAGAAAAAGACCAATAGATGCACTCATAAAGGGAATGAAGATAAACAACACAATCAAGTCTTTATCCTACTATTCGGGGTTGACACTGGAGAATATGGATATAGCATGGAAGAAATTTATAACAAGCTAGAGGGAGATCGAAGAAAACATGGTGGGAAACTCTTTGGCATTATGTGGGACATAATGACCTTACAAAAAATATGATCATAAATAGAGCCAGAATTCATGTAGTCAACCACACCTAGTTGGATTAAGGCTTCTGATGATGATGTTGTCTCTCATTCTTTTGTTCACTGGCTACAGTGATAGTTGACTTGTAAGACTGCATAACAAACTCAAATTTATTGGGCATACCACTGGCTGTCTTTCCAATTTTTGTGGGTCACATATTCCTTGCCCAAGTTTCTTTTGTCTGACAGTTGTGTGTACTCATTTGGAGTAGTCGATACAACATGGGTTCCCAAAGCAGGAATGGGGAGTAATTGAAGTTCTTGAAGTGGGAAACTTTTAATTTATGCTTAAGAGTGGCTTCAGATTAGTAGATGCTTCATTTGTGGAAGATTTTCCCTCTCTGTTGCCTGTACCCTTCTTCCAGTTTTGTGTATGAATTTTCTGTCTGAAAATATTACAAAAATGCTTAAGCTCAATCATTAACGGAACAGAAGTTTGACATACTTTTATTGTCCATTTATGTTGTTGCCTTCCATGGTCTCTTTTATTCTTCATGTATGGTCTCTTTTATTGTCCATTTATATTGTTGCCTTCCACGGTCTCTTTTCTTTATGAGCAAGACATTCTAGTTAGTGTGTCTCAACTGTCTTATTTCAGTTAAGTGAGTCATGAATGCATTCATGTTATTTTGTGTGTCGATGATATTGTAATTGCACTCAGTTTCTGCCAGTGCACTGCAGGTTGATATTTATTGTTTATTGGCATCATTCTTGTTTTTTTGCTAATGGCCTGATACTGTGGAATTAAGTTGTCAAGCCCAAGTCGTATGCTTACCATGTCCATACTTGAACAGCAGAAGCCATGCCTGCATGTATCCATTTTTGTGAATTATTTCTGGTAGCAAATTTAGGTTCTTTGCAATTGAAAATTCACGATGACTGAAGTCTGCATACCTCAAGCAGTTTTGAGAACTACTTGCTATAATCTTTGTACACATTCAAGCAAATCTTTTCCCGAGGTTACTAGTTGTTGAAAATAGATGGGTATTCACATTTTGATGCTTGTATACAGGGCATACCGAGCATTGTACATTTTGAATTGGATCTATCGGTACTTCACTGAGCCTCACTTTGTTCACTGGATAAGTATGCTCTCTCCCTCATCTTCGTTGTGTTCTGTGCACAACTGTCCACATGCTAGATGCTTAATTACAATGTTTAGCCCAAGAAAGGCTTAATTGCACTGTATTATCTGCCATTGCAGCTTGGATATCAGGGCTTATTCAAACTTTGCTTTATGCTGATTTCTTCTACTATTACTTCCAAAGGTAAATGTCTGATCATTTCAAAACTAAATGCAAGTATAATGCGGTTTCTTGCACAAAATGCGACTCACACCATTGCTACGATTTGCAGCTGGAAGAACAACGTGAAGCTCGAGCTACCAGCCTGAGCACTCTATTCGGCACTCCCTAGGCAGGTTAAAGACAACAAGAAGCTCCGATGATGTATCAACAACATATTTTATCTATTTAGAGGTGCTTGTCATTTAGGTTCTGTTTGTAGTCAGAATGTTGAAGCACAAGCCCTTACACTTAACATTGATTTTTTATTTTCCTTAAGCTGATCTGGAGAATCAAATCCCAAATACAAGGTCTTTTGTAGCATTCATATTGGCCAAGCCTGAATTTATATTTCAATTCTGCACATTCTGGGATCTGATTATTTCTGCGGTTTGCTATGTATGTTTTGAGCGTTGGTTGGTTGCTGCAGTTATTCCAAAGTTTTTGCCCTCAACCACACAAAATTTACTAATATTTGATGCACTTTTGTGTCCTGGGAACACTTGGAGCTCCTCTCCACATGACTTGTAAGGATGGAAAGATTGCTCTTTCGTGACTAGATCATAGGGTTTAGGTAATGGGAAGGATCTCTTTGCATAATATGGACAAGGTTGTTCGTAAAAGTAATCTCACTTCAGCCCATCTTTCTCATTTATAACACTGAAGCCCTTTACTGTCCAGAAAATTACTACAAAACCACCCACTGCCACTGCAATAAACTAATTATCACTGAAAACTGTAACAACAATTGAATTGAATTCACAAAATCTACACGAAGTTCTAATAGGAAGGAAGGAAGCAAGGAGGAGCTCAAAATTCACTTAAATCCTAGCTGGCTGATCTGATCAATCTGCAAGAAACCCACATGAACAGCTATTCTTCCCCAAAAGATTTAAGGCTGAGGCTCCAATTTCTAGCAAAACTGTGCTCTATAATTCACCTAATCTTCACCCACCCAATGCGGCTTCACTTCACAGCCCTGCACGGATTGCTACATGATTGAGAGAAGAAGAAGATGGAGGCAGCATACATGGATCAAAACTGTTGCAACTGAGAACTCCACATGGCCCTTAGAGTCGCTCGCGTCCGGTCCTTGTGGTCCGAAGCCCGGTGTCAGTCCCGGCGTTCGCCCAAAGGTGGGAGTGGTCGTGACTGGTGGAGGCGGGGCGGTTAGCGATGGGTTTGTCGTGCCCGTACCCACCCCTGCCCCTCCCGCCATGCTGACATTTTTGAACATAAAATGAAATACATTAATATATGATTGTCACATAAATATCATAAATGAGTGTTCATGTTACGTGTTTTTGGTAGAATTGTGATTTGATCGTTGACCAAGCATATTGATCGTTGACCAACTGAAATGACTCGCATTTACCACTCATGTTTGTCCTTAAACGTGAAAAGCGAGCCAGGGTAAAAAATGCTATGTCACCCTTCTCGATACCTAAACCCTAAACCTACAATATCATAAAAAAGCACGTGACATCAAATCTCGAATGTCATGAATTAGTTAAAAAAAATAAAATTTTAGAATGAATTTACAAACGTGCAAAAAGTTCACATCTTTGTGTTATTTATTTATCCATATAAATAAAGCAAATCTATATCTTTTTATTTGCTGATTTGTCCCCAGTTTGAACTGTCACTTCCACGTCCGTGGACCCACTAAGACAGTAAAAAAGCTCCCAACCGTCGGACCAAAAAGAAAAAGTAGGATGATCCAACGGACCAAAACCAAAGAGGAGATGGGCCGACAAACGAGGGATCTCTACGAGATCTGAACCCAGTGGGGCCCTTACATCAAGGTTTGAACGGCTCAGATTCTATCAGACCATGCATGGGGCCAGCCACGTGGAATACATCCCAGGCAAATCCATAACCAGACGACACATAAGCTTCGAGCACACACCTACACGTCTCTCTCTCTCTCTCTCTCTCTATGCGTAATATACAGTGAAGGGCTGTGGACCGACCCCATGGGCCACCATGGAATGAATGTAGGGGCAACCCTAGTTTTATTCATGCATTAAGGTTGAGTGTTCAAATAGAATTTTATGTCAGTCAAAGTGACTCAAAACATGTTAATTAATAACGATGGCGCGGCTGAGCCGGCCGTTATGTAATGAGTAAACTTACTAGTAAGTGCAAGCAGTCTGGAATTAATCAGATGCAAGAGTAAGTAAAAGGGCATACCTTGCAGACGATGGATAAACACAAGATCCATAGCCTGTAAATCCAAACCCAGAAAGAAAAACACCAAATGTAAGAGATTCTGATATGATGCCATGTTAGAGGAAACAATGATAAATATATGTGCGTGTGTGTGTGGAAGGTGGGGGACAAACTGGGGTCAGTGCGAGCGATGGTGGCGGCGCCGGCGAAGTCGCAGCTTCCGGGAGCGTTACTGCGGCGCTGGAAGTAGCTGTTGAAGGCGTAGGAAGCGTGGGCCTGGAGGGTGTTGGGGAGGTAGCAGAGCCCCGACGACTGAATCGGCGCGCAGTCGGCGCCGGTGCTGCAGGCGTAGTCGAGCGCCAACTGGAGCAGCTGCTCGCTGGCGTCACTCCTCACCACGCACCACGTCCCCGCTTCAGCCATAACCCCCACTATCCTCCCTCCTCCTCCGCCACCGCCCGGAGACAGGCAGATCACCGCCACAACCACTGCAATCGCCGCCGCCACCTTCAACGGTGACGCCATTACCGAATCTTATATGGGTTGCTCCAAATCACAGCTGGTAAAGCAAGAGAGAGAGAGAGAGAGAGAGAGAGGGGCGAAGCTGAGAGAGAGAGAGAGAGGAAGTACTCTTTCTATTCTTTCGTTTTCTTTTCTTTTCTCTCTGCACTTTCGCTTTTCCTTTTCGATATTATATATACTCAAGAGAGTGATGAACCTGAATGTTTACAGTTCGTACATTGTACTTCGGTAAAATACAATTTTACCCTCGAATGATTCACGTAATGGCAACATCGTAACCCTTAGGCGCCGTCGATTTGAGGGTGGTTTAGTAATTGAGCGACTAGATGATTCTTAAACCTCGAGCCTCTGTCAGTACTTTATTGAGCTCTTATTATAACGTTGTTTATTAGTACTTATTAATAATATTGCCATATTAATAAGTTAAAAAGTAATATTAATTTGATTTGAATGAGGTATTTATGTTGTATTGTTTTATCAAAAATTTAAAATTACCACACTGTCCATCTATGAGCAATTAAATTATCAATTCGTGTCATTTTATTTTCACCATTCAAAAATAAAGGTTTAATAGATATGACATCTTTTAACTATTAAAAAAAATAATATTTAATTTTTAATATTTAAAATATCAAGATTTAATATTTTAATTATTAAAAAATATTATTTTAAATTCTTATTGTGACGAAATATTAACCCGATTATGCATACATTCGTTTTTGTGAGTGACATGCTATGTGAATGACCAATTAAAAATTATTGTTTTAAGTTTTTTATCTTGATTATTAAAATTGTTACTTTAAATTTTTACTTTAATTGAGAATAAATAAAATTATTATCTATATCACTTAGACTATACACATAAAATAATAAAAATGTTATATGTTATAAAAAAATTATGTGAGTAAAATACATCAAATTAAAATTTATCATGATAAGAAAAGACCAAATTGCCAATACCTTGAAAAAGAAACTTAAATCCCAAACATATCTCTATGAAAGCTTTAGAATTGAAAATGAATTCATATTAATTCATTCAATCATTCCAAATGGAGTATAGTGTTTTATCCAATCTTTATGAGTTTAACATGAATAAGAATCATTCAAAAATCATCTGAGAGTGTTTTATTTACATCTCAAGGCTTCATCTAATTACTATTTGCTAAGTAGTATACTTTTATATATTCATTGAGTGTGTTCTTTAGTGTGTTTATATATAGCAGCACTTTTATAAAAAATTCTTTTTAATTAAGGACGATACATAGTTCTAACACTCAATTTTGACATTCACATTCTTCAAAGAAATATCAACTTTTGAAATAATTTTTGAAGAAGCATTATAATTAATTCCTTAAAAAAAGTATTGTCAATTTTGTAAGTGGTAAAATTGAGTGTCAAAACTAAGAATAGACGCAGAATTACTGTTCTAACTAACTATAACTTGATCAAGAAAATATTAGGTTTAAAATCATTTTAAGTGTTGGTTAAATATTCCTCCTTAATATGATTTTGAAGTGTGGTATGCTTTCAAGAAGCTAGGAGAAAAACATCAAATTCAATGCCTATCTACCCACGAAATGTTTCAAAATCGAAACCTCCACATGTAAATCTACTTTAGTATTGAGATGTTGATTTGTACATCTCGACTAAAATTCTTTAATGAGAAAATCTAATATGTTGTGAGGTATCTCCAGTAAAATTTTGTGTGTAAATATATTTGACCTTAATCATTTTTTAGGCAAAATTTAGGATATAGTTATATATTTTTCTATAACAATTTTTTCTCTACTTTAATAAGATTATTCTACTCATTTTAGGTGTTCTTTAAATTAATCTTGAAATATTTATTATTAATAGTAGGGTTTCAGATTCGACTTCTTTTATTAATATTTTAAAAACGAAGCGCCTCTTCTTGCATGCAAACTGATGCTTGCAAAGAACAACTCCCCCCCTCTCTAATCTCTACAAGGTTGCTGTACTCTAGACAGTCTAGACTTGGGGATTCTATTGTTCAAAAATCAATCATTTTTAATTATCTGCAAGTAAAGCGAAGGCAATCAATCTCTGTCTCAGGTTCTTGTTTTTATTTTCTGGTCATTCTTTCTTTCTTTCTACTCGTTTTGATATATCGTTTTTGTTCTCTCTCTGTTGCTGAGAATTCTTTTGTTTTCTGATGTTAAATTCGTAGCTTGTTTTGTAAGGAGCATTTCGCCTTTTTTAAGTTGATGAGTTGGTTTTGAATATGTTTGATTATTTTGGTGTTTGCCTGTTGGGTTTAGATCAGTTTGGTTCTCTCTCTGAGTTGCTGATTAATTCTGCTGTCGCTTCTAGCTTGTGGGTTTTCTGGTTCAATATTCTTGGTTCTTGGGAAGCTCTTTGTCTTTTGATAATAAATTTCATAGCTTCTTCTCTTTTGAACTGATTAAATCATGTCAATGAGTTGGTTTTGAACATCTTTGATTATTTTGGTGTTTGCCTGGTGGGTTTAGATCGGTTAATTTGGTTCTCTCTGTGTTGCTGATTAATTCTTCTGTCGCTTCTAACTAGTGGGTTTTCTGGTTCATTCTTGGTTCTTGGGATGCTCTTTGTCTTGTGATCATAAATTTCATACCTTCTTCTCTTTTGAACTGATTATTACGTCATGTCAATGGGTTGGTTTTGAATATCTTTGATTATTTTGGTATTTGCCTGGTGGGTTTAGATTGGTTTGGTTCTCTCTGCGTTGCTGATTAATTCTTCTTTCGCTTCTAAGTTGTGGGTTTTCTCGTTCATTCTTGGTTCTTGGGATGCTCTGTCTTGTGATCAGATAAATTTCATAGCTTCTTCTCTTTTCAACTGATTTTTGATGTTTGCCTGGTGGGTTTTGGCTTAGTTTTCTTGCGATGGGGCTCTCAATTTTGTGGTTTTTCTTTGCTTTATTTATGATGTTAAATTCCATTGCATCTTTTCTTTTGCACTGATTAATTGACAGGCATTTAGCGTACGTTTTTTATGTTGATGAGTTGGTTTTGAACGTGTTTGATCATGTTGGTGTTCGCTTGAGGGTGGTTCTTGGCTTAGTTTTCGAGTGATCAAGGCTGGTAATTTTGTGATTTTCTTTGTTTTCTTTAAGAAACAATAGGTATTACAATGAAGATGATCTCGGCCCCGGGGATAAGAGTCTTCACAGAAAGCGATCGAAGCGTTCATATCACTGAAGACACTGGTCCCAGTATTGTGGATGGAGGAAGTGGTTTTGTAGTCAAGGGCTTGATCAATTTAAATAACACCTGTTTCTTTAATTCAGTCCTCCAGAATCTCTTATCGGTTAACAGGCTTCGTGATCATTTCATGGAAATGGTCGAGGATGTTGGACCTCTACACATGGCTCTTAAGAACCTTGTCAATGAAACTAGTCCAGCCACCAGGTCGAGAGAGGCAGTACTAAGCCCCAAATGTATTTTTCAGTGCCTTGCTGAGAAGTTTCCCAAGTACGAAGGATATCAGCAGCATGACAGTCATGAATTGCTTCGCTGTTTACTTGACGGGTTGAATGAAGAAGAGCTAAGAAATCAGGGTCCTAATGTCATTCAATCTACCTTTGGGGGGCGAATATCCAGTACCATTTCTTGTTTGGAGTGTGAAAGCTCTTCAAGAGTGGATGAGCAGTATCTCGATCTCTCACTGCCAATTCCTTCCAAGAAACTCCCTTGTGAAAAGATAGGATCGGTTTCAGGAAAGAAACGGAAACTAGAGAGCCCCCATCTTGATGTTAATAGCAATTCATGTCGAAACGTTACAGTCCTGCAGCCGCCGTGTGGTGCCACTTCTAGTTTTCAGCAAACTGGTATGGATATCTGCAAAATAATTGAGGATGCTGTAGCCCGTGTTACAAGCCACTGTCTCTCGACTTATGAAGAGCTTGTGACAGTGGCTTCCAATTGTGATGAGATGTTGAGAAGAGAATGTGGGGTCTCCCCGCCTGCTATGGATTCGACATGCAACGAATCAGTGGATTATTTGTTTGAGGATCTGTCGGAAAATAAGATTGCAGAATGTGGTTCTATTAATTACTATAGAGAATCTCTTCCAGATGAAGTTGTTAATATCGATTATCCAGTGTCGTTAGAGAGTTGTTTCGCATGTTTCACAAAGCTGGAGCCCCTTAACGGTTGGCAGTGCAATGACTGTTCAGTTGAACAGAAAGGGGTTCAATCCGAGAAAAATAATGCACTGCAGGGGGGAACCAGTGGACAAGCTGTAGGATCTGATGAATTGAGAGGCAGTGGCAGCGACAACGACAAATCAAATTCTGAGAGCATGGAGGAAAGGGGCGGAACTAAGAGGATCCTCATTGATCAGGCACCACCTGTTCTGACCATCCACCTCAAGAGGTTCATTCAAGGCCCTGACGGTCACCTGAGTAAGTTGGCAGGCCATGTTGATTTCAGATATGCACTTGATCTCGCGCCATTCATGGAGCCAAGGTGGTGTATATGATTAATTTGGACCCTTGAATCCAGACCCAAAATTCATCCACTGTTTCTCCTTTGCCTCTGTCTTGACGACTACTTTGTCATTGTGAACTGCAGGAGCTTGGAAACAGATGAGTACCAGTATCGTCTGATTGGCATGGTGGAGCATCTTGGGACCATGAGGGAAGGCCACTACGTCGCATATGTGAGAGGTTTGAAGATCACAAGGGGCGATGGCACAGAAAACACTGATTCTGCGTGGTACCGTGTCAGCGATGACTATATCCTTGAAGCTTCATTGGAAGAAGTTCTTTGCGCCGAGGCCTATATCCTGTTCTACGAGAAACTCTGATTATTTCTTTCCATTATTCACAAAAAATAGCACTATTTTTGCTCATTTTGGTAGGAAAACAGTTGTCTGACTACATTCATGTTGACTCCACAATATGAGGAACTGGATTCCGTTTCCTCCATCATCTTTCATCTATTCTTCCTTCCTTCCATCGCCATATATATATATATAATATAAATATATATATGCTGCATATCATTCTTTCTGTGAAGTTACTGCAAATACCGATGTGAATGGCAGCCCCAAATACCAACCCACAAGTTTGATTTGTTCTCGCTTCAATCTTTAGTTTGATTTGTTAGCAAATAATCAGTTTATTATGTGGAGGAGATGAGAATATATAGTTCAAGCTTTTGTCCACCTCTGACTGTTTTCTTCAAGGGTGCTGAAGAAGAGAATTTGAGTTAGCAGACTTCTCTTTTAAATCCTGCCACTTCTCTTCCACTTAATTAGTCTTCTACAGCCTGAGGTTGAGTGGTCAATTTCATTCTTGGGCGAATCAGCAAAATGTCTGAAATATTCTTGCTTTAATTTTAACAATTATTAAACAGTTATACAGCTCTGTTAAATTATAGTATACAATTAAATTTTACCTAAATCTTTCTTAATTGGATGTATGGTTATATTTCTCTAGATATTTTAAGTTTAACAAGAATATAAATGTTAAAATTGAGAGAGAAGAAAATAGACAGATACGGGTCAAGAAAGAATATTATATTCTACTTTTTCATATTATATCAATTTCAAAAAAATTATTTCTTAGACCGTCGACTAACCTTTAATTAACTCACCGAGAATAACAAGATAATTACAAATTACTTTAGTAAATGAATTTTTCCTAAGATTGAACTCTAGACAAAATGTCATTTTGGGGAGGTATAATGATCCCTTCAATTAACTAATCTCATGTATTAGGATTGAGATTTTAATATAATTGTATTTGCATTTAATACTCATCTTCATATTCTTGAGGGAAAATGCATTAAAAATCAGAGAAATTGAAAAGCATATCTTGTTAAATTTATAAAAATAAATTCTATGACATTTTAAAGCATAAAATATTAAATAATATTTAATTATAATATTAAAATTAAAAAAATATTTTCAAAAACTAAACGGCATATTCTCTTAATATGCCCCCAAGAAGATCCAAATAGACAGCTAGCTACTTACTAGGCCCTGTAGCTAGCTGTCTGTCCCATAAACTCGACACAGAAAGAGATTGCTAAGTTTGAAACAAAACTTACCAAAATGGTTCCAGATTAACTAACAGCAGTGAATTAGGGTTTTGTGGCATTCAAAATCCCCTTTTGCACACAACAGCTCACCTGCCATGGTCCAATGTTTACATGCTTGCTCAATTTTGCAGCTGTAAGTGTCGCTGTCTTTTGAGTAGCATCTGCAATGGTCAAATGTAAATTTACTCTGGGAGGGTAAAGCGGCCTAAACCCTAAAAATTTTGCATTGAAGGTACCATACAGAGTTGGTAGCAACATTAGGTTATTCTCTTGCGATATGGCGACCAGCGCCTTAAATACAATTCTACTGTCTTAACTTCTGTGAAACGGAGGATCTTGTAACAACACCTTTTTAGTAACAAACTTATATCAAGAGGAAAATATCTGAATTTCTAATTCATTGTTGAATTTGAACCTCATAACAAATTAAGAGGGATATGGGCAGGCCCCAAAGGCACATCTGAAACACAAAAATGTGTGGGGAAACATTACAAGCAGGGGAGACAGAGACCAGTGCTTTGGGCTTCAGCAACCAGACACAAGAGGGTCCCAAGTAAGAGAACAAAAGGTCAGAAAGAGAAACTCACTGTCACCAGTGTAAGAGAAAAAAGAGGCTGGCACAAAAATGTGCGGTTAGTTGTTGATATAAATATCAATAAAAAAAAAATAGAATGTAACGTTCTTCCTTCCAATTTTTTTTTTTGTAATTGATATAAATATTAATAAAAAGGTAGAATGTAAAGTTCTTTCTTCAACCCGTATCTGTCTATTTTCTTTTGCCACTCAAGTTCAATATTTATATTCCTGTTAAACTTAAAATATTTGGAGAAATATACCAATGCATCCAATTAAGAAAGATTTAGGTAAAATTAAATTGTATACTATAACTTAATGGAGCTGTATAACTGTTTAATAATTGGTAAAATTAAAGCAAGAATATTGCAGACATTTTGCTCACTGGCTAATGAATGAATTTGACCACTCAATCACAGGCTGTAGAAGACTAAGAGGAAGAGAAGTGGCAGGATTTAAAAAGAGTCTGCTAACTCAAATTCTCTTCTTCAGCACCCTTGAAGAAAACAGCCAGAGGTGGACAAAAGATTGAACTATATATTCTCATCTCCTCCACACAAACTGATTATTTGCTAACAAATCAAACTAAAGATTGAAGCGAGAACAAATCAAACTTGTGGGCTGCAGTATTTGGGGCTGCCATTCACATCGGTATTTGCAGTAATTCACAGAAAAGAATGACATGCAGCATATATATATATATATATATATGTATGTATATGGCAATGGAAGGAAGGAAGACTAGATGAGAGATGATGGAGGAAACGGAAGTTCCTCATATTGTGGAGTCAACATGAATGTCAGACAATTGTTTTCCAACCAAAATGAGCAAAAACAGTGTTGTTTTTTTGTGCAGAATGGAAAGAAATGATCAGAGTTTCTCATAGAACAGGATATAGGCCTCGGCGAGAAGAACTTCTTCCAAAGAAGCTTCGAGGACATGGTCATCGCTTACACGGTACCACGCAGAATCAGTGTTTTCTGTGCCATCGCCCCTTGTGATCTTTAAGCCTCTCACATATGCGACGTAGTGGCCTTCCCCCATGGTCCCAAGATGCTCCACCATGCCAATCAGACGATACTGGTACTCATCTGTTTCCAAGCTCCTGCAGTTCACAATGACAAAGCAGTCGTCATGACAGAGGCAAAGGAGAAACAGTGGATGAATTTTGGGTCTGGATTCAAGGGTCCAAATAACACCACCTTGGCTCCATGAATGGCGCGAGATCAAGTGCATATCTGAAATCAACATGGCTTGCCAACTTACTCAGGCGACCGTCAGGGCCTTGGATGAACCTCTTGAGGTGGATGGTCAGAACAGGTGGTGCCTGATCAATGAGGATCCTCTTAGTTCCGCCCCTTTTCTTCTTCATGCTCTCAGGGTTTGATCTGTCGTTGTCGCTGCCACTGCCTCTCAATTCAGATCCTACCGCTTGTCCACTGGTTCCCCCCCGCAGTGCATCATTCTTCTCAGATTGAACCCTTTTCTGTTTAATGCAGTCACTGCACTGCCAACAGTTAAGACGCTCCAGCTTTGTGAAACATGCGAAACAACTCTCTAACGACACTGGAGAATCGATATTAACAACTTCATCTGGAAGAGATTCACTATAGTAATTAATAGGACCACATTCTGCAATCTTATTTTCCAACAGATCCTCAAACAAATAGTCCAATGATTCGTTGCATTTCGAATCCATAGCAGGCGGGGAGACCCCACATTCTCTTCTCAACGTCTCATCACGTTTGGAAGCCTCTGTCTCAAACTCTTCATCAGTCGAGAGATTCGCTGGAACTGAAGGCTTTTCATTTGGTGTTATACTAGGCCCCGAGGATTCTGACCTTGTAACACGGGCTACAGCATCCTCAATTATTTTGCAGATATCCATACCAGTTTGCTGAAAACTAGAAGTGGCACCACACGGCGGCTGCAGGACTGTAACATTTTGACATGAATTGCTATTAACATCAAGATGGGGGCTCTCTAGTTTCCGTTTCTTTCCTGAAACCGATCCTAACTTTCCACAAGGGAGTTTCTTGGAAGGAATTGGCAGTGAGAGATCAAGATACTGCTCATCCACTCTTGAAGAGCTTGCACACTCCAAACAAGAAATGGTACTGGATATTCGCCCCCCAAAGGTAGATTTAATGACATTAGGACCCTGATTTCTTAGCTCTTCTTCATTCAACTCGTCAAGTAAACAGCGAAGCAATTCATGACTGTCATGCTGCTGACATCCTTCGTACTTGGGAACCTTCTCAGCAAGGCACTGAAAAATACATATGGGGCTTATTGCCTCTCTCGACCTGGTGGCTGGACTAGTTTCATTGACGAGGTTCTTAAGAGCCATGTGTAGAGGTCCAACTTGCTCGACCATTTCCATGAAATGAGCACGAAGCCTGTTAACCGATAAGAGATTCTGGAGGACGGAACTAAAGAAACAGATGTTGTTTAAATTGATCAAGCCCTTGACTACAAAACCACTTCCTCCATCCACGATACTGGGACCGGGGTTTTTAGCGATGTCAAGGCTTCGATTTCTTTCTGCGAAGACTCTTGTTCTCGGGGCCGAGATCATCTTCATTGTAATCCCTATTGTTTCTTGATCAAAACAAAGACAATCACAAAATTACCACCTTCGATCACTCGAAAACTAAGCCACGAACCACCCCCAAGAGAACACCAACATGATCAAACACGTTCAAAACCAACTCATCAGCATAAAAAACGTACGCTAAATGCCTGTCAATTAATCAGTGCAAAAGAAAAGATGCAATGGAATTTAACATCATAAATAAAGCAAAGAAAAGCCACAAAATTGAGGGCCCCAATCGCTCGAAAACTAAGCCAAAACCCACCAGGCAAACTTCAAACTGATGAAAGATATTCAAAACCAACCTCATTGACATGACTTGATCAGTTCAAAAGAGAAGAAGCTATGAAATTTATGATCAGAAGACAGAGAGCATCCCAAGAACCAAGAATAATGAACCAGAAAACCCAAAAGTTAGAAGCGAAAGAAGAATTAATCAGCAACGCTGAGAGAACCAAACCGATCTAAACCCGCCAACAGGCAAACACCAAAATAATCAAAGACATTCAAAACCAACCCATTGACATGACTTAATCAGTTCAAAAGAGAAGAAGCTATTAAATTTATGATCAAAAGATAGAGCGTCCCAAGAACCAAGAATGAACGATAAAACCCACAAGTTAATTAGAAGCGAAAGAAGAATTAATTGGAGAGAACCAAACCGATCTAAACCTACCAGGCAAACACCAAAATATATAATCAAAGACATTCAAAACCAAGCCATTAATTGACATGACTTAATCAGTTCAAAAGAGAAGTAGGTATGAGATTTATGATCAAAAGACTAAGAACATCCCAAGAACCAAGAATGAACCTGAAAACCCACAAGTTAGAAACGAAAGAAGAATTAATCAGCAACACAGAGAGAACAAAACCGATCTAAACCCACCAGGCAAACACCAAAATAATCAAAGATGTTCAAAACCAATTCATTGATATGATTTAATCAGTTCAAAAGAGAAGAAGCTATGAAATTTATTATCAAAAGACAAAGAGCACCCCAAGAACCAAGAATGAACCAGAAAACCCACAAGTTAGAAGCGAAAGAAGAATGAATCAGCAACACAGAGAAAACCAAACCCATCTAAACCCACTAGGCGAACACCAAAATAATCAAAGACATTCAAAACCAACCCATTGACATGATTTAATCAGTTCGAAAGAGAAGAAGCTATTAAATTTATGATCAAAAGACAAAGAGCATCCCAAGAACCAAGAGTGAACCAGAAAACCCACTAATTAGAAGCGAAAGAAGAATTAATCAGCAACACAGAGAGAACCAAACCTATCTAAACCCACCAGGCAAAACACCAAAATAATCAATGATGACATTCGAAACCAACTCGTCGACTTAAAAAAGGCGAAATGCTCGTCAATTAATTAACCTGTTCAAAACAAAAGAAGCTACGAATTTAACATCAGAAAACAAAAGAATTCTCAGCAACAGATAGAGAACAAAAACGATAGATCAAAACGAGTAGAAAGAAAGAAAGAAAGACCAGAACATAGAAACAAGAACCTGAGACAGTGATTGATTGGCGAGGCAATCTTGTAAGAGAGAGAGAGAGAGAGAGAGGGGGGGGGGGGGGGGGGGGGGTGTCTTTGCGAGCATCAGTTGCATGCAAGAAGGGAGGCTTCGTTTTCTAAATATTAATAAAAGAAGTGGAATCTGAAACCCTACTATTAATAATAATTATTTCAAGATTAATTTAAAGAACACCTAAAATGAGTAGGTAATTTATTTTCTCTCAAGATTTTTTTAATATTATTAATACTCCATTTTGAATGAACTCAAAATTTGGAATTCATTTGCATTAAATTATTATATTTAAAATGCTAAAACTTAAAATATAAAATTTAATTGAATGTTACAAATTTATATTTAGAATGAATTTAAAATTAAAATTTTATTTACTCTTATTTCTTAAAATATTCTTGATATAATAATCTTATTAAAATAGAGAAAAAAATTGTTATTCCTATTAAACTAAAAAATTCTAAATAAAATATAACTATATCCTAAACTTTTTCAACAAGTTAGATTTTCTCATTATAGATTGTTAGTCGAGATGTATAAGTCAACATGTTAATACTGAAGTGAATTGAGATGTACGCAGGGATGGATTCATGCATGAGCTGTCTTGGGTTGAAACTTAAAGATATAAATAAAATACTCGACAATCCATAATTTTGGAGTAATTCTTATTCATGTTAATTAGAATTTATTTTCAATTCTAAAGTTTTGTGTTTTGAAATTAAAAAAGTTGCGGAATTGAATTTCATGGAATTGATCAAAGCCAAACAAATTCTACTAAATTTGGGTGGAGTTTGCAAATGAATTCTATCACTTAAAACATAACCTATTTTAAGACCAAAATACCCTTCATCTTTTTTCATATTTTCAATCATATAGCATAATATATACAAACAGATATATATATATATAAACTATTTTTTTGCATATATATATATATTCTTGTGTGTATATACATGTCTATATTTGTTTGTTAATTTGTTGCTGTATTGATTTTAATAATTATGATTGTTAAAATTAATATAAGAGCATATTAAATTGTAAGATTATCGATTTTGATGTAAAATAATTCTTGATATTTAGTTATATTTATAATTTTTAATTTAAATAATATTATTATACCAAAGATATTTTAAGTAATAATAATAAATGAAACTTTAATTCCGAACTCATTCCATACATAAGTTTATGGAGTTCAATTGAATTTCATATTTTAAGTTACATTAAATGACTTCTAAATTTTAAGTTTATTCATTTCATGGGAACTCTAAAAATGGCATGTAACTATGTACCTAACATTGTTAAATTTAAGATTTTACAGTGAAATCAAAGGCGAATTCATAAATTCGAATGGTAAATACAAATCATAAAATTGTAAGATTTTGGAGATAATTAAAAATATTCTTTAATATATGTAAATATATGTTTATAATAATATAATTTTATAAAAAAATAAATTAATATTATTTAATAACATAATTATTCAAACTTCTCATTTCTTATGAAATATATGTACCTATTTTTAAAATAAGTTTATCTATCAATTTTAAAAATACTAAATAATATAAAATTTCTAAATTTTATATAATTTCACTAAGTTTACCAAGTTGACTCGCAATTCAACTCCGATTCAATAACTTTAATTTTGTCACTAAATTGACTCGTTTAGAAGTTCTTGACATGTAAACTTAATTATACAGTCAAGTTACTAATTTGACAACAATACATGCAACAATTGAAAACCACATTACATTAAATGACCAAAAAAAAAAAAAATTACACCAAATCGAACTAATTTAGGATACAATTGTCAAAATTGAAACATTTAGATTAGATTACAAAACCGCAAAAAGATTTTTTTGCTGCTATCAACCCTAGTTATAACTAATTTGTGAATGATTTTATTACTACACCAGGACATATTTTGTTTAAAATTTTTCTTGGTAACTATGAAGCATCACCTAATAAGTCTTTATTTGAATTTTTTTTCCCCTTGCACATACAAAGCACTGGTGAACCTCTAGCTAGTAAAGATTAAACCAACAAAATTGATATTGTATTTCTTAAAAATAAAAATTCCCACAACTTAAGTTAGATTGACTTTTAAATAAATTGTTGATAACAAATAAAATTATGTCATGAGCATTCACCATAACATAACAAAAGAAGAAGGGAAAGGAGAATTACTTAGCAAAAATGAGTGAACACAAATCATATCTAGATGAGATACATTCATGGATTCAACAAATGAAAGCATACACATGATTTGAGCTATACATATAAAATGAGTCGAATCCGTCAGAGATTTATGGTTCAGGGAGTACTTGAATTGTGATCAGAATCAGAAACCATTGGAGTTGAACTCTTTGGTGCACAGTTAAAGAGTAGATAGAACTTAGATACGAAAAAAAAAGAAAGATAGAAATGTTCACCAAGATATTACAAAGATTGCTTAGGGATTACCCTATTTGCAGAGATTGGAAAGATTACGAAGAGTGAGAGTTAGCCAACAAGCGAGAAAGAGAAAGAGGGGCTAAATTTTAAAATAGGATAAAATGAACAAACCACCCTTTAAGTTTGACATAATTATGGGGATGCTGATGCCAAGAATAAATAATGACAAGCAACAAATATTAGAAAACTATGCATCTTAATATATATCATGTAACTTGATATTTTCTTGATAAGAGAACTCCATGGTGCCCAATTGAAGATATGGATAGAAAATTTAGATATGAGAAATGCTCGTCACAAATTAGATACTTAACCTACAAAACTTATCATAAAAAAGCAATGAGTAAACCCACAAACCAAAACATAAAGGGGAATTACTTAGCAACAACAAGAGAACACAATATCAAACGAGATACATATGGATGGATGACCCAACAAAGCAAACACATGATTTGAGTTATATAGACAAGATAAGTTGAACCTATTAGAGATTTATGGCTTTTGGAGTTACCCAGATGGTGCTTGAAATAGCAAACTACCTGAGTCGAACTCCTTGGCTCACACACTTGAAGAGGAAATAGAACTTAGATATGAGTAGAGAGGGGGGGGGGGGGGGGGGGTGGGGCGGGGTTGCAAAGTTAGTTTGCATGTAACAAAAAAGGCTAGAATTTAAAATATGATAAAATGCATAAATTGCCCTTGAAGTTTGGCATAATTAAGGGGAACTCCCTGAGAGTTTGACATAATCATGGGGATGTTGAGTAATCCTCTAAATGCCAAGAATATAAAATGACAAGCAATAAATTTCATGAAACTATACAAGTTAATATTATATAACCCGATATTTTCCTAATTAGAAAATCCTTGGCACACAATCGAAGATATGGAAAGAAAACTTAGATACGAGAAGAAGGAAAAAAAAGAAAGGGAAAACCAAAAAATAAAACCAAGAACTAGTGATAGAGCTGTTAGGTTTTTGTGTCTCAAATGGGTTGCTTTATTTTATCCATGTGACATTTGAATGTGTATATAATATGTTCTAATGTTGTTGTCAAGTGGACTGAATTATTATGTGGGCCAATGTTTCATTCTTGATTGGGCCGTGTGTTTCTTGATGTGGGCTGAAAGCCCATGTCTCTTGGCTCATGCATTTATCTCTTGTTGGCTCGGTTTTGCTTGTTGCTATATAAGGGCTTGTGTTGCCCTAATGTCATAAGATGGTCTTCTTCCTATTTCGCACGTCTGAAACCTTAATCGACGTCTCTTTGAAGGGAGACACTTCTCTGGTGAATCCATTGTTCGATTGATCAGCTTGTTGGTAAGATCTTTTGGTAAGTGTTGGTATTGTTTAATCTATGTTGGAAATCGCTTGAGGCGTGAAGGATTGAAACTGATAAGAACGCAGATACTTGTCATAATCGTGAGATTAGATTGAATAGATTCTCTCTTGTTCTTGAAAGTGTATTTGTTTTCAATTTGTATTCAATACCGTTATACTTATATATTGATCTTGATTTCTTTATTGTAAGCCGATATAATCTCTTGTAATTGAAACCATTCATAGTGGATTGACTAGAGGCGGAGCCTCTGCCGTGAGTAGGATTCATTTGGATCCGAACACGTAAAGATTTGTGTTCTTGTGTTTCTATTTTACTGCGCTTGCTCTTGGTTGGTTTGGCCGATTGAACAGGGTTGCAATATATTAACAAGAGCTTAATTTTATACATATTTTTATCTAATTTTCATCTTAACCTTGTGCTATTTTTTCTACATAAAATGTGTATTATATGAATTTTATATAATTTAATTTTTTTTATAAGAAACAAACAAAGAATATTAATTTGATGATTTGGAAAAAAAAAAGATATTATAAATTCATAAGCTCTCCATCTCATCATTATTATGAATGATTATCTAAATTTCCTAGTAGAGTTTCTACTCTCAAGTGAGACTGTATGACGTGGATCTCTAGTTCATGATTTCTTAAAGGTATTCTCGATTTTTAGATTTATCAAAAGGAGAATATGATTTATTGATTAGTGATCCGACACATGGGCTACTACCATTGTTAGCATGTGATGCTAATGATAATGAGGTGGTGAGTCATACGTCATATTACATGGGATGCATATAGTAGACATGTGTGTTGGTATTGGTAGAACATCCACTAAATGTGACGTTTGCGACATATCACATGGTTTTGAAAATTAATAATTTGTTACTGGCTCTCGATTGTGTATTTGGTCCTTAGACCAGGTGCGACATAGTATCTTGTGTACTAGTGTTAGTGATTTGCAGTTGAGTATAACCATCTGATGTGAGAGGTGTGAATGCTTTCTGTGTGCTCTTTGTGCAGTAGTGTATGGAGTCAGATGCTCTGTAATGAAATCTATTGTTCTCCATCAGATGAGGACGAACATTCTATGCGTTCTAAGTTGGTTAGTGATTGTAAGAGTTATTGGCTAAGGCACGTATGATCGAAAATGAGTTTCTAATGTTAGAAAGAGTTCTGATATGTCATATCAATCATCCTAGACTAGATCTGACATAGTTATAGAGTCTTGTGAGTTTAATTAGTCAATGGCTCTCATTCGGTCAGGATGTCAGTAATGGAAGGACTATAATGCACAATAATCAAGAGCCTTAATAGGTTTGCAAAAAACTTTGATTTCATTACCATTAGAATCGTCTTGAGTTATGGTTAAAGGATACAGTATAGGAATTGCACCCTATGAGGCTTTGTATGAAAAAAAATGTCAATCGCCTATCCGTTGGACCGAGATAGGAAGAGACAAATGTTGGGAGCCGAGCTGGTACAACAAACTATGGAAAAAATCCGGAAGATTCAAGAGAGAATCCAAACCGCACAAAGTCAACAAAAGTCTTATGCGGACAAAAGGAGGCAGGATTTGGAATTTGAAGTGGGAGATCATGTGTATATAAAAGTATCGCCTCAGCGTTTGGCAACGCGGGAAAAAAAGAAAGGTAAGTTGAGAACCCGATTTATAGGACCCTATCTGGTCAAATGGCGAGTTGGACCATTGGCTTACCGACTAGAACTTCTTCTTAGCCTGTGCAACATCCACACTATTTTTCACGTGTCTCAGCTTTGGAGACATATACTGGACAAGACTCAAGAAATTCGAATGGAAGTAATCGAGCTAAGAGACGATTTGACTTATCCAGAGTCTCCCGAATGGATCTTAGATCGTCGCGACCAAGCTTTGAGGAATAAAGTCATCCCGCTGGTAAAGATTTATTGGAGGAATCACACTTAGGAAGAAGTTACGTGGGAGCTCGAGGATACGATTAGGGAAAAATATCCCCAGTTGTTCGAGGAAATAGAATGAGAATAGCAAATTTATGTAGTTTTCTAAGAAATTTTACCAAAAATGTTGTGAAATAAAGAGATGATTATAAATAGTATATTTACGTTTGAGAAAATATAGACTATTCTTGATATATATGACCAATGGTAAAGAGATATAACGTGATATTCTGTAAAAGACACAATATGCCCGAAAAGCATTATTTGTGTAAATAGTGCAAATTGATGTGTTTACGAAATGATTAATAATAATGCTTGGCTAAAAGATGAAACCCGTTTCTCTTGCGAGTTGTTAGCCATATATTATGGTCTTAGTAGGTAAAAATGCAAAAATTTCGAAGACGAAATTTCTTTAAGGGAGGGAGAATGTAATACTCAGACCTTTGGGTCACTTTTGAAATAGGGATTTATAAGCAAAAATTAAGGTTTTGTGAAAATTGGTATGATTAATGTTAAAGTTAAGGTTTGATTCTAGTTTCCGTATTTGATATTTATGATGATTTTTCGAGATAAATGTATGAAAATTTTGGGATGGATAAAAGTAATTATATATATAGTTTAGTTATAGTTTTAAGTATAAAAAATTTATTATCCTAAAATTATCTTAAGTTATAATACACCCTTGTGACAAGATCTTTGTGGCAACATCTTTGCGGTGACATCTCTTATGGTAAGATCTTTGTGACAATTTCCTTGCAGCGAAGTTTCTTGTGACAAACATCATTGACGACAATTTTATTTCTCTAGACACCGAGTTCAAGTACCTATAATAAGAATGTAACACATAACTATTGGCATCATCTTTTGTCACGATTTCTAACATTATTCATAATAAAAAGAGCAGCGGGTAAAAGCTTACAATTACATTAAGAGTAGAAAAACATAAATGGGCCCTCGCCATGTGGTAGAATATTTGACTTGCTTGACTTGAGAAGTTAATTATAAAAGGAGTAGTGGGCAGAGGCTTGCAATTATATATTAAGATTAGAAAAACATCAAAAGGGGCCTCCCATGTGGTGGAATTGACTTGCATTGACTTAAGAAATTAATTTAGCAAATGTTTTTATAAATTCCACTTGGAATATTTTAAGTTGAACAAAATAAATTAAAAAAATAGGGTAAGTCTCCCTTGTGCTTTGGACATGCCTCTATATGTTTATGGTTTATTTTTAATATTTTTATTTTTAATTTAGAAATATATTTATCTTACAAAATGTATTTACCAAACAAATAACAAGAATCTATAATATTTGATAGTATACCTTATAGAGTATCTATAAAAGTGATCTAAATCACAAGAATTTTCGCTCAAATTTATCTTAAAAAATATAACGACACCATGGTTATAATAAATTAATTTAATTTCATTTAGACCCTAATGTCTTTATTAATATCTTATCTCTCATAAATTTAACTATATCAATCTCAAACAATCTCTTAGTTTATATCTAAAAAATAATATTTTCAAATGAACTCTTAACTCTTGTATATATATATATGTGTGTGTGTGTGTGTGTGTGGTGACTAAATAGACTCTAATATTATTTAATTATGAGACGTATATACACCCTTACTTGAATAATTGTATTGGGTTCATGTACTTTTTTTCAAAATAATTTAGAAAGCATATTTAATTTGCTAAATTAAATGGTGATTAATCTTCATAATAATGGGGTTTGGTGAATGATGCTAGCTGGGCATGTGAAATCTTTCAGATTGGGTCATGGCTGCCACATCAATTAATTAATTAAACAATTTCATCTATGAAGTCAATTCTGGATGGCTGCCATATCAATTAATTAATTAATCACCATACAGTCAATCTTAAATCCAATATCCATACAGTAAAGTTTAGAAGTATAAAAGAAAAGAATAGATTTGCCAGTTGGTTCATCCGATCGATTGAGATTGAGAGGACACTGGTAGTTTACTACTTGATGATCATGGCTCAGGTGGGTCTCAAACTTCCAATCTCTCTCTTCTAAGTCTCTGTCTGAATTAAATTTTGTTGTATTTTTTATGTTTGATTGATCGATTACAGAAGGGCAGTCGATCGAAGAGCAGGAGCAAGAGCAAGAGCGGTGGCAGGCAAGAGAAGAGGGGGAGCCTCCGACGGAGGAGCAGCCCACTCAGAAAGAACTCCGAAGGAGAAGGTGCAGTAAGTAGAAGGAAAGACGAACACGAATGTCAACTCAAAACATTTGTTATATTGAAGCTCGGTTGGATTTCGAAGAGTACTGCAGAAGATATCAAGAAGTGGATTGAAAGCTTTGGAGGTGGTTAATGGTGTTCCCAATTCATTCTCCGTTTCGGATTTCACTTACTCTGCCGCCTTTTTACATCAGGTTCACAATTAATTAGTTGATTTGAGTTGTAGTGGAACGTTCATTTCGATGTTTTTGGATTGTGAAGCCTTTGAATCCGAAGAAGTTGAGTCGGAGAAGCTGACGATGACCGGAAAAGTGGACACGAAGAGGCTGCGAGAGACGGTCTCGGGGAAGGCCCAGCTCAAAAACAAAATTGACGTTGAAAAAGGCCCCAAAAGAAGAAGCTGCAGGTGGATTGAGAAAAGACGACGACGGCGGCCAAAACGATAAAAACAGCGGCAAGATCCTCAAAAAAGAAGTGGAAAGATCCACTTCTTTCCAGAAACAACGGCCAAAACGATGAAAGAGAAACCGTCGAAAGATCCAGAAAGAAGAAGGAATATCGAGAACAAACGACGACAGTCAAAACAAGAACGACAACGGGAAGACCCACGGAGAAGAAGACCGTGATCTGGACACAGTTGTGGTACTGAAACTCGGATTGAATTCCGAGAGTTTTGGTGCGGACATTCAGAAGTGGATTAGTAGCTTTGGAGGTTAGTGAGTACTGTGTTCCACCCTCATTCTCTCTGTTTCGATTTCATTTACTATTTCAGTGATATTGTTTGCGTTGTAGCAAAATATCAATTATTTGTTGTTAATGTTAATCTGGAGAGTTTTTGAATTGTGAAGCCGTTGAATCCAAAGACTGTATGTCGGGCACGCAGACGGTGACCGGAAGAGTGGACGCGAAGACGCTGGGAGAGATGCTTTCGATGATGGCCAGCAACACTGACGTCCCCGGCGGCGACGAGGCAGGGTTGGCGACCCATGGAAAGCTACCGAAAAATCCAGATGACACCAATTTCTAATTAATGACGATGTCGGAATTTATTATTGTTGCAGGGGTATTTTGGGGAGAGCATTGTTTTTATCCATCTTTATATATATATATATATATATATTTATATTGCATATTAAATAAACAAGGTTAAGGTGTGTAATCATAGTGAACAAGATTCATATAAAATTTTTAAGGTTTAATGATAAACACCTTTGGTAATGATCATAAAAGATTTGGAGGAGACTTGGTATGGATTTACTTTAGAAAGATTAGGGCATTTTCTCTTTATTATTTTCAGTCGTTTTGAATTTTTAATTTTTTAAAATAATAAAATGTGTTTATTTTTATTTTTTTTTAAAATAAAAAAAATTATAAAAAAAATTCAAAATAACAAAAAGTGATTTTAATTGTTTTTTTAACAAAACACTTCCAAAAACCCAAAACACAAAAAGACATTTAGGTTGCATGATTTTGTTGTCGTTGTCGCGGGTTTCCAACGACCACCACCTTAGTCATTTGCTTCTGTTGTGGCCATGTTTGTCAGTGGCCTCTCCGCTATCGTCGCCGTTACCCACCCTCGCTTCGACGGTCTTGGTCATTGGCCGCTTTGCTTCGTCCTCTATCGATGCATTGCTGTTGATCTTGTTACTGTCGCCGTCCACAATCTCCCGCAATAGTCGTCTCCTACTTCTTTTTCCATGGCTTTTGAGCTTTCCCCTCGTCCAACCAAGCTTCTTGAAGTTTGTATTATAATGTAATATAATATGGTATCTATACATGATTTTCAGACTTTTCCCTTTCTATTTTTTTTGTCAAATTTATTTATTTATTTATATTTTATTCTTATAATAGAAAAAAAAAAGATAAGATTTACTAATTTTAAAATGTATATATTTTTTAATAATATATTATTATTAAATAGTTCTAATTTATTAAATAATTAAATTTATTAAATAAAATATCAAAAAATTATTCTCAAGATTCTAAATAGAAGATATTTTCTAATTTTCTGTTTTAAAAAATAATTTTTTAGAATAACAAACCAAACACGTTTTTAGTTTTCTAAAAACAGATTATCAAAACAGGAAATTAAAAAATAAATTCAAAAGTCAAAATTAAAAAATTAAAACGCAAAGAGAACGGTCCTTTAGTTTTTTAAAGATGCCTATTTTAAACTTTCTCCACAAGCTAGATGAACCATTTCGTATTTTAGAGTTATTGTCGCCGGAACACAATAATAGATTTGTATTTAAAAAATATTTAATGAAGTGGTTTTGAATCTTAGAAGAGAGAACAAAATCAGAAGGCACAAGATAGTTCTTGCAAGAATATTTTGATACTTAAATCAAATTTTAGAAAATATTTAAAAAAGTTTTAGAGTTTTTGAATCAATATTAACGTTGTTGTACCTTTTCTAAATGTGGGCTTTTTTAGGGTTTAATGATAAACATCTTTGGTATTCATAATTTCAATAGGATTATGACTCCTTCCAGATAATTAAGATTTATTCGTTGTGAGTTTTCGGTATTATGTTCACGTATTAGTTAAAACTTTCGTGCGAGAAGAAAGGTCACCTTTCAATCTCCCAAAGCCTATTAAAAAAATATAAAAATACATTCCAACCAAAATCTAACCAAACCTATTAAAATATTAGCAATGATCAACTCACTTCTTTAGACCACATTATATTCTTGGTCCAACATTCACCACGGAAGGCACTTTGTGCCCCTCTTCTTGACCAACTGGGCTGCCCATACGGGTCACATTATATTCTTTGGCATGGAGAAAGAGGATGATAAAAATATCTTATAAAACCTGTTTTTAATACTTAAAAATTTTAAGATTTAAAAACTATTTTACGTATTTTACAATTAAGAGATAGTAATATAATTAATATAATAGTACTATTCATATATTATAACATATAATTATGTGTATTTTATTTATAATTATAATTAATTCGATTGGGTAACTAATGAATTAAACTAATCTAACCCATCATCAATAGAGTTCAACTTAAATACTAAACGAATCCAAAATATGAGGTGTTTTCTTATGCTATAGAATAGATATACAATAGGCTCAAATGATACAAGCGAGTGAGGCAATACGAACCAACTTGGGGTAAATGGTTCATTAACTTGGTTCACTAGCTGAACTCATTTGACTCGATTTAGCCTAAATATAATGGAAAAAAAAAATCTTACTTCAGCACAAAACTTTAATAATTTGATATAAAAAGTATAGATATTCAAATATTCAATAAGACATAATATACCTACCATACTGAAGAAATTATTTGCTTACAATTGCAGGGTGAAGGTAGAGAATCGCAGGCACTTGTTATTCAATTGCCCTTTTTTCCCATCAGGGGTTGCAGCGTTTTCGTAGATCGATAAAATTCGAATGACCCTTGCATCGTTGAGAGACTGGGTGTCTTGGGTGGCGGTCAAATGGAGAGGGAAGGGTCTTTGGCGCGTGGCTAATCGACTGACTCTTCATGCACTGGTGTATTTTATTTGGAGAGAACATAACAATAAATGCTTAAGTAATCAAGAGAGGTCTGCGTCACAATTGGAGCATCAGATTCAATGTGCTGTATGGGCTTGTCTGGCCACTATTCACATGCAGCCATCTCTTTAGAGTGGTACTATGCATCATTTCTGGTGGCTTTCAACTTACCAGTTTTCTATTTTTCATTGATTCTTTTATTTCTTTCTCTATTTTTTTGACTCCCGGAGTTGGTACTTTGTAGTCTTTTTTTGGATCTTGTTGTTTTGTTGCCTTTGAATGCTTTTTGGTTGGTGTTTTTATTTTTGGTTAGACTGAATCAAAGGGCATCTGTATATGGGTGTTTGTATTTTTTCTTTGATGGTTTTCTTTTGCTTCAGGGTAGGTATGCATTGACCTTCAGTTGTATACGCTTTGGCATGATTTGTTTATATATTTTTCTTATTTATAAAAAAAAATATAAAATTAACTTAAAAAATATTAGAGATCAAAGCAATTCCATTTCTGATGTCTCGACAATGATATTAGAGATCAAAGCAATTTGTGTTTATGACTACTTGAATGAATGACAAAATTTATATTTATATTTAATTAAATAATTATTTTCTTATAATTTTCTATATTAACTATTATATTTATAAAAAAAAACCTCTTGTATTATTTTTATTTATGCGTTTTCCCACATTTTTGTTTTTTACTTTTTTGATAATGTCATTTCTATTTTGGATTATATTCTTTTTTCGTATTCATTTATGTGTAACCTAGCAAGTCTCCAAGGACACTAGGGAGACATCATTATAATCAAGAGGAGATTCAGTACTGTTACGTCGAACTAAAAGATCTAATTTTAGAGATATACGTTTACAGGAATCTTCAGGATCAAAATATATATATATATATATATATATGTTGTCAACCGAATAATTAGATTCATCTTCTCCTCTCAATATCTCATCTCCAGATGAAGCTTTTGTAGCTAATTAAAGCCTCTAATATTTCATTTGTAACATTAATTCTCGATGAATGGCTTTCTTTCAAACTTTTCAACAGTCGAGAGGTTCACTGAAACTAAATCATTTTCATTTGACATTATACCATCTGGGACTGATGATTCAAACCTTGTAGCATTGGCTGTAGCATCCTCAATTATTTTGGAGACGGGGGTATCAATTTCATCATCACTAGAACCTGCACAGTTAGCAAACAATTTACTTTGAGGGTTTATGTAACCCTGTTAATAAAAGTATTTGCAAAAAATACACTTTATATTTCTCGCTTTAAAAAAACTCTTTGGTGCATAATCGAAGATATGGAAAGAAAACTTAGATACGAGAAAAAAGAAAAGCTCGTCAAAAAATAAAAGCAAGAAATCGGACACAGAAATTACTCAACTTTGCTTTACTCACGAAGATTGCTTGAATGACTTTACTTTAGTCAACAGAGATTAGAGAGAAAGAGAAAGAGAGAGAGAGAGAGGGGGAGAGAAAGGAAGGGGCCTATGAGTGGAAAATAAAAGCAAGAGCCTAAGACTAAGATTCCTCCCTTCACATTACTTGCAAAGAGAAATTGATGGTATTTGGACAATAGAGTCCAAATATAGAAATTATCCTTGAAGTTTGGCATAATTATCCTATTTTAAAATATAACTTTATTAGTAAGGATTTGGGACATCAGAATCAGGTGTTCGCCCATTTTATAAAATAGATATACACTAAGGGTGGTCATATTTTGTGCACGTGTAAGTAAGGGCGGATTTAGGGGGATTGGCACGAGCTCCCTCCCTCAAATTTTTCTTGGAATTTAAATTATTTGGGAGGGGAGGGGGGCTAAAATCACTGATGGATCCTCCCTCAGATCCATTCTTGGATTCGCCCCTAAGTGTAAGTAAATAAATAACTATATAAATACAAATAAATGTTATTTAAATTTTTTGACTCGAGCTCAACTCCAAAGAAGCTCGCAAATCGTTTGATTCAATTAGATAGGCTCAAATGATATGTGAATGAACCAATATTAACCAGCTTGAGTGAAGTAGCTCGTTAGGTAGATTTATTAGCCGAACTCATTTAATTACTCAATTTAGCTTAAATATAATGAAAAATTAAATTACTTCAGCACACAAACAATTGATCACTTGGGAAAGAAAAATGTATGTATATTCAAGTATTTGATAATTTTGAATTAATCTAAGTTTACTCTTAAGATATTTCAAGGTTTCAACATGTCATATGTGAGCATTGAATTTTTGTTTTTCTCCCAACTTCATGACACTTACATAACATAGAATGTCTACTCATTTAGTAAACGAATCATATTTTAAACTTAATCATGTACAACTTACATGACATGGAATGACAAAAGATAAATATCCGAAAACTAGAAATCTTAAAAATGAAGCTCGTAGTTAATTAGAATTGTATCCCAAAATATCGAAGTGGAAAGAGAAAGAATAAGTGAAACTCATAAGCCCTCCTTGATTAGCTAGGGGATATAAGGTTATCTCCAACTAAATTTTCTATTTTATTCTCTATTATGTTATAAATAATTCATTGCTTATTTTTTTTATTCAAAAATTATGTTTATTCTAATCACGCCCCATATCAATTCTAATTTTTTTACCTTATTTATAATTTTTACTACTATAAAAATTTAATATTTAATTCCTAATTTAATAATAAAAATTAATATTTTAAATTTTAATATTATTTATTATATTTTTAAAATCAATTTACTAATTTCTTAAATAAATTTATTTGAATAAATTCCATATTAATAAATTTAATATATAAAAAATAATATTTCAACAACCATATTAATCTTTTCCTCCGCCGCAACAAACCATCTTCGCCACGTCTATTCATTTTCTTCTTCACCACAACTCTTTATTTTTTTAGGGTATGGGCCTCTTCTTTTTTGTGTCCGACAGCCTGATTCAATAAATGTCTCCAAAATCGATAGCAAATCGACTTCAATGTGTTTCATTGTATACGTCTTCTTTGATGGAGTTTCGTGTTTCAACGGTGATGATTGCAACTGCGGTGATGATAGCTACAATGATGGTTGTAACAACGGAAAACCCTAAATCGGAAGTTGTGTTGGAGCAGCTTCTTCTCTCCCTCTTGCTAAAATTTTGGCTTAGCAAGAAAAATTAGCAGCATTGTATACATTGGAATTGAAGCCAAAACAGCCTTCGCAACTGTAGTCCTGCCACCGAATTGCAGGGCTTTCAATTGTGAATCAGGAAATTGGATGCTTCCGAATAAGATCTTCTTCCATAGGTGGGGATTCCCGACTACTTGGCATCAGGTCTGCGTTCATCTCTCCCCTTTTTTCTGGCTCTGTTTGGTGATTTTATATAAGTATGCATGCAGTTTGCTCACTTGTTAAGGTTCATGGCTCAAAACTCTCCAAATTCAAGACCCAACTGTTTCCATTGAAAATTTGAAAGAAAATAAGAATACCATTGAAAATCGCCCTAAATTGGGAACAACAAAAAGAAGGTAAAATTGCAAACAACAATGTAAAAGATTATAATTCCTAATCTGACAACTGTTTCCTACCAAAACGAGGGAAAAACAGTGTCCTCCCTTCTCGATCTTTAAACCTCTCAACAGTGTCCTCCCTTCATGTTCCCAGTGGGCTCGACCACCCCAATTAGATGTTGCTTGTACTTATTTGTTAAAAACAAACATGGCAAAAGAGGTAAGACTTACAAATTTAATGGATGTAACGTGAGAAATTAACCATCTTAGATTGTCCAAGCACATAAAAACGTGGTTATATCCAACCTTAGGTAACCCCCACTTAAGCGGACAAGAAGTTACCACCAAAGGAACAGCCATGTGCCTACAGGAAGAAAGGCTCAAATATGATGATGGAATATGTTAATTGTATCTACAGATAATAACACTTCAGGAAATTGTAAAGTGAATAAAAATGAGAAAAACAAACCAGTTATTGACAACAACAATCACGAGTCTCAATCCCATTATTAGGAGGAGTCAGGTACAACATAGACAGCTGCTTACTTTTCTTGAAAATATTTCAGTTTAGGAAGTAAACAATTAAAAAGCACGTGATTTCAAAATCGATCAGTGAAGAAACTCGTTAGAGTTCATTCTACTTATTTTGCTCACAGCTTGGAGTACATAGATAACTGACTGACAGAAAAAGAATTAGTATAAACACATTCAATGAATAAGAATTAATATAAGAAGTATGGTGCTTTGCAAGTAGGAATCAGATGAAGCCTAGTGGTGTAAATAAAATGAGTAATTTTATGCAAATTGAATCAGATTATCACAAAATGATACCATCTTAAGACCATTTAATTTCAAATCAAATTATTCACAGTTTTTTTTGTGTGAATATTAAGAATGAAAATATTCACAGTGATTTCAGTATCATATTCAAGTTTTCTCAAGCTTTTGAGTGCTTGAGAACACCGCCTACCATAAATTCACATACTCAATCAGAATCATATTCTGTTTTCCTGTGTTTATACACGCGTAAACACAGAGAAGGATGATGCATGCAGCACAGTGATGGAAAGAAGAGCCGAGAGAGATGATAAAAATTTGCATAACATAATTCATTTCAACTTATTACGAATTCAACATGAACACCTGCAACTGTTTTCCTACAGAAAGGAGCGGGAAACAGCACTATTTTTTGTTCTTTTAGTTGCTGTTCTTCTTCTCCCTCATATGTTAATGCAGGGTGCTGAATTTAGTGATAAATGCACCCCAGACTTTAGCTGAGCTGCACAAGTCGACGAACGGGATTTTCTTGCACTGTCTAATTAACAAACAACCTACAATCTATGATCTTTGATCATTCTTGTTTCCTGTTTAACTCAAAAAGATCGAACAAAATATAACTGTACACCTGATTTTAGCCGAGTTGTACAAGTCAATAAGATCTTCTACAACCCAACAAAATAACTTCCTACCAAAATGAGCAAAAACAAGTTCCATTTTTGTTCTTATAATTGTTATGGTTTAAATGGCTATTTCACATACAAGGTGCTGAATTTAGTCCCCTGGATTCCTCTATGAAGACAGCAAAGAATGGGAAGAAATGCTCAAAGCTTCTCATAAAAGAGAATATAGGTTTCAGCGCAGAGGACTTCTTCCAGAGAAGCTTCTTTGACATTAGCATCGGCGACACGATACCACAAGAATTAACATTTTTGTTGTCGTCACCCTTCTCAATCTTCAAATCTCTCACATATGCAACGTGGTGGCCTTGCCATATGTCCCAAAATGCTCCACCACGCTGATCAGACGATACTTGTACTCACCTGTTGCCACGCTCCTGTGGTGTACAGTGACCAAATAGCAGTCATGACTCATGAAAGGCAAAAAGAGAGAGAGGATGAATTTTGGCTTTGAATTCAAGGGTTAAAAACTCACCTTGGCTCCATGAATGGTGCAAGATCGAGTGTATATCCAAAATCCACATGGCCTTTCAGTTTACTCAGGGAACTGTCAGCGCCTTGGATGAACCTCTTAAGGTGGATGGTCAGAACACGTGGTGCCTGATCAATGAGGATCCTTTTAGTCCCGCCCCTTTTCTCAGAATTTGACTTGTTTCTGTCGGTGCCGCTGCCTTTCGATTCAGATCCTCCGGCTTGTGCAGTTGAACAATGTTTGCACCGCGAACCATGCTCGTCCAGGAGAAGCTCCGGCTTTGTGAAAAAAGCAAAACAACTCTCCAAGGACACTGCAGAACCATCATTATTTTCAGGATTGTAATCTTCATCTGTGTCTGAGTCAGAAACTGAAACTACTAAGCACCCATCTGATGTTAATGGCAATGCTAGTGGTGCCTCTTCTATTCATGCCATAGCCAATGCTATATTGTCATTGTCTTCCGCCCCTAGTAGCTTGCCAAATGAAATGGCTTCAGTTTCAGCGAATCTCTCGGCTGCTGAAGAGTTTGAAAAGAAGCCATTCCCTCAGTGTTACGGGTGAAACAGAGGTTTCAGCCGGTGGTGAGAAGCCGAGTCGAGAAGATGAATCACATTATTCAGTTGACAGCATATTTTCTGACTCAGACACAGATGAAACCTATATTCTCTTTTATGAGAAGCTTTGAGCATTTCTTCCCATTCTTTTCTGTCTTCATAGAGGAATCCAGGGGGCTAAATTCAGCAGCATGTATGAGAAATAGCGATTTAATCCATAACAATTATAAGAATAAAAAATGGAACTTGTTTTTGCTCATTTTGGTAGGAAGTTATTTTGTTGGTTGTAGAAGATCTTATTGACTTGTACAACTCGGCTAAAATCTGGTGTACAGTTATATTTTGTTCGATCTTTTTGAGTTAAACAGGAACAAGAGTGACCAAAGATCATGGATTGTTGGTTGTTTGTTAATTAGACAGTGCAAGAAAATCCCATTCATCGACTTGTGCAGCTCAGCTAAAGTCTGGGGGTGCATTTATCACTAAATTCAGCACCCTGCATGAACATATGAGGGAGAAGAAAGAACAGCAACTAAACGAACAAAAAATAGTGCTATTTCCCGCTCCTTTCTGTAGGAAAACAGTTGCAGGTGCTCATGTTGAATTCATATAAGTTGAAATGGATTCTGTTATGCATATTTTTATCATCTCTCTTGGCTCTTCTTTCCATCACCGTGCGGCATGCATCATCCTTCTCTGTGTTTATGCATGTGTATAAATACAAGAAAACTGAATATGATTCTCATTGGGTACGTGAATTTATGGCAGGGGTGTTCTCAAGCACTCAAAAGCTTGAGAAAACTTGAATATGATACTGAAATCACTGTGAATATTTTCATTCTTAATATTCACACAGAAAAACTGTGAATAATTTGATTTGAAATTGAATGGTCTTAAGATGGTATCATTTTGTGATAATCTGATTCAATTTGCATAAAATTACTCATTTTCTTTACACCACTAGGCTTCATCTGATTCCTACTTGCAAAGCACCATATTTCTTATATTAATTCTTATTCATTGAGTCTGTTTATACTAATTCTTTTCCTGTCAGTCAGTCATTTACGTACTCCAAGCTGTGAGTAAAATAAGTAGAATGAACTCTAATGAGTTTCTTCACTGCTCGATTTGAAATCATGTGCTTTTTAAGTGTTTACTTCCTAAACTGAAATATCTTCAAGAAAAGTAACCGGCTGTCCATTTTATACCCAACTACTCCTAATAATGGAATTGAGAATTGTGATTGTTGTTGTCAATAATTGGTTCGTTTTTCTCAGTTTTATTCACTTTACAATTTCCTGAAGTGTTATTATCTGTAAATACAATTGACTAATTCCATCATCATATTTGAGCCTTTCTTCCTGCAGCACATGAATGTTCCTTTGGTGGTAACTTCTTGTCCGCTTAAGTGGGGGTTACCTAAGGTTGGATATAACCACGTTTTTATGTGTTGGACAATCTAAGACGGTTAATTTCTCACGTTATATCAATTAAATTTGTAAGTCTTACCTCTTTTGCGCCATGTTTGTTTTTAACAGATAAGTACAAGGAACATCTGATTGGAGTGGTCGAGCCCACTGGGAACATGAAGGGAGGACACTATTTTCCCCTCATTTTGGTAGGAAACAGTTGTCAGATTAGGAATTATAATCTTTTACATTGTTGTTTGCAATTTTACCTTCTTTTTGTTGTTCACAATTTAGGGCGATTTTCGATGGTATTCCTATTTTCTTTCAGATTTTCAATCAATGGAAACAGTTGGGTCCTGAATTTGAAGAGTTTTGAGCTATGAACCTTAACAGGCGAGCAAACTGCATGCATACTTATATAAAATCACCAAACAGAGCCAGAAAAAAGGGGTGAGATGAACGCAGACCTGATGCCAAGTAGTCGGGAATCCCCACCTATGGAAGAAGAGCTTCTTCGGAAGCATCCGATTTCCTGATTCACAATTGGAAGCCCTGCAATTCAGTGGCAGGACTACAGTCGCCAAGGCTGTTTTGGCTTCAATTCCAATTTATACAATGTGTCTTAGGATGTCTCCAATCCAACGCTACTTATTTTCCTCGTCAAATTGAAAGCACGTCTTTGGAGGTATTAGCTGATTATTTTACGTGTTTATCTATAATCATGACATATTACTGATAATTAGTTTGTAATGTTATTAACTCTTACAAATTTATTTCTCGTCAAATTTTAATGTATACTCATTTTTTACACTCAAATAGATACATCAAAAGGATTTTCAATGAGTATTAATTATACATTATTTTTTTGTATTTTGAAATTTAATTTTCCCTAACAAATATCCTATAGTAAACTTAAATTAATTCAAAATTATCCAATAGTTGAATATACATTCATTTTTCTTTCTCAAGCGATCAATTTTGTGTGTGCTGAAGTAATTTTTTTGTGGTTATATTTAGGTTAAATTGAGTAATCAAATAAGTTTGGCTAATGAGTCAACCTCACGAGCTACCCATGTTAAAATTGAGATTTTGAGTGAGATCGATGGATGGTCTATAAAATCGAATCGTATATTCAAATAATAAAATTATAAGATTTTAGAGATAATTAAAAATACTCTTAATCTATTTAAATATAAGTTTATAATGACATAATTTTATAAAAAAATAAATTAATATTCCTTAATAACATGATTATTACAACTTTTTTTTATTATTATTATGAATGAAATGCTTGTACTTATTTTAGAATAATTTCATCTATCAATTTCAAAAATACTAAATAATGTGAAACTTCTAAATATTAAGTCCATTCATCCATCCATGATGAAAACTCTGAATATTAGCTCATATAATATAAATTCTCATAAGCCATATAAGTCATAACTTAATATAAATAAAAACAATACACATTATTAAAATTTTACATTACAATTAATAATTATTATAAAAGCTCTAACAAATATTTAATCATTTAACGAAACCAACAATAATTCACATTTAAATTAAGGAAAGTAACAATAATCAAATTAATAAAAGCAGATGAAGTTGTAGCGGACAAGAATCACCACATTAGATCAAGAAATTGTAAAAGAAGAAACATACGAAGTTGTATATCCCTTTAAGCTAAATCGACGATAGCACCAAGCAATCAGAGTTGTGAATCGATTTGTGTTGTACAGAAACGTTGGCACCGAGCAAGTGAGCGCAGAAATGCCAATTTGTTTTTGTGAATTGATGGTGGTAGCAAGCATCGAACAACCATGTGACAAGGTGGAATGACGAAAGACTGTGACGAAGGTGTTTGATGAGAGAGATAAGGGTTCGCAAAGGTAGATGATAGCCCTCAAATCAAAGTTAATATTATGTTGGTTAGAGACAAAAAAAAAAAAAAAAAATCGTCCCTTACCTTTCTATGCATAAAAGTTAAAATTGGTAATATCGTTGTCCAACATGGGATTCAATTGATTTTATCTAGTTGAATTGCGATTCACTCCAATTTAACTATAATTTCAATTTTATATGAGCATTAAGTTGTTTAAAGGTTCTTGACATATAAAATCATATGAATTAAATTGAAATTTTAACAACCGTGAGCTACTTTTCTCAAGTTGGTTAATATTGACTCATGTGCATATCATTTGAGCCTATCTAATCGAATCAAAGTATCAAACAATATGCAAGCTTCTTTGGAGTTGAGCTCAAATCAAAAAATTTAGATAACATTTATTTCTCTTTATATAATCATTTATTTATGCATAAAATATAATCATCCCTAGTGTATATATTATAATATGAGCAAACACCTCATTTTGGTGTCCCAAAGCCTTTATCAATAAAGTGATATTTTAAAATAAGATAATTAAGCCAAACTTGAAGTGTAAGGGTGCGTTTGATTGTAAGGGTGAAATTTGAGTGGAAAGAAAATGAATTCCAAGGAATTGAATTATAGGGAAAATGAATTCCTGGAAATTGAAAATTTAAACTGTTTAATTGGTATTATTTTCTACCTAGAAAATAATGTTATTTTTCATTTTTTGGTGTTTGATTGGTAATATTTTCCATAGAATTGGATAATTTTCCTGGCATTTCGCGTTTGATAGGCATTATTTTTCATGGAAAATGACACATTTTCCATGGAATTCAATAGTGAAAATATATTAAAAAATATTAAATCTTGTACAGAAAAATTAAAATAATAATGTATTTTAAATTAATTAAATTATTTTCTCAAAAAATAAAACTACAAAATTAATTTTTTTTTTGTTTTCTAGAGAAATAATTTATATATAATTTTTGACATATTCACTTTTTATATATTTATATTTATTAATTATTAAATTTTTGACATATTCACTTTTTATACATATATTTATATTTATTAAATAACCATCCCAAATTTAACATATTCACTTTTTATGCATATATTTATATTTATTAAATAACCAAATCCTCCCCCCCCCCCCCCCAAACCCCCCAGCCTGCCCTGCTCGTCCTAGCAACCGCACATCTCCATTTTTCAATTGCTAGGAAAATTCCATCTCCTCCCTCTCAAGGAATTTGATTTTCTTAATTTGAAGGAAAATGGCTTCACGTGACCATTAATAGGAAAATGAGTTCCCTGAAAAAAAAAAAAAATGCTATCAAACAATGCAAAAGTTAAAAAATGAGTGAAAAAATTAGGGTGCGTTCTTTTTGCTTTTCAATTTTTAGTTTTGAGTTTTGAATTCATTTTTAGTTTTCTGTTTTGGTAGTCTGTTTTTAGAAAATTGAAAACGTATTCTCTTTGTTATTTTGAAAAACTATTTTTCAAAATAGAAAATTAGAAAATGCGTTCTTTTTGAAATTTTGAAAATATTTTGTTAATAATATTTTATTCAATAAATTTGATTATTAAGTAAATTATAAATATTTAATGTTAATATATTATTAAAAAAATATACATTTTAAAATTAATAAATTTTATGATATTTTTTCCATTACAATAATAAAATATGAATAAATAAATAAATAAATAAATATGTTTTGAGTTTTGAGTTTGTTTTGGATGAAAACACTCAAAACAACTTTTTGTTGTTTTGAGTTTTCTTTATAATTTTTTTTTTTATTTTCAAAAATACATTTTTAAAAACAGTAAAGAGAACGCGTTTTCATTATTTTAGAAAATTGAAAACTAAAAATGATTTAAAAACAGTAAAGAGAATGCAATCTTACCTTTTCCTTGAAAAATTTGAGCTATTAAACGTCCCCTAATTTCTATATTTGGACTCTATTGTCCAAATACCATCAATTTCTCTTTGTTTTTATTTTTCACTCACAGGCCCCTCCTCTCTCTCCCCCCCTCTCTCTCTAGCATCTGTAATCTTTGTGAGTAAAGCAAAGTTGAGTAATCTCTGTGTCTAATTCTTGCTTTTATTTTTTGGTGAGCTTTTCTTTCTCCTCATATGGATGATTTCGTTGTGCATTTGATTTTGTTATGTTTTGGTGGATGTCATGACATAATTATATGTGTTATTGAGGATTTGTTACTTTAAAGACATGACCAATTTAAAGTTAAAATGAGTAAGATAAGATTGTATTAAAATAAAGTTAAAATACTTTTCAGATCAAGATATGGAATAATCAAAATAAGACTAACAAACATTCTAAAATTTTTATCAAACTATTTATTAAATTTTTTAGAATGTACATTAGATAACATAAGCGTCATTTTTCTTATTTATAAGGTCCAATATATGTTTATCTTGAGGGGATGAGACAAGTATATCTAGGAAGTGACAGTTAAGAAATCACGTGATTTTTTTTATAAGGATCACTAAATAAATTTAACAAACATATTGAAAATGACAAAAGTGTGGAATGTTTTCTCTATCTTTTTTTTTTTTTTTTTTTTTCTGTCTATGTTTTGCTTGACAAACGCAAGAAATTCTCAAAACTTATGTTCACCAAGACTTTTAAATTAAACATTATCACAAATTAACTATAAATATCCCACAACATTCGTATTATATTTCTTTGTTTCTTTCATCAGAAAACAAAGAGCATACCAAAATCCAAGAATGAACTAGAAAACCCCAAATTAGCAGCAAAAGAAGAATTACTCTGCAACTCACAGAGGACCAAACTGATCGAAACCCAACAAGCAAACACCAAAACAATCAAAGAGATCCAAAACCAACTAATCAAACATACAAAATGCGAAATGCTCATCACAAACTGGAAACTTAACCTACAAAACTTATTTTGTGTTATGAGAAGCTTTGAGCATTTCTTCCTATTCTTTACTAAGTTCATGGAAGAATAAATTAAGGGGACTAACTTCAGCACCCTGTGTGAGAAATAAAGAGAGAATCAATCCATAGCAATTATAAGAACAAACAATGGAACTGTTTTTTGCTCATTTCTGTAAGAAGTTATTTTGGTAATAGATTACTAGCAATCTCCGTAATCCAATCTCTTTGGTGAGCCTTTCTTCCTAATTTCTTTCTTCTCGTATCTAAGTTCTCTTCCCTCTTTGACTGTGCACTAAGGAGTTCGACTCAAGTTATTTAATTTCTGATTTCAATCACCCAAAGCCACAAATCTCTAATGGGTTCTATTTATCTTATTTGTATTGCTCAAATCAAGTGTTTGCTTTGTTGAGTACATGCATGTCTCTTGTTTTGATATGGTTTGTGTTCTCTCGTTGTTGTTGAGTAATTCCTCTTTCCCACTATGATTTTATCATGTTTTGGTGAATGCTCCTGACATAATTTTCTATGTTATCTGTTAAGATTTTCAATGAGAAATTCTAATTAGTCTTAAAGATTATTTTTTTTTCTTAATATTGATTTTTTGTTTAGTTTGTAATCTTATTTTTTAGTCAACCGTTAATTGTTGTTAGGCAAAAAAATCTTAACCTTGACAAATAAGAAAACTAGTTTATAAATAAGATGTTTGGCTTGTTATTTAACGTGTACAAATCACTTATGAAAGATCAGTAAGAGATAAGAATTGAATGTAATTGAGACTTAGGTTTAAAGAAAGAATACTGAGTTTTGTAGTTGTAAACTTTACTATATAATAATATTTTTTCTCTGTCGTCCTAACGACCATAATTTTTTCCTTTTAGGGTTTTCAAGTAAAATCTCTTGTGTTTAAGTATGATTGGATCTTTTATTTTTTCATTTTATTTCTTCAACAATATCGATAATTTTTAATTTGAAAATCAAAGCAAACTTAAGTTGTGGGAATTTGTTTTAAAGAAATACAATATCAATCTTGTTGGTTTAATCTTTACTAGAGATTCACTAGTATTATGTACGTGGAAGTAAAAAACAAAAAAAGTAAAACATTGGACACTTCACAATTGCAGTTTAATTTTCCCATTTTCCTCCTTTTTGTCCTCTTTTGGTACATGCTCATGACATAATTTTTTGTGTCACCGACAATTTCTTATTTTAAAGTCATAGCCAATTTAAGTTGTGAGATTATTTTATTTTTCTTAAAAAAATATTATATCAGTGTTTTTTATTTAATCTTTACTAGGGGCAAGCTTGTGCTTGCAAGTACAAAAAAAAAAGAAAAAAAGAAAGAGAGTGAGATTCCAAATAAATACTCATTGGGTGGTGCTTGGAAATTGTAGTTTAGTTTTTATATTTTTAATCAACATTTAAAACAAAATGGGCCTTCATGTATTGGTAAGATCATTCAAAGATTTGTTATAATTGTTGTTATCGAGATATAACAATAAATTTATAGTTACGAGAGAGTGTTCGACTTCAGCTTTCAGTCTTCAAGAAACCTGTAAAACAAAAGATAATTAAGGGCATGCGGTGTCTCTCACACGAATCCTTCAATACTTAAATTAATTTCACTGAAAAAGTATGTTGTCTTAATAGTAAAAGTATAGTCTCAATAGAGTTTTAGGTTTACCTTGATTGAAGGAATCATTTCCTATTTATAGAGATTTATAAATCTTGATAGATAAAAGAACATCCTTTTATCTTTTAAAATAGTCCATTCAAGATTTCTAGAGAAAGACTTTGGAGGCAAGTTGATGTATTCTTAAAATGCCATAATTTGAAGAGTCCCATGTGAACTACTATATCTTTGAAACTCAAGAAAAGCTCTTGAAACGGTCTCATGGGGTTACTTGGGAAAGACCCCTACGAGGGTTTCCTAACGACTTCCAACTAGCCAACATTCTACTACTTCGTTTTTTTTTTTAATAACTAAATAATTGGGGATGAAAAATAATCTGAAAACAATAAAAAGAATGCAAACTTATTTTGTGGGGATGAAAAATTCATCTTAATTACAAAATTATATTCTTCAACAAGGTAAAAGATGATGATATAAATATTTTTTCAAAATTTTTCTAGCAAATTTAATTAATGGATTGATGATACCATTATTGAGATTCCCATATGAATGTGTGTATAATTTTTTTTAAAAAATTTGTATGAAAGAAAATGTAACGAAATTCTACACTAACTTAAATATTTAAGTAATAAATTATTTCATTATATGTAATAAATTGAATACGGACCTGATTAGAAGAAACTGAGTAGGTGTAGAAATTATTTTTATACAAAAATCACTTTCTCCTCAAATTGTGAAGGACTTAATCTGTCCATACAAAAATCACTTTCTCCCCAAATTATCAACTACCACTCACCTTGTCGGACACTACAGTTACCTTGGAAAAGAGGATGATGAGAATAGATATATATTTTTAAAAATTTTGGTATATTTAATAAAGAATTTTTTTCACTAAATAAATTATTACCTTTTTGAAATGAGAATACATCATAATTGTACATATATTCTTCCACTATGGAAAGATGATGATAAGAATATTTTTAAGAATTTTTCAAGAATATTGAATCAATGAGTTATTTTATTCACTAAATAAATTATTATCTTTTTGGTCTGATAATTCATATTAATCACTAATCAGCTTATATATTCATTATATATTCAATCATTATATATTCATTCCAAATTTATACAAATGTTAAATAAAACTTTATATGGCTTCATTTTGAGATTGGAACTCTTGATCTTAATAAGCATCATATGACTTTTAATGTGAATATTAACATTTGTGATGTCGATGCCGGATTACTCATCAAATAAAACTTAGAGATAATTATGATTATCTTCACATATCACTCTCTCTAAGTATTTATAGGCTTTTGACGCGTATCTAATGATTAGTAGTGGCGCTAATGAGCTTGAGTTCTCAAGTTCATATTTTACAAGTCTCAATTGCTCTCAACTAGGTTCGAGATAGTTTAATCTTATTTGTAAATAAAAAAAGAGTTAGTAAAAAAATTAAAAAAAAAATCTTATAAGTAAGAATTTCATTAAGCACAAATAAAAAGTGTCTCTAGGTTTAAATTAAGGCATTTCTCAAATTTTAATAAAAAATTATATTAAGAGATTTAAACAACTAATAAAAATGTATAAATATAAAAAGAGATATGCAATTACCAGGCAAAATCTTTATTAGTATTACCTTCTAAAAAATCGTCAAATAAAATATTTTTTTTAATAATGATGTTAACTTTTTTGTTATTTCGCACCATCACGAGCGCCCCTCCCTTGATGCCCATTATGAGGAGAGGAGTTTAATTCAGCATCAATGTGTTCCTCACCATTAATGGTATGCACAAGTGGTCTCAAATAAAAATAGAATAACAATCAGAAAGGGTTCATCTATTTTTTAAGTAATTCTATATAGGGAGCCTATATTTTTGCATTCATGTTTTTCTCATACGGTTACTTGAATTTTTTATTATTTTTATTATATTTTTAAATTTATATATTTTAACTTTTTCATATGATAATTTAAACTTTTTACTATTTTGATTATACTCTGTATTTTCAAGTGGGCACACAAAAAAAAATATAAAAGCAAAAATATGAATTTGGCAATTCTACAATAAATTAAAAACTTTACTTAAAAAGAAAAAAATAATTGTACTAAAAAAGAAATTTTTTTATATAATTTATGAATATTTAGACATATCAAAAAAATCAAATCACCCTATAAAATTTGTGAGGTAGTATAGTTGTAACGCCTCGCTTTTCGGGCATGTTATAACTTGGGATAATTTTGGGATAATAAATTTTTTCTTTTCAAACTGATCCTAAATTATATCATTTCTTATATTTATCCCAAAATTTTCATACATTTTCTCGAAAGAGAATCATTTTACACATCAAATGCGGAAGCAAAGACTGAACCTGTAATATCCCCAATTAATTAAATGAGATTAAATTAATTAAATTAGTTAATTTGTTAAAATGAGAGGCGGTGCGTGTGCTAAGTATCAAAAAAAATTTGCTATTTTTGTGTCTTTCATTGAAGCTTCTTGAAGCTTCTGGCCGAGATGGGAAACAGAGGAGAGAGAGAATGAGAGGTGATGAGAGAACCGAGAGATTATGAGAAGGAAAAAGAGCTCGGGAGAGAACTTTGGGTCGAGAGCTGATGCGAGGGAGAGTGAGAAAGAGAGATGGAACGAGAAAGAGAGGGACGTGGAAGCCATGGAAGCTCCGAGTGAAGCTCGGCCATGGCAGCCGAGCAACCAACGGCGGTGGCGAAGGCAGTGTAGCGGGCTGCGTCCGGTGGCTCAATGGTGGCCGGGGAAGACGGTCGCGATGGCCGGCGTAGGGCAGAGCAGTCGCGGAGGCGACTGGGCATGGCCGTGAGGTGGCTGTGCGCAGGGTGCTGGTTCGGCCGTGGGAAGAAGAAGAAGAAGAAAGGAAGAAGAAGAAGAAGAAGAAAGAAAAAGAAGAGGAAGAAAAGAGAAGAAGGAGATGCAGGCGCGCAGGGAGCAGTGGGCGCGGGAAGGAGGAGAAGAAAGGAAGAAGAAGAAGAAAATGAAGGAAAGAAAGAAAGGAAAAGAAAAGAGAAGAAAGAAAAGAAAATAAGGAAAAATAAAAGAATTTTGAAATTTTTTTGGCAAAGGAAATGATCAGGTACGTGGGTAAAAATTAGTAGAAGTGTGATATGTCTAAATTATAAATTTTACACGATTAGAATTTTATTTTGGGTCCTATTTTTATTAATTTTGGGAGTTTAATCTATTGCAGCGTGTATTAATTTAGTGGTGTTTAAGCGGGAAAACGCTGTAAACGACTAGATACAGGCAAGCTCTCATCTACCCTTACAATCTCTTTCCATTTTATGATCCCCTCGTCTTCCCTTAATTCATTTCGGTATCGCGTATTAATTATTCGAAATGAGGATTTTATTAGCGTGATTTAATTTAAATTAAATATGAGACTCGTTGGAGTTTTATTTACGGTGTGTTTACGTGGAATTTTAGACGGTTAAATTATTTATATTACACGGTTGGATTTAATTAATGTGAGCAACGGGTTTTATTAATAGTTATTAAATGCTTTACTTTGCAGCGGGAGTGCAAGGAAAAGAGAAAACGGTCGTGTAAAGGCAAGCTCTTAACCCTCTACTCGTGTTCTTCAATTCCCGTGAAAGACCCTGTTATTTCTCGTATTTTATCACCTCCTTACTTTAATTCGGCACCTAGCCTTATTTGTTGAAGTATTATTTATTTGCTTTAATTTAAATTAAATCCGAGACTTCTAGAATTTTATTCATTGTGAGCCTGTGGGGGTTTGTACCGCCTCCACTCTTTTTGGAAATGATGCTGAACCAGCCTGGGAACTAGGTTCCTAGACGTGCAGGTTATTTACGATTTTCTCAGATTTATTTATGGTTCGGTTAGAGCTATCGAGCAGTAGGGCAGGGGTCGGTTGTTGGTGACATTGGAGTAGACTATTGTACGGCTCTGAAGTGGACCGTCGGGTGGACACTCCTAGTCACTGGCCGTTGACCGGTGCCGGGCACTGCTGACTAGTTCTGCCAGTGTGTGATTTACTGCATGTTTAAATTTATTATATGGCTATCCATGATTTGATATGCACATGGGTACGAGTTGCATATTGGGATATTCATTTATTGAGTATACTTGGACACAGACATGCTAGCTTGGTTAGGTTGCATCCAGCACGGGTATATGCATCGCGTGTGGTTTACTATGTGGGCGGAGCATGGCCTGATGCCTGGATGTATGGGCGCCGGTGTATCACGTTGATGCTCACTACGCCATTGCATTTCTATGTGCATTGCATGGCTACTGGTAGTATTTAGTTCTCGGACGGGAGTACCGTTCTGAGGGAGCCTATGGCTCGGGTGTCGGGAGTACCGACATGGACGGGTGACGGGAGTACCGACCTGGGATAGCGCGCGCAGGTTTGTTGAAAATTTATGTTGCCTTTTAAGGCAGCGGCAGGTTAGTATGGGACTTGGGTGCCAGGTGTTTTGTATGGGCCCCAAGGACCAATATGTGTTTTTATTATGCTATGCGATTGTGTTGCAGCGTTTCATAGCTTGTGTGTGCCTGGGGGTTTATTCTGGGAAGAGATTTCTGGTTTTGTGTAGCCTTCAGCCTTTCTTTACTTACGCTTGCTGAGTCTCTCGACTCACCTTGCTTTCCATCATTCCAGGTAGAGGCAGTGTGGGCAGGGAGTCAGCTTTTGGTAGCAGAATCAGTATGGTGTACAGGCAGTCCCGGTCAACTCTGATAGTTCAGTAGGATTTGCTTTATTATTTTTGACTGTGCCAGGTCATCCCTCGAGTCTTGTGTATGTTGGCATAAGAGTCTGTTTTATTTATTGATCTTATGACCGATGTGTTAGCGGTGTTCCCGTAGTGCATGCATGTGTTTAGCTTCGTTTTCGCTATTCTTATTTTTGTGTATGCATGCTAGGGTGGTTTTTGGTCTCGTGTTCCATTCTTTCTCCATCCCGTAGGTGCTCTCGTTCGGGTAGTTCGGGTGGTTGGGGATATTCGGGCGGGGGTGCTTACAGAACCTGACATCTTACTTTAACATAACTTAATACAAAGTATAAGTTCTCAACTAACATTAACCTTAAATAGGGTACATAACATACATTTCATTCATCATTCAATTCATCATGCACTTTGTTAAGTGCCATTTCATGCTTCATTCATCATCGTATTAGCTATAATCTCCATCTGGAATGTTTGAATATTCTAGGGGTTAGATGATGAATCATCTAAGTAATGGTACAAAAACATATTTCGTGCATGAATGCAATGTCTTATTTCTTCGTAGGGGTCAACTACACCCTTTTATACTACTCGCCATTTTTATAACCACCTCATTCGAAACCGGGGTGTATGGGGGCACCCTTGGTAAAGTAGCAGTGCCAGTTCGTACTCCCTATGGCCACAATGCGTGTGATCAATGATATCAACGTGTATTTATGCATTTCATAGTCATATCATGTATGCAGTCTACATGATGGATACATATTAGAGCATGTTAATATGATAAAAGTATCCCCGAAGATCGAGGTTTGAAACATAAATCACCCACAAATCAAGCATTTTTTATAAAGCTAAATCCAGTTGGAAAGTACCACTTATCTTCTCAAGTTTATCGGACTACCTCGATATTCGTGCCTTACCTCGAAATATGTGCATCACCTCGATTTGCGTGCCAACCTCAAAATTTGCACAAGTCACTTCAACTTAAACCTTAAAGCATCCTAATAACCATATTTATTTAAATAAGTATTAAAATCTATTTTTCCATAATTTCTTATATTTTCTTTATTTTTCTCTCTATTTCTTCCTTTTTTTCCTCAATAAATCCAAACTAAATATTTCTTAAATATTTTATTATGATAATTCATATAATAATATTCTTGAATTTTTAAAATTTTCTAAGAAATTTTATTTACCTTAATTTAGCCTTTTAGGCTTTCTCAAGATGCGTGCCATATCCTCGAATCGCGACCCCGGACAATTTTTCTTTCCAAAATCTTTAGAATATTACAAAATCTCCAAATCCTATTTTTTGGGATTTTTTTTAAAATTTTCTTCACTATTTTCCCTTTTTTTTTCCATTTTCCTTTCTTTTCTTTTCCTTTTTCTTCTTTTTTTCTTTTTCTTTTATTTTTTTTCTCCCTCATTTCATCTTCAACCTTCATTTCTTCACTGCGCCTGCACCTGCGACGCCCGAACTGCCTCTGCCATGCGCCTCGCGCACTAGCGCCGCTGCTCGCCATCGCCTAGCTTCCATCGTCGCCGCTCGAAGTTGCCTTCGGAGCCACCATCGCGACCTGCTGCAACCGGCCGTCATCACCCCTGCTCGCTGCCCGCGGCCATTACTCACGCCTGGTTGCTGTAATAGTAGCCTCGCGGCTGCTATGGCAGCACCCCCGATCATCTCGGCCGCCGTTCCAACCTCTACTAACCTCCTCCTACCCCGATGCAGTTTTGTCTCTGCTCGCTAGCCACCCATTCATTGCTCGAGCTTGCGGTCATGGCTGCCGCAAGCTGCTGCCTCCTATCCCTCTTCCGACCTCGCATTCTTGGCCTCTCTCTCTCTCTCGCTCTACTCTCTGATCTTTGTCTTCGAAGCTCGCTGCCATTTCCCTCACTTCTCCCCTATTCCAATTCTTTAAATCTCTCCCTATTTATAGTCATTTTCACTCCTCTTTTCACCGCTTTGCCCATACTTCTTTGCGTGAAGAACCCTCTTGGTATGAGAATCCTTCCTTACTGCCAGCCATCATGATTGCAGGGCGTGGAGTTGCAGAGCATGGCTGGAGTTGTAGGATATGGCCTCCACGCACGCCCACTGATACATATTATATATATATATATTAAACTACAATAATAAAAAAATTACATATTTTAATTTAAAAATTCATCTCTATTTCACTTATACAATTCCTTAATTGCAAATACGCCCTCAAACACTGAATTAAATTGCATTACAATACCGAAAACACAAAATTAATAACTTCAAAACTACTCAAAAATGTCGATTTTGCCCCAGTGTCCTTACCGAGCTATCGTTTCATCCTGAAACCATTGAAGGGTTGCTCATTAAGAAAAATCGGAGCCTCCTCAGGCTTTCGTTGACTTCCCGAGAATCCCTTACGACAATTCGATTTTGTAGCCAAAATGACAGCTGCATTTTAGCTGTACCAAAAATCGTTATTGATTTGATTTATTTCGATACCATAAATCTTATCTCAGAATGCTCATCGAGACCATATAATTTTCCTTAGACAATTTCACTCCGAAACATTTTTTGCAGTCGATTCGGTACTTATAACTACTATCAGGCCAATTTTTGACATTTTAAACTTGTTTAAATTACGTGACAACCTTACGAAAATATGGATTCTTACGATAGTACACCTACACGAGCAAAACAATGATAATAGTGTCGATTTAGGTAATGTTTGTTAAAATGAGTAAAATAATATTATATCAAAATAAGATTGAAATGTTTTTCGAATCAAGATATAAAATAGTCAAAATAAGCATATGAAACATTTCAAAATTTTTATCAGATTATTTATTAAATTTTTTGAAATGCATTGAACGTACATAGGTTATTTTTTTTTATATATAAGATCTAAAATAAATTTATCCGAAAAGAAAGAGATAAATTTATTTAAAACATATCATATAAGGTTACATGACTTTTTTTAAAAAAAAAAATTATCAAATAAATTTAACAAATACTATAAAAAAATATTTTTATCTACAATATAATTTTTCATATTTTACTTTTTTTTCAACTCATATATTAATTAAAAAAGACTTCCTTAGTCATAAACAATTGAATTAATATGCAAAACACTCATCCTAGCCCTCCTTCGGTTTAACAACTACCAATATAATAGGTAATATGCTCAATTAATCAATCAAATTGGCAATATTATTATTATTATTATTATTATTATTATTATTATTATTCAGACTCGACTTATTTGACACTTCATTCTAATTTGCAATCAGCGAAACAATCATGTTTATCAAGTCATAATAATGAACGGCTGAGATTAATTTAATCCTCTAGGCTATGATGTATGGAATAATAATCACCACCAACTATAAATAACAACCAAGGCCACAGATCCCGACCACGCATCCTGCTCTTTCTGCAGACTTTCTTGCACGACGATCGCGTTTGCGGCTTCGCGATGACTCATATCCTTCAGATCCACTGTTTTGACGCGAACCCTTGTCTCCTATTTCTCGGTTTTGTCGTTTTCTTTTGCTCGATTTGCTGATTTGTGGTTTGGATTGATCAAATTCGATGTTATAATTCTCGATTTTGGTTTTTTAACATTTGTTTTGTTTGATGGATTTGTGCGATAAATTGCGTGTATTTGTGGATTGGGCATGGGTTTTTCTTGACTGGATCTAACGAGGTAACCAAAGGGAGCGAGATCGCGAAAGATCTCAGGCTCGGACCGGCGGCAAGGGCAAGACCAAGGACGATGGATTGACCCCCGAACAGCGACGCGAGAGGTTCAATTTTCGCCCCTAAAATTCGATTTCTTGCATCAATTTGTGGGTGAAATATGGATCGAGACTGAATTAGGGTTTTGCATTGGTAGGGATGCAAAGGCGCTTCAAGAGAAGACCGCCAAGAAGGCGGCGCAGGCGGCAGGGAGCGGCGATGCCGGAGGCAAAAGCAACAAGAAATAACAGAATTGGAACCATATTATCAAGGGTTTGCCTTAAACTTGATTGTGTAGTCTGATAAGGATGGCATTTGGGGTTTGGGTGCGTTTTAACTCTCATGTTTCGTCCGTATTGTGTTGTTCGGTGTAAGAAGCAGTTGTCTTTGCCGTTTGACTCTATGTGAACTATTATAATGGTAAAAAATTCTAGATATCGAATTACTCTGTTGATGATAGCTTCTATCTGTTTTCATGATTGGGTTATTGTACTTGGGAGTGGATTTCCGGTTACAAGAACTATGTAGCTGAATCAAAATATCATTTTGTTTACTTTGCATGTTCGGTTTATTGTGTAACTTGGCCATTGTTCCAATCACGATCATAATGATGTTATGATGTTGCACCTTATGTGTTAGATGCCTTGAATTCAAATTCTTAGAAATTTATGTTATTGGTTTAGGGCTTCCTAGTTTCTTCAAAATTATATCTGCTATGATGCATGGTAACTTAGTAAGTTCATGGAGTTATTGTTGTTCTTGCTGTTGGAAGGGACAAGGTGCAGGATGTCGTCATTGTACATGTCTTGAGCCTATTTAGCTGTAATGCTAGGCTTTTGTTGGGTTAGAACACACTGGTGGATGCCTGTGGTGAACATTTGTTGGCTTAAGCAATTTAACAACTTCAAGAAGGCGTGAAATTTAGGTTCATAGAAAATTTTCAGTTGCAATTATGCATTGCAATCCCTTGTTCGAATGGGAGGTTTTTTATTATCTAGTGAGATGGTTTTGCAAAAATTAGTTGTCACAACAATTATGGGCACATAACTGATTCAGCTGTTAGGAGCCTTGGATATTGCTTTTGGTGACTGTGTACCATCATTACCTTCTGGTCATGTAGAGCAATCTGTCTATTTGGTTGGTTTTGGTTGATTTGGTTACAAAAAAAAAAAAAAAAAAAAACACTTAATTGAGTTGTATTATAACCAAAATTGAACCGAACTTAGAGAAGATCAATTAAACCGATTAATTTAATTAACCAGTAAGGCGGTGTTGTGACCTGAGGGTTAGAAGTGTAATAAAGGGCACTATTGTAAACTGTGTAACAAGCTATGGTTAGGTAGTTAGAACAAGCCTAACCCATTGGGTGGCAATTAGCTCTCCTAACTGTAAGAGGCACCTTATCAGAAGGCAGTTGTAAAAGGAAAAGGCACCAATTGATTGAATAACAAAGTTCCCTTCTCTCTTCCTTCTCAATTTCTCCCTCCATCTCTCTTGTTCTCTTCCCTTATCTCTCGTTCTCTTTCCCCCTAAAATTTTTGAATTTCTCTTAGAATTCCGCTAATTGCCCAGCCCTTGACATAAGGGCTTGACAATTTGGTATCAGGATCTTCAGTGGCTCCCAAGCACGATTCGAAGGCGGGGGTGGACCGCAGCGAATGACAGAGGATTTCCGCAAGAACTGATGATCGGAAGTGGGTGGCAAGCGACCTAACATCATGGTGGAAGGCACTCGACTGAAGCAGCTAGAGAATCGAATGAAGGCTCTGGAATTCGGCATGTCGCGCACGCAGGAGGCCCTAATTCAGAGTCGGGAGGACATGGCAACCATTAAGGACAACATACGCAAGTTGGAGAAGGGCCAAGTAAGGGTGGATCACTATGGGCAAAAGATTGATAGCATGTTCAACATGCTATCCGCCCTGCCACAGTTCCGTTTACCAACTGATTTCCCTCCAAGAACGGCTCCTGAACCGATCTTGGATTGGGATGGCATTCTACCCAGGCCAGATGGAAGGCGTGAAGTTGAAGATAGGCCTGAGTGGGAGAGGGAAAATCAGGTAAGGGGTACTGCTTCCTCAATTTTGAGTCATACATGAGGTCTCGATTGGAAATTTCAATATTTGAGGGGGTTAAATCGAGGTGGTGGATATGTCGTTGTGAGAGATTCTTTGAATTTTATCAGGTTAGTGAGGAGCAGAAGGTAACATTGGCAACAACGTATCTCAATGATACGACCAACACATGGTATCAAGGTTGGAGGCAAGCTGAGGATGGGGCAGTGACTTGGCCTGAAGGAAGAATTGTGTGGTCGGTTTGGTGAGAAGAGTATGGCAGATGTGGTTGAAGAATTTAACAAATTGAGGCAAGAGGGGTCGGTTGAAGACCAAAAGAAGTTTGAAGAGTTGCGGGCATTACTATGGGTGGCACAACCAAGCTTAACCAAACCCTATTTCGTGTCAAGTTTTGTTAGTGGATTGAAGGATGAGTTGTGACTGATAGTGAAGATGATGATGCCATCATCAGTTAAATAAGTAGCAGAGAAAGCCCGGTCACAAGAACTGACATTGGAGGCAATATTCAAGAAGAATAAGGTGTGGACATAGCCCAACAAGGGCCAAAACCCACAGGTTGGGGGTAACTTCAAGGCTATAACTTGGGGTGCAGGCCAAGGAAGGGCTAAGAATGCCACAGGTCAAGGGGCAAACAAGAATCAGACTATCGAGCAGAGGAGACAATTGGGCCTATGCTTTAAATGTGGAGAGAAGTACAGTCCAGGGCACCAATGTAGGAGGTTAATGCTGAAAATGGAAGGATCAAATGAAGAGAGGAAGGGAAGGAAAGGAAAGATTAGAAGAGGAAGTAATTGAGGAAAATATAGAGGAGACACAAGGGGATGAAGGAGGTGAGATTTCTTTCCATGCATTAAAGGGAGGTCCCATTGGGAAAATCATTAAAGTTAAAGGGCAGGTGGGAAAAAGAAGGTTGACAGTGCTAATAGGCAGCGGCAACACTCATAGCTTTTTGAATAAAGCTATTGATGCAGGTCTCAAGTGTGAATTGATAGAAACGAACCCCCTATCGGTGACGGTGGCAAATGGGAACAGGATGTACAGCTATCACAAGTGCTTCAATTTTAAGTGGTTGATGTAAGGGGTAGAGTTTGTGGCTGACTTGAGAGTATTGGAGTTAGGGGATTATTTTGGGGTTGATTGGATGAGAACCGTAAGTCCATTGACCTTTGACTTCAACAAGTTGGAGGTGATGGTGAAAATTGAAGGGAGAAAGTTGACATTGGTGAGCAGCTTAGAGCAAGGTGAGTGTAAGATGATTTCGGAAAGAAAATTACGAAAGCTGATACAAAAGAAAGGGGGCTGATCTCACAATTATATTCTATACAAGCAGTGGAATGTGAGGAACAAGGAGTAGGGATGGAGGACTAACAAGCAAATGCTCGGCCAACAGTCATCCAACTCCTAATTGAGGTAAGCACTTGTGATAACTTACACTTACTGTTGACTGAATTTAAGGACTTATTCTTGGAACCCAAATCCTTACTACCTCAAAGACCTTTTGACCATTCGATACACCTTAAACCTAATACCGAACCTATGAACATTCGGTCTTACCGTTATGCACTTATACAGAAAACTGAGATTGAAAAGCATGTCAAGGAAATGTTAGCCAATTCCATCATTCAACCTAGCCAAAGTCCCTATGCTTCACCAATGCTCTTTGTCAAAAAAAAGGATGGCACTCGGCGATTTTGTGTGTACTATAGATAGCTCAACTCTATTACCATTAAAAATAAATTTCCTATACCTATTATTGAGGACTTGTTTGATGAACTATCCGATGCTACCATTTTTTCTAAATTGGACCTTAGAGCTGGATACCACCCTTAGATTTAATCAATTGTATGTCAAGTTGTCTAAATGTACTTTTTCCAAAGGGGACGTGAAATATTTGGGCCATATCATTTCAGGAAATGGAGTAAGTACTGACCCGAAGAAAATAGAAACTATGATGAGTTGGCCTAGACTTGCAACGGTTAAGGAGCTTAGGGGGTTTTTGAGATTGACTGAATATTATTTCAGGAAATGGAGTAAGTACTGACCCGAAGAAAATAGAAACTATGATGAGTTGGCCTAGACTTGCAACGGTTAAGGAGCTTAGGGGGTTTTTGAGATTGACTGAATATTACAGAAAATTTATTCAGCATTATGGGGTGACTGAGCTTCTTAGGAAGGATGACTTCCATTGGAACCCCAAGGCGGATGCAGCTTTTGGGGCCCTTAAGAAGGCCATGACCCAAGCTCCAGTTTTGGCACTGCCCGATTTTTCTAAACCCTTCGTTGTGGAGATTGATGCTTGTAACAGCGAAGTGGGAGCTATACTTATGCAAGAAGGAAGACTGTTAACTTACATCAGCCAAGGTTTGGCCCCTAAACACTTAGGGTTGAGTGTCTATGATAAAGAACTAATTGTTGTATTGGTGGCAACATTGTTTGGAGAGCAATCCCTTTGTGATTAAGACAGACTATGAAAGTCTTCAGGTCTTGCTTTAGCAAAGACTTCATACTCAATTGCAATGGAAGGGGATTTCGAAGCTCTTGGGATTGGATTACACAATCCAATACCAGAAAGGGAAGGAGAATTTGGTGGCAGATGCCCTATCTAGAAGAGAGGAAAAAGGTACTTGTCAGGCTATCATGGCTGTAACTCCAGGTTGGGTCAAGGATACTGTGGAAAGTTATGAAAAGATGGATTGGTTGCAACGGTTATTAGCTCAGTTGGTTGTCCAACCCAATAATCTGCAAGGGTATACACTTTCTAATGGAGTGATCAAGTTTAAAGCTGTGTTCTAAAACGCGGCCAAGGCGGCTGCCTAAGCACCGCCTAGGTGCTAGGCGGCCCTTGGTTGCTGTGATTAAGCCCTAACCGGCACCCTAGGTGCCGAGCCGATTAATCCGGCCTGATTGGAGCCTAGGCAGTGCTTAGCTGCCTGAGTCGGGCGTGGCATAGGCTGCTTACCTACTTGGGTCACGCGCGGCCTGGCCGTTGTGATTTGTAAGAGCCATGTAGAGATGGTGGACGAAGGTGCCTACCTACCTGGGTCGCGCGTGGCCTGACCGTTGCGATTTGTAAGAGCCATGTGGACAAAGGTGGATGAAGTGTCCTCGCTGTTCCATTCTGTCGCCACTCCGAGAAGCGGAAGAGGAGGAGGCGGGCTCTTTACCTCTTATAGTAGTAGTCATTGAACAGAGGGAGCAAAGAAGAATGGAACTCGTCTGGGAGACGAGAGATTTAGGGAGGGGGGGGGGGAGAGAGAGAGAGAGACCAAACACCAAATAAACCAAAGCAGTGGTCAAAAAGCACATGTTGAATGGTTAACAGCTAGGAAATTTGGGAGAAATTTGTGGGAAAAAAAAATCAAGAAAAGTACATTTCATGGGTTAAATTATTGTTAATATATAATTTAATTTGTGTGTAATTTACTATTAGATGAAAGCACAAAATAATGTAAGAAAGCAACAAATATTACAAAATAATGTAGGTTTATGTGTTGAAAACAACAGTTTTCCTAGGCTTCGCCTAAGCGTCCTAGGAGCTAGGCGTCTTTTAGAACACTGGTTTAAAGGAATGTTAGTTGTGGGGGATGATGGGCAGTTGAAGAATAATATCATGCAAGCATTTCATGGTTCACCCTTGGGTGGGCATTCGGGGGTGAGAGCAACCTATTATAGGGTGAGACAACTCTTTTATTGGCCTAGATTGAATAGGGAGGTGGTGAAATATGTGATGGCATGTGAGATATGCCAGCACCGTAAACATGAACAAGTGGCTTCTCCAGGGTTATTGCAGCCATTGCCCATACCGAATCAAGCATGAGAGGGAATCTCTATGGATTTCATAGAGGGTTTACCAAAATCAGAGGGCAAAGATGTAATCTTGGTAGTAGTAGATAGGCTGACTAAATTCGCTCATTTTCTCAGCCTAACCCACCCTTTCTCAACTCAAGAAGTGGCAAAGTTGTTCCTAGATTCAGTGGTGAAGATTCATGGAGCCCATAAGACTATTGTGTCGAATAGGGATAAAAATTTTACTAGCATTTTTTGGCAGGAATTGTTCAGAAGTTTGGGGTTTGGGCTCACATGTCCACAGCGCATCACCCCAAAACTGACAGCCAAACGGAACGGGTTAATCAATGCCTTGAGCCATATTTGCAGTGCATGTGTTTTACTAAGCCTAGGAGTTGGAATAAGTGGCTATCAATGGTGGTACAATTCTAGCTACCATAGTGCTATTAAGCGGACTCCCTTCGAGGCCACATTTGGGTACAATCAGCCCCTGCTACCGGCCATCCCTAATCTTCCCACTACTATGACTGAAGTGGAGCATTATCTACAGCAAAGACAGGAGGTTTTGATGGACTTAAAGAGGGAATTAGCTGCAGCCGCCAGTAATCGGATGGTACAGACTGCCAATTGAAGGAGTGCAAGGGCATTTGCTGTGGGTGACAGTGTATTCTTAAAGGTTAAACGTTTCCTTCAGCCTACTTTCTCAAATACCCGTGTCGAAGCTCAGTTCAAAATATTTTGGATCTTTTACCATACTTGCTAAGGTGGGAGAGGTAGCCTATAGGTTGTGATTGCCTATAGGAGTTAAAATGCATCCGGTGTTCCATGTTTCATTGTTAAAAAAGTCAGTGGGGCCTAATACTGCCACCAACTCAGTTTTGCCCCTTATGGAAAAGGAACTTGAAGGTGTGGTCCAATTACTCAAGTTTTGGTGAGGTGTAAAAACTTACAGCCGGATCTCACAACATGGGAGTACTTGCTGGATTTGCTGCAGCGGTTTCCTAGAGCAATCAACCTCTAAATTTTTTAGGACAATAATTTTTTCATCAAGGGGGGCAATTGTTATGACCCGGGGGTTAGAAGTGTAATAAAGGGAACTATTGTAAACTGTGTAACAAGCTATGGTTAGGTAGTTAGAACAAGCCTAACCAATTGGGTGGCACTTAGCTCTCCTAATTGTAAGAGACACCTTATAAGAAGGCGGTTGTAGAAGAAAAAACATCAATTGATTGAATAACAGAATTCCCTTCTCTCTTTCTTCTCAATTTCTCCCTCCATCTCTCTCGTTCTCTTCCATTCCCCTCTCTAGTTCTCTTTCTCCCTAAAATTTCTGACTTTCTCTTGGAATTCTTCTCGGAGTTCTGCCAATTGCCCAGCCCTTGACCTAAGGGCTTGACAGGCGGTAACACTGAATTAACTGACTATTTTCTTATTTTCAGGAAAAAAAAAAACAATGTTTTGCACTCTAAGCCCAAATAGATCAACTCTTAGAAAACCCAAAAAAAAAATACTTTGAAGCCGAGTGTGAGCAGTGATGGTGAGGAAATATTGTAGCAACCGGTAGTTGCAATATCTCAGAGGAACAAGGAGGAGGAGGAGGTGTGAGAAGATGAGGTGTCGGTGGTGTCACAGTGAGAAAACTGAGGGCGAGATGGGGTTGGCAAAGAAGGGGGAAACCAGTGAGGACTGACGGTGAGCAGTAAGACAACAGAGGCGATATCGGATTGCAGGGGAGGGAGGTTGGTGATTGAATCTGCCTAGGGTTTCTGTGAAGAAGTGAAGAGGAAGGAGTCAGCTTGTGCCGCTGCTAGCTAAGTCTTGCTAGGGTATATGTGACAAGTGAACGAGAATAGAATGGTTTTACAGGGAATGGCATTCTCATAGATAAACTAACTATGGAGGATATTTTGTAAAACTAGTATAAATTAGCTTTGGATATATAACTATGGTTTTACAGGGAATGGTTTGAGTTGTGCTCAGCCCTACTGACATGGCGAGAAAATGAGAGATTAACAACTCTTTCGACCTGGTGCTGCTGCCCCTTGGCAGGGCTATACTATAATCACAATACATGCTTCCATTGAACCATGCAATCATTGCAATTGAGATATAATTTGAAGGATTTCTTGAACATAGTAAACTGCTGAATCTTTCAAGTAGCAGGAACAAGTGGTCTTATACTAATAGCTTTGTCATATATACTGGATAACCTTGGAAGCCAAACTTTTGACTGTTTGTCTGAGGACTTGAAGTGAGACAAGCCTAATAGAAGATTAAGGATGAGAATGAATTGAAGTACTCTGAAAGAAAGCAATACAAAGGTAATGAAGGGATAAGATATTTTACCTGGGTTCCTCCTAGGATTTACTCTCGTGTGTCCTGCTGATGAATGCGACTGTCATCATTTATTGGCTGCAGGACTTGAAAAGGAAGTTGCTGCTTGTTGATCAGGGGGTTCACTTGGAAATGAAGTTCTTGACTATTCAAACTCTGGCTAATTATCTACTTTTGGAAGGCAGTTTAGTAGTGTGTTCTCTGCCGTAAGCTGGTTTCATTAACCAATCTTGCTTTGGCACACACGTGTTTGAAAAGCGTTAAAAGTGCAGAACGCCTACGAAGCTTGAGCGTATGCTGAAGTGAAGCACATTAAAATGAAGTACAGAGTATAAATTTTTATAAGCATAAATAATATAAATTATTAAAAAATTAATCATTAAAACAAAACTAAATAAGAATGAGGGCTAAAAATTTAGTAAAAAAGAAGATATCATTTTTTATTTATATTTTATATCAATTTACAAGTTCATTCAACATAGCAAAAACACATACACGTAGGGGACATAAAGAAAGATACAAAATGGTTAGTTGTTGATTCTGATGGAATTTGGAAGACAAATCAGTTTAAATTCTCAGTTGAAAGGATCTGAATATGCTAAAAATTAGCATAAGTAGTCACATTATTGAAAAATTATAAACAAATCTAACTATTCATATTGTTTGAATAAAAAAAAATCAAGTGTATTTCTAAAGCGTGTTTTTTTTGCACTTCAGAGCTCAAGTAAAAGCGTAATTTAAGCATACTTTAATCATACTCATTTAAAGTTGTCGAGCTTCACATAAAAAAAAAGTCCCAAACATTCTGCGCTTTGTGCTTAAAACATGCTTTTTTTTAAAGTGGGCATACGCTTAAAATGTTTTGATTTCTGAATTGGGTTTCATGTTGTTAATCAGACACCCTAAATGTTTTGAGCTGCTATTCATTAATATTCAGCATCCAATTTTGGGAAGTTTGAAAAGGAATGGAGCATACTATATTGGTCCCAAACTTATGCTTTAACTGAACATAAAGCAAAATCGTTATTTAAGGATTTGTTTAAGGTTTGTCATTTGACTTAAGTCCAACACTACCACATATTTTGATTAGAAAACAATTCTAGGTGAAAGTAGCTGTTTGAAATAGGAATGTGTTAAGCCAACATATTTAACTAATCAATTATGGTGAATTGAATCAATTTTTGCAGTTTTTTCTTCTTTATCAGTCCCATAAGCTTTCTTAAGGGCCATGCATATTAGTACCTTGACTTTGTGGAATGACACAATATTCATGACTAGCTGCTGTACCCTGAGTTTGAGTTTTAAGAGTGCCATATAATTAAAAGGGCCAATAAATACATATATGCTCTGTAACCAGCTCATTCCCATTTCTGTTGCCAGAATTTTTACGAAGTGAGCTACATGACAATGATTGTTAAGTCTGAAATGCTGTGGTCTGAGCATTCAATTGCTCCTCTTTTTACAAATAATATTAATTTATATAAAATTCCCTTTTTGGTATTTGTTTTTATTTTTCCCTTTTTAGTGGGGAGGGGGTGTGAAGTTGGGTGTTAGGATGGAAATAATGTCGTTGTGTGAGTTATCAGCAAGGTCCTGTGTTTGTTATTTATTTACCTTGTGATTTTGAGTTGTCTCATTTTGGCACCTTTTGTTTTCATCTTTTATATGCTGATTTTCGGCAGCTTAAAATCCTTACATGTGACTACAATCTCATTTGGTTGTTTGGTTGGTTAAAATAAATCATTTGCTGAAGATTAAGTTAAACTGTGGAGGCTTTTATCTAAATTTATATGCATGGTCTATGAATGTAGTCATACTGGCAATTTGAATTCTGATTTAGAAGACCCCAGATCCAGGATCTCTAGAACGTGCCACTCAGTTTTATCTTTTTATTACAGCTAAATAAATAAATTTTCATGTTGCAATATCTGTTTTGAATTCTCATTTGCTATAGGGTTTTTTCAAGTTTCTTATGTTAAAATAATTCCGCTGCCAACTCTTCTTCTGCTCGTTCTCAGCCCATCAGTCTGGCCTTCTGTGCCCCATCCTGCTCATTCTCAGCCCATCAGTCAGGACTTCTGTGCCCATCCTGCTGCATCTGACCGACTATCCCAATATTCTTATTGTTTTAATTTTAGATTTTTTGAAGACCCAATTTCAGAACCATAACCAAATTCAATGAAAACACATTAGTTTTAGGAGATGTGTATCTGCTCCCATGACTGTACTCTCTTGGGTTCTTGCTAGTGTTGTAGAAACTTGAAGGGACTTCCACTGAGAGATAAAAGGTACTAGAAGCCCCTAGGATTAGTTTGAGGTAGGAGGCTATAGTGGCATCCTTTGAAATTAGGCTTCAAACTTCTCTAAGGGCGAGTCCACACTGATTTTTGTGTGCTTCACATATTCTGTGAGTGAGTTCTTATTGTCAGCTAAAAGAGAGAGTACTAGTTATTTGGGAATGCTGTTATTGTTTGCTGCTTCTCCACTTCCTTTCTATAGCAGTTTATCTGCTCTTATATACATGTGTTACACACTAAATCCCAAATTTGGGGTGTAGGGAGGAGAAGGGAAAGTATCAATAAATATTTGTTTTGTTGATTTTATGGTTTTACCTGTTGGAAAATTGAATGGACTATGGTGGACAAGTGGTGTATGAGACTCAAGACGTGATAGACGTCACTGACCTTAAGGATAATTTCCACCACTCACAATTGGTGCAAGAGACAAGGTGGCAATCCCCAAGAACACGAGCCCTTCCAAATACGCGTGCAGTCACGTGATTTGGGAACAAAAGGAGAGCAAGATATGATGCGGGAACCTAGCAACAGTCGAACAGTAACAACAAGGCAGAACGTAAACAGAGAAGAGAAGGAGATGAGGCTCATGAGTTTCTTCCATCTCACAAGTGTAAAAAGGCTGTCTTTTATAGGTAGAGAATATGACCATTATAATATGGCCGTTAGAATATGATCGCTGAAATATGACCACTGGAACATTTGAACTATAAATATTTTACAACAATACCCCTATCTACCGTTGTGCCATTTACGGTACTCTCCTTACTCTTTGATCCATTCCATTATGTATTGTCCTGTCCTCCTCATGCCTCTCCCAAACAATGATGAATGAAGGTATTCTAACTTGTGATTGGGGTGGGTAAAGAATTGTTTTTCTCCAATAGAATGGTCACCTTTACCATCCACGTTGTTGGGTAGATGTTCTTCAGTTGTTTTAAATATCATCCAAGAGTAATTTGCAGTTTGATGTTCAGTTTGGCTCAGAATTTGAAAGAAATTTGAGAAGCATGAAGACCCAAGTCTTAATATCTAAAGGCTGTAACTTTTACAAGAAACACTTAAAACAACAACCCTCCTAAGCATCCCCATTAAATATTTGTTCAACAATTTCTGGAGTTCATATATTCTAATAGTGGATATAATTGCGCGAAGCAGAGGCATAGTAGTTAGCTTTGTTATCCCTCCCAATCTGTAATCGGTCCCTATTTGACTATGCATTTGTTTAAATGAATTGATGGACTCATATCAATGCGCATCTCCAGTTGTAGTTATCTGTAGGCTCTTTTTGCTGTTTTAGAAAGGAATTGAGAAGAAATTGGGGGAGAGCGAGAAAAATGGAGAGAGAGAATAGAGAAAATTGAGGGAAAACAAAAGAGATTGAGAGAGAGAAATGTAGAGGCGATATAATTTATATTACTATTCCACAATGCAATTCTTTGCCTACTCTGGCCCATTTATAGGCCGTTTAATTTTAAGGTACAATAGACAAAATAAAAAATTATTGCACTTAACTAATATATGTAATCTACTATTACTAATATATGTCCGGTCGTGACACCTGTGTGAACTTTCAGCAAAGGAGTAACTTTACTGTTACTATAAAATCTATCGGTATAGGATTTAATGCTTGTTAAGATTGATGGGATGAAAATGCAAATGCAATGGAAATGGTACCAATATTAACAAAGATAATTCAAGGTTCAACACAGCAAATGCTGATGTCTACAAAATCAATGGGAAAGATGATGCAACAAATTGTTTTATCAATGAGCTTAATGAGCTCCCTCGGCTCTGTTTTATTTGTTCTGTATAAATAAATAGGAAATCATCACATGTGAATAACACATTAGGATATACATAATCAATCTTGCACGTTCAAACAGAATAGGTGAAAGCAAGCTGTACCAACTCCTGTTTTAGACATGATTTTGAATTGTAATTTGTTGGCATTTGGAATATGAATTTATTCCGTGCACTGTACTTGTACTTTACTAGATGTTTCTATATCTATATATATACTACCACTACAAAACATATTTAATAAAAATAATACGTTATACCCTGTAAATTTGCATAAAAATACATAAATCTCTTGTAGTTAAAATTTGATATATAGCCTCCTTATGATTTGAATTGAAGTTGAATGGAAATAAACTACTTGAGGTTGGTATGTTTTTTCCATTGCATGAGGTTCTCATCATACGAGGCTTGTATTTTTGTGTAGTATTTTTTTTTGTTTTTCAACTTTTTAGTTATAAGAGAGTAATTTTACCATTTCTAATTAGTGGAATTATTTTACCGGTTTTTCTTTTTCAAACTATAGAAAAAGAGAAGAAAAGAAAAGAAAAGAAAAGAAAATCTCCTTGAAAAAGAATCATCAGACCCCACTCTCTTTACTTGGAATGGAAAATTGCACATATTTTAACCCTACATAGATCCTTTTTTGGGAGGTTTTCTTTTCTATTTGTGAGAGAGGTAGAGGGGGGAGAGTTTTAGGTTGTGAAGAAAAGTATAGCCGTGGAGTGGCCCACTGTGAGTTAGGACAACTTAAACGTGCTATCCACGCCACTTACCAAACAAGCTATGATTGAATTGAATAAACAAGCACCCATCAGCCTCCATTCTTCTCTCCTTTTCCCACTTTCTTTTGCCAACTAAGATAATTGGGAAGCCGAAATTCGTATAACAAAGGCCACCATCTTCTGCTATCACCCCCCTTATTCCCTGAGCCCCTAACAAAAGAATAAGTTGAAAGATCCATTTTTGAGAATGGTACTGCAGCCTTCCGTTTTTGGGTCCTCTACCCTGAAATTCAACCTTATGTCCAGTCTCATGGGAGTCCCTACCCTAAAAGAAAATCATATAGTTGGGGCCATATTTGTAATTTATAATTTCTAAGTCATTGTTTTGTTTTCATTAGCATGCGACCAAAAAAATAAAGAAATTGCATAAAGAACAAAAGTCTATGACATAGGACAAGTGATTAAACACCCTCTGTAATGGAGTTGTTGAAGTTTAAATATTGCATTATAGGTTGTTGGTTTGGAGATGAACTTTTTGTCATTAAAAGGGACATGGTTGAACTAAACAAAATTATCCTACGATCAATCAGAAACAGGTTGCCACATATGCAATTAGTATTTTTCTACTTAGACTAGCAGTATTTCTATTTGAGGCTGAAAGATTAGTGGCCATCCATCCTTAATTAAGAACATTTTGACGCTTGGCATTTTCCTATTTGTCAGCCGTCTCGCTGTTTTTAAGCATTAAGGTTGCTTTCTTACAACTAATTGTCTTGGACCCTGCTGACTTGGCCTGCCCTTGTTCTGTTTTTGTCATCAACAAAATTAGTTTGTTTGCTCTATGGTTACTCATGGTTCGAGTTGTAGAAACAACCTCTTTGTAAAAGATTAAGAGAAAGACTACATACAAATACGGTTTTCTACCGACCTTTCTTAAGCAGGGAGGTTCCTGCCCTTTTTGGTGGAAGTTGTGAGGGAACTGATGCGGGGAGGGGCAAGGACAACTCAGTTTGCAGAGGTGAGGATAAGATTTTCTAATCAATCTTCAGAAGAGAGTCTGGTAATTGTCTATGTATATGCTGACAATGGAAGAAGCCAGAAGAGGACTTCTTCCACTCATACGAGTTGTTTGTTGAAATGATGATCAGTGGTGAGAATGAATATTGAGGCCTAATAAGTGTGTAAGATAAAGATGGAATGGAAAGATAGATTCTCCTGCCACACAGCCTCATATGTTAGACATGATGGATGGGAGATGTAGTGGTGTAAAACAAAAGGGATCACTTGAAGGAGGAGGATTCCATTTTGATGCAGTTGCTTTCACCTTTTTCATCTCCTTTTTGAAGTTTTTCTTTTATCTTAGCTGACTTTATCTGCCTCATGGTAGAATATTTATGCAACTGTTGCAGCTATACCTAGATTTAGGGAAGGGGAAATGCAAAATGGGGTTGGCATGGTCGCATTAGCAAGCTTCCTGTGGGAAAAGGTTTAAGAAACACTAACATGAAGTAGGTCAAAAACTAATCCAAGTGGCAAGAGAGTTGAAATGTTGAAGAAAAAGTCCCATGTGTGAGTTTCCCATGAGTAGCATCTTTCTACCCTTGGGGGCCTAGTTGGTCGTCTACCAATGAAGTTATCTTGGGTTTAAAGGTGAAGAGGTTAATGATGCTATCATTAAAGTCTAACAAGAGATATTAGTCTCATGCGTGGAGCAAGAGATTGGATTGCTTTTTCTACACGCGTGTACTAAATAATGTGATTTTTTGGTTGTTCATTTACTGAATAATCAAACACCCCCTATTTATATTTGTTTTCAAAAATGTTGAATTCGCATCATTTTGATGTTTTTGAAGTGACAATTCTGTTTTCATGCTTGAATGGGATCCATTGTCAAAATTCCAAGTCTTTTGTGGGTAGTTAAGAAAATTGAAGAGCCAACATCTTAACTAGAAACTCCCAATGCAGTGGGTGTTATCGGTTCGGAATCTGTAATGCCTTGTTTGGCCTCAATGCAAAAAGTCTGCTTTCCCCAGTCAACTTAGGGATCCAAATCACAGAGGGGGTAGTCGGACATGGTGATTGAGTATTGAAATTGATTTGGAAGCTGCCCCTGAGAATAAAAAAAAACAGGGCAAGTTTCAATGTCATCGCAATTTTCTATTAGATGATTTGTCATTTACTGTTGGGTCATGCCACTCCCCACATGTGTCCACCTTTTTTCGCAAATCAAAAAGTAATGGACCCCAAAGATTTTTCTAATGACTTACAGGGAAAAAAAAAAGAAAGAAAGATTGATCTAATGGTAAAAGGTTATAGCAACCTCCTTCACAGTTTGGGTTTAAATTTTTTTCACACCGAACCCACTGACAAATTTATTGTACCGTGTGTGTGGTTTGTGGGTTATTTTGTGTGCCGATGTATAAAAAAAAAAAAAATACTAGTGGGGATGAGCTATATAAGAAGTAGAGGTGTCTGAGGGGCAGAAAACTGCACTGAAATAAATGAAGGAATATAGAACAGTGTTGGGTAAGGAAGAAAAAAGTAGGGGAAAAGAAGGGGGCAAAAGCAACTTTGGAAACATAGCCTCATGCCATGCTTGCCTCAAATCATCAAGAGCCAGGCAAATAGAGAGGTGTACATTTGCCAGTTTGCCATGTGCTCCTATAAAATAACAATCCCAAAACAACTGCACCACTGCTAGATAGAGCTTGGTAACAAATAGAATAACTTAGAACAGACAAATTGGAATAAAGCCACTTCTGGGAATCTCTCTCTCTCTCTCATGGAGTTCATCTCCCTTGGGACACATACAAAAAAGCATGAGGACTAGTTGTCTTAAACCAGGAGAGGTTGCTTAAGATGAATGCAAATAGACAATAATGAGATGTTAATCATTTGGGGGTTCAAACCTGGAGGTGGAAAATAGCCTAAAGTGTTCCCTTCACCTCTTATCTTTTTCTCGTCTGAATGGATAATTCATTGGTAAAGTGTCTCTAAACCCATCTCAAAAGACACATAGGGATGACAGCAGAAAAGCCAAATAAGCTATATATGGCTGTGTTCATGAACTTGGAGGCCATTTCTTTAGTTCTTGATCTACAAAAAAACTACCATTAAGACATATATAACTTAAAACTAATAATGATCTTGATGACAATGCTGATAATTGAGCTCTGCTAAACCCTAGATGATGTTTTCCCATCTGATTATCTGTCCATTAAGACTAATGATTGGATGGGCCAGCTCTGGTTCCTGGGATTTATGTGGAAACATGGTGATTAATTAGCAAATATCGCTTATTATGTCGTTTATTTGCAACTAATTAACCTAACCTGAAAAGTGATACTGGTACTTGAAAAGGGAAAGGGACCTATCTTGTGTCTAATCATGATATTAAATATAAGTTGCAAAGTAAAAAAGAGCAAAAGAACATGTGGATGCTTAAGAAAATCACATGATCATTGATAAAAGAAGTGAAAGCAACACTAAATTATGCAAAAAGTAAAGCAAAATTTTAGGTTATTGAGTCATTGTCAGGGAAGAATATTCATTCTCTGTGAACCCTAGAAGACAGGTCAGCCTGAAGGCATTATGTGTCAGTTTCTGATTGGTTATTTCAAGAATGGCAAGCACGAAGGCAATGAGCTTTTCCTCTTGAACAAGCAGATCTGGCTCAGACAATTTAAGTTGGTTTTATGAATACAAAGTAGGTCCTCTGATTTTTCAAATGAGGCTTTAAAGGTAGTCTCATCTCACAATATTTGGTTAAGGCCACATCTTTGTGGGTATATATAGTTGACTGGCTTCAATTGTATCATTTCTATCTCTATTTTTGTTCTCTCTCTCTAGTTCATCCTAGGATGGACAATTTCATGCAGGAGTTTCCATTTTCCTTCCGGGGAATCTCGATTGGATCAAAGATGTTTTCAGATCCCAATGGATGGAGAGCTGTGGATGAGGCCGTTTCTCTTGGAGATGGGGCTGACACTGGTGTCAGATCATCGGTGTCCTCGCCGGATGGGTTGTTTTCCGGTCCTCCACAGTCAAATTCTTCAGTAGAAGATGCTTCTGCTGCCACCTTTGTAGGTAGATGGAATCCAGTTGACTCAAATGGAGCTTCTTTTTCCTGTCCAAGAGATGGCCATATTCCTGTAAACTTCTTGAAATCCTTCCCAGAACTGAGCCGTCCTCATGTAGCTGAACCATCTTCACCTCCTTCACCTGCAGCCACTTCAAAGTTCCCAAATCTTGGCTTGTTCTTGCAGGAACCAACCATCTTGGAGATATCAGCGCGAGCCAATGAATCGCTTGGCAGGAGCTTAAAGATTGAGCCGACAAACCCTTCATCCGCCTTGTCCCAACTCGGCCAAACTCAGCATCATCCAGGGCTTGAATGGCTTAAGATCAACCAGAACTTGACAAGTTGTTCCTCAAGAGGCTTCAGTGACTACTGGCTCAGCACCACCAAGACTCAGCCAATGAAGTACACAGGCAGGAGGCCGCAACCTCACAGCCTGAAGGCCTCCTTGCCATCAGCTTCATCTCAGGGAAAGTTATTCAGAGGAGTGAGGCAAAGGCACTGGGGAAAATGGGTTGCTGAGATTAGGTTACCGAGAAACCGAACAAGGGTCTGGCTTGGGACTTTTGATACTGCAGAGGAGGCTGCTTTCGCCTATGACACTGCAGCTTACATTCTAAGAGGCGATTATGCGCATTTGAACTTTCCGGATCTGAAACACCAGCTTAAAGCCAATTCTGCAAATGGTGCCACAGCTGCGCTTCTTGAAGCAAAACTACAAGCAATTTCACAAGGAATGAGTACTAAAAAGAAGGCCATGGATGCCCAGCCGGCAGCTTCACCAAGGCAGCAGTTGCCCGAGAACTCAACCCTGGAAGGCCTGAGCCAGAATCCGGCAAGAAGAGAGAGGCAGTTTGAGCCGGAGAGCAAAGCTGGCTCTGAGATGATTAATAAGAAGCCTCAAGAAGTTGTGGTAGATGTTGATGGTGTTCAACTAAGTAGAATGCCATCTTTGGACATGGACACCATCTGGGATGCACTTCTAGTATCTGATTCATGAAAATATCTACCTGTTTGGTCATTCAAATCATTGTTATGAAGCCAAAGCAGTGTTACGTCAAATTGATTGTGAATTGGGTATTGCTATCCTTGATCAATAACGGAAGAAAAACACTCAAAAAGTTATGTGCTTGTCTATAGCAGGCCTATTAGTTTGTTCTTTCTTCATAAATGATCATAGTTTAGATCTTCTGCAATGTGTTCCCATGATGGTTTTTCATTACAATGATGCAGTTATCTTTTTTTTGTTCTTCTTGGTCTTTTTGCTCCCTTTCTCTTGTTTTCCTTGAATTTAGCTTTAATGAGACAAACTTTCCTCTAACTGATGAGGAATGAACTTTGATTACCATCTCAGTTTCTGGTTGGCAAATGAAATTTGAAAGATGGATCTAACTTTTCTATCTGGCAAATTTAGACTGAGCTTAATGGGCCCTCTTGTTATGCCAAAAGGAATTGGGCCTACAACCGAGAGCTTGGGTCATTGTGGGCCCATATTTGGAGGAAGTGAACAATTTGGTATATCCTCAAATGCCGAGTCTATCATGGTTCCATGATTTCTGGGAATTTATTCCGTTTGTCCACAAAGGTTGAATATAGACAAGGTGCCTACTGCCAAGTCAAAAGATTTGGCTCAAGTTTGAGAAGGTAAAGAAACAAAAAGAAAAAGGCTGCTTTTCTGGTGACGGGAAAAAAAAATCCCATTTCTAGTGCACAAAATTGTCTTTGTAGAAATTAACAAAATATTATATTTTTTATATAATATTCTCCTTATATTTTTTTTTAAAAAAACTATTTTTATAACCCAAATTTATAATTTTCCAAAAAAAAAAAAAACTTTTTGGGTCGTATGTAATTGGCTCCGTGCCTTATTTTGTCTAGGTATGCCCAGTGCATTCTTGTACAATTTATTCATATTTATATATATTTATCTTTCTGATAAAAAAAATAATAAGGTCAGATTTGTTTCTAATGATAATAAAAAGGTTAGCTGTCTAGTAACAGAAAGAAATGATGAGAAGTTTCTGAACTTTGCTGAGTGTTTCATTGAGCTTTCAATGATGAGACTGATCAATAGCATTTGACTTGGTTGGTAGTTGTGCAATAATAGAAAAGGGAAAAAAAATGTCAAACAATTCCATGTGTGTGTGTTTGGTGTCATCCAACTGCCTGTGAGATGGGTTATTTTGCATTCATATATATATATATATATATCAAATGTTTGATCGAAGGCAAGTCAAATGTCACAAGTTTAGGATGAGTTGGCAACAATTAAGTTATTGTTTTGTGACTCAAATACAATAAGTCTTTGAGTTACAAAAATAGTTCTTTATAAAATAAAAACAATTCTATATAAAAATGACATTTTTTCAGTCTTTATAAATAAAGATACATACTGAGAACGGTTTTTAAAATAAAAAGTCTTACATGCTGAAAACGCTTTTTTCATATACTGTTTAGTTTCTCCCTAAGTTCATGCTATTCTTTTGAGTTGACTGCTACAAACAAAGAAAAAAGAAAAAGAAACTAATGGAACAAAATGAATACTAGGTCAGAAGTTGCTTATCTGTTTGGGTGCTTGGTCAACTGATCCAGAAGAGTATCCATGGATATTGGCCGAAGATACAAGCAGCTATTTGAACACTTGAAAATGAAAATAGAGAAGAAATAGAACATTCATGGAACTAAAACAAAGTTCAAAATTAATGAAAGGATACAGTTACTGTTCATCGACTTTCAAAGAGAATAGCCATTGACACAACTTTCTTCTTCGGATTTCAGCTGTTTAAGAGCTAATGACAACTTAAAGAAAGATAGGAGCTTTTAAAGACAACTTGAAATTGACTAAGGTATAACAGATTCAAATGATCAGGTTTGAGGATATACAGACCATTGATGTTGCAGTTGGCAACAAGGACTTTGTCATTTAGATCAACTAGGTAGAAACAATTAAGGAAAAGAGAAAAGCAGAATTTTTCTGGTAGAAATGTCAGTAGTTCATCCCATATTAATCATTGTCCACTCCGCTTGCCGCATTCCACTGTCTAAATACACAGAATCACCATTGCTGAACAAGGGCCTTGGTCTCTTTTTGAGTGCAGCAGCTTGAGAAGCAATTCCTACAGGAGAAACAGGACCTCCATTTGAGGTCAAGCAGCTGTCGACAGAGCAGTTGCCAAACTGTGCAGGCATGTCGGAATTGTCCTTGTTACCTAGGGATGCAGCGAGCTCAGATAGCAATGGTATCTTTAGGGTGTTAACCGGGGCCATCCCATTAGAGTCATTTGAGACCTTGATCGCCAGTTCTGAAAGTTCATCCCTGGCAGCTTCAAGCCCAGCAGCAACAGAAACCTGGTTGTCGAGAGCTTTACAAGCTTTCTCAAGGATAGACTGCAGGTACTTCCCTTGTGCTTCAATACGAAGTTGGAGATGATGTTGAACCTGGTTCCAGTAGAACCAAAAGGATAAGCTTGTTTAAAAATCACCAATTTGTATCAGTTGGAAATAAAATCTTTGGGTACATTTAGTTTTAGTTTATTTTTGTGTCAGATTATGGTATAGAGTTCAGCACACAATGTTTTTCACATGTGTTTTTGAAAATAAAAATAACTTGTGAGAATTGTCATATGATAGTGAATGAATTATCAATTGTTGGTTACAGAAAATGATAAAAGACTAAGTCAGGTTTCCTTTTGACAGCTTAAAATTTCCCAAGAGCATGTAAGACAGAATATGGGAGCTTTCTGGTTAGAGGAACAAGGGTTCAGGGGGTGAATCAGTTTAAGGTTTTGCTTGAAATTTCTAGATGAGTCAAGCTGTTTACTGACGATCCCATTCATATTATTTATAAGGTTGATCCATCATTCTTGCCATGAAGTGACATCTAACTTGTCAATTCAAGTATGAAGTAATTGTTTTTTCTTTCGCCTTTTGATAAGTAACTTCGTCTATGGATTCCTATTTACAGCCAAGACCAGACAAAGATAGAGAGTTGCATTAGATAGACAATAACTAACATAAAACTTATTGGATCAAACCCCCACGTAGTAAGATAAAGTGTTGATATATTTATTTTGTTTTTTGATAAGCGGTACAAAGCAATTTTTTCTCAAATGTTTGAAAGAAACAACCCAAGAGCAAAGAACATGAACAATGCAGATTTCACCTCAAATAAAGAAAAGCTGAGAAATCAGTTGAACAGAAAATGAACAGAGAAGACTTGTAATGCAATAAAGCAACAGCAATATATCAAGCCTTAATCCCACTAGGTGGGGTTGGCTACAAGAATTCTATCTGGCCAAACATTCTATCTATGGGCAAAAGATTTGTAATGTGATATACTTAAATAGAAAAGCAACAACTGGAATAAGAAACTCATGAAAAAATTACAAATTTATATGATAAATGAATAGATATTGGTCAAACTTTTTTATGCTTTTAGGGGAAACATATTAGCTTTTATGTTTGTGGGAAGCCTTTATAGTAATGGCAAGATAGTGATTTTGTGACTGGCAGGTCGTGTGTTTGAATTGTGGAACTAGCTTCTTTACAAGGCAAGGGTAAGGCTATGTACAAAACCACCCTCTTCCAACCCTTGCAAAGTAGGGAGCCTTGTGCAACAAGGACGGCCTTCTTAATCTATTAACAATTTGACCAATCAAACCATAGTTGAATCAGTATCTTGGACAGTTCAGTCATTTATTTTGTTCCAATAGTTATTTTTAGAGGGCATGAAATGTCTCCGTTATTCTAGAAACCCAAGGATTTCACTGGTATAAGTTATGACCAAAAGTAAAGAGAGGATCAATGTTGGCATAAAGTGCCCCCAATAATTGTGCACTATTTTATTTTTTAACTACTTAGTTATTTAACCGTAGTTTCCAAATGCACTGCATTAACGTTCCAACTACATCTCGTGACTCCCCATTATTCAGCCAAGTAACCCTAAACCCTAAACTCCTATCCAATATTAAGATGACCATATTAAATCAAAAGATTTATACCCATTCAATATTCCATATCTATTGTGCTTTATTTCTCTCTCTCTCCACAAGAGATCAGGGAGTTGCCCTTTGATCCCTAACAGACCTCTACATTTCTGATTTTGCGCCCCAAGAAACAAGAAACAATTTTTTGGTGTCTAAATTAGTTGTTGGAGTATATTATATACCGGGATCAGATAAAAAAACTCCTTAAATTTTTTAAAATCCATCAGGAGTTGTTTTCCCCTCCCTTCCTCTCCAAAAATCCTGCATCCAGGAATGTGACCAATGCTTCAGATGGGAGGCCTTATTTCGTACTAAAGTATTATGCTATGTTCCAACAGGAATGCACCCCTTTTCCTTTTATTATCTCAATCTGCACGATTTCTCCACAATGGTACTTGATCACAGTGGTAATCAAGTGCTTTCTCAATTGGTAAGTGTGCAGGTATTTGTTCTATCACATGCCAGCTTTATAAGCACCTTCTTCTGTATGATCTACTCTAAAAAATGGCAAAATATATAAAATAAGGAAAAAAAAAGCCAATACAAAACAAAGACATAATAAAATATAATGCACAATCCAATTTCCACCCATTTATTCACTCCCAAAAATAAACAAGTAGATTCATGTGTAATTATATCATGTGGACCCCACTACCTCAAGTTTAGGAGTGATACATCAGTGAGATATGTGATTATGTATATCATCACTCAAACCAAATATTGCATGGGCAATGGGCACTTGAATTTTTAGTGTAAAGATGCAGTTAAGGTGGCATTGTGGTGTAGAACCAGGGGAATATACAGAGGAGGGCCGAAGCAAAGAGGAGGGGAGGAGGATTCTGCTAATCGGAGTGGTATGCAGAAACTACAGCTCACAACTGTGCCAAAAAGAATAATTTCATTTTGTTAAGTGTTTTTTTACCCGGCATGACTTATGCCTCAACTTTATCTTTTTTGTTTTTTTGGTTATGAATGCTTCAAGTTTACCATGAATCCAAATTTACCATAGGTTGAAAACTTTCTACAAGCAAGTATAGAACTGATGATAGAGGGTTAGTCAAAGTCAATAAAGCTGAATATGATTGAAACATGCACATAAGGATTGAAACAAACCTCCAGCTGTTCATGCAGTCTTCGCTGGACTTCCATCTGTACTCGCAAAGCCTCAGTAACCTGGTAGCCACTGATTAAGAGATAAAAAGCAGCAAAACAAGAATGCAAGCAATTGGATAAGCGTACGTCACAAGAAAAAGAAACATATAACCAAGCAGTTGGCTTCAGTTCTACTAATTCTTATACTAAATGAAAGAATACAAATAAAAGAAAGAAGGAAAGTATGAAAAATTACTCATTTAAATCTTGAACCAATTTTGATGATGATGATGTAGATGAACCTGTGTCCTGGCTCTCTGCAGTGAAAGACATTGCAATCCCAACCACACATCAGTGATGAATCAATAAGAATTTGAATTACTGCTAATCTCTTGAAAACTTCTTCATTTTCATCTGTCTCATGCATCAGATAGTTGTCTGCTTTCTTGGTCCAACCATTTGCTCTCTCCTATCCCCTATACATCACACACCACCCCCAGATCCAAATATTTGGCAAAAGAAATTAACGAAAATAGGGTTACCAAACTTGAAGGACCCAAAAAAACATAGAACTTTTTTCTAGGAAATATTAGGCCAGAAGATTGTGCTAGAACAAGAATGAAAACAAACCCCAACCCAAAAAAGGAAAAAAAAAATCATAGCTACTTGATGAAGATTCTATGTCCAAAAATCTGAGTACATGTCACATTAAATACAGTACCACATGAAAAGATGTTATGCCTAGGCATTTCCAAGTTTTTGAGAAACTTCTTTTCATTTTTTTTATTGCTGCTGGTAATATTTTAGCATATCAAATCTAGCTCTATCTTAAAGTTTTTAGCTTTATTTAATGATCACTTTTTGATTGAAGATAAATGCAGTAGATGGACTAGATTTCATATGCTTTATCCATAGCACAATGTACAAGCTCCTAAGCATTGTAGTAAAGTCAAGGCTGATACCATCTTTAGAGTTGTCAGGCAACTCCTTACAAGATTGCCTCCCCAACCGATATTTCTGCAAGGATGACACGTCAAATGAAGGAAAATTGTTATGCTTGTCAATGCACGAAAACTGATATCAACAGAGTTAGTAACCATTTAAGGTAAAAACAAATAAACAGAAATAAAAAGATGCAGACAAATGCTCATTCAAAAAGTTAAACTCCTTCCAGCAGGAACTTCCAAAATTCTCCTTTCTTTTTCTTTTTCTTTTTCTCCTCTTTTACCTTGTGTATATGAAGGTTGGGTCAGGGGAAGGAGGTCAGAGTTTGTTGAGCAAACAACACTAGAGAACAACTTTCAAGATTATGCACTCAAAAAAGAACATATCAAAACAACAAACCTGAAGATGTGATTTCAAGTGATAAAGTGTAAGGCCTTTTACCCCCATTGTTTTCATAATTGTCTTTGGTGTTGCTTCTGCAATTCACATTACAACAAAATTAGCTCTCCCAAATAATAGAAAATTTCTGAAAGCATTAATCATGATTTCAAGGATAATTCATAATGTCTGTCAAATTTTGCTAACCATGTCAATATCTCATGCTCAGCAGCTCACCAGCAAGAATTCAGTATGTAAGCTCAACTTTCAGACTACATGGATGGCCTGTAATGGTTCTCTAAAATTAGCTTGCTTAGTGAATAGTGAATATCGGTGGCGCAAGCCTTCGTAGTAACGGTATTAGGGGCAATTATACCCTTGCTTTGAATACTACAGGGTACTGTCTTTTTGTATGTAACATATTTGGTGAATTCTTTTTATCTATTCCTGCTATTACTTGAATCTAACATTTTGTATAAGTTCATTTACCAAACTAGCTATTCAAACTTTTTACATATGGGTATCTATTGTTTTCCAATTCTATTATAACTGGTTCTTGTCATGGGGAATAGGAAGAAAAAAGTTCAACATGTTTGCAAGGAGGATGATCTCTTAAAGTTTAGGAACAATATGAACTTTGTTATTTTTGTTATTGCAATTGTTATTTGTTAGTTTTGATAAATTGATGATAGGTATATTCTATTGGAAACTACATATATTTGTTCTTTATAAGGCTAATTTTTTTATATTGCTTTCTGCTTTGGGTTAAAATATTTTCAAATTGAGTGTACATAAAAATTTCTGGAGTTTTTAGCTCTTGTTTCTGAAGATGTTCATATATTTTATTTATGTTATTTTCAAAACATTTCCATTTGTTTAGGTTAACTGAAAGAGCTCATTAAAACAATACTTTCTCTTGCTACAAATGGAGTCTCATTTGTGAATGACTAGCAATTTTCTTCAGCTTTCATCCTCAGCTTAATATTGCTTCTTACACTGTGTTTGTAGAAATAGTGCAAACAATATACAATGCATTGCACAACTTGTCCCATATTGCTTCTTTCTCTATTTTATCAGGGAAGTGTGATAAATGTATTTGTGACCATATTCCTTTTCTTTTCATATGGAAGAAAAAATTGATTCACATACACACAGATGGAAGCTGGGAGTTCCTCACACTGGAGCTGTTTACAAAAGAAGGTAAAACAGCTTAGCTAAAACATGGCAACTATATTCCACAATCTTTTCACATGGAAGGCACTGCTAGAGTGTAAGGTTCTAAACCAAGTTTTCACTTCCTCAACCAACGAGACAACAGGGGATGGATCAGAAAAAGCAGAGTCAATGATTGAGTTCTACGTATAATTAGATAAAGGCAGGACTGTTACACCAAACAACAGAATATTCCCCTAATGCAACAACAAGTGCCAGTCACTTAATTTGTCCAAAAAAACGATGCACACCAAACATAATTGAACTGGATGATTCCAAAACTACATTTTGTCCCTCAAGCCATAATTTGTCTACAACAAACTATGCAAACCAAGCATAAAACTGGATGATTCCGAAAGTACATTTTGTCCTTCAAGCTATCTTTTCTACTTGGTGAAGTACTTGTTAGAAACATAGACTGGATAAATAATGGGTCAAACATCTCACATATAATTGACTGAATAATACTTTTTAAAGTGTAGAACTGCATAGAAGTCAAGTGTAGAAAGCCATTACAACCAGTGTAGAATGGTCAAATTAGGAAAATAATTCGAGACATTGACACCATACTTTGTCATATATGTCACAGACAAATAAAAAATAACACGAATTGATGGGACCAGCAATTTTCAAGTTTTTGTTTCAATAATTGGTGTGAGAAAGTCCCAGTCAGCATAGGGAGAAAAATCAATTAAAATTTGAGAATCACACACACAGCACTCAAAGTCCTCGTATTCAATCTTAAAAGGGCATAACTTTTTGGGAAAAGGGGTGAAATTATGAGGTATACATTCAGCCAAGATGACCCACAATCATAATAAAAATGACAACGACGGAAGAATAATAAAATTGGGGAAATTCAGAAAGAAAACGATGGAAATAATATAGAATCAGCTAATACCGCAAATACAAGAGGCAACTCCATCTAAACTCTCAAAGAAAACAAAACCCATGAACAGCGATGCACAAACACATACATGTAAGCTCACTTAAACCTAAATGTAATATATATATATATATATATATATGGAAACTCATATTCACACAAAAACTAGAAAATAATCAACTGTTAGGCTTCTCCTTATCTTTGCATTGAGGGATTTTTTCCATTATGCTACCACAAGAAGAAAGAATCTTATTTGTCGATTACTCGATTTTCTAGGTATTCTCCACATTTCAAACAAGAAAATTGTTCGAGAGAGAAGAAGATTGAACTCACTGTCAGGTCCGCCAAGCTGAGTGACAGCATCGACGAATCTCTCGTGTAGGTCGGGAGTCCACCGGAGCCGCGGCTTCGGATCGGTGGTCAACACCAAGCAAGCGTCGCCGGGCAGGTTGGTCCCGTCCACGCCCACGCCGCCGTCCAGCGGCAGCGAATGGATCGCGGAGTACATGCTTCTCTCTTCTTTTCTTTTTCTTTTTTTTTTCTTTTTCCTCGCTCTTTCCCGGAAAATCACCGCCCACCCAGCAAAGATTTTCCCGATAAAGTGAGGGAAAACATCCAAAGAAGCCGAAATAGCCCAACTCCCAACGAGGACAAAATGGGTTTCACATAAAAATGGTAACGGGACTGAATCAACCTTGTTGAAATGGGAAGAAGAGAACAAACGCGTGCATATACATATATATATATATGGAGAGAGAGGGGGGGGGGGGGGGGATTAGAAAGAGAAAATAGACAGCACAGATGTGTTGTATTGTCGCTGTCTCTCTCTCTCTCTCTCTCTCGAGACTCTCGCAGTAAGTGTAAGGCCAATGAGAGACGGGACAAAGACCGAAGGGGTCGTCTTGCTGTCATTTTGTTCTTTTCTGTTCTCTTGCGGCTGATTTAAATTTAAATTTATTTGTTCAAAGATAATGAGAGACTTTTAGGATTTATTTGGCATATCAATTCTTTGCTTGATTTTTGTTGTTACAACTTCGTTACAAAGTTTTAAGTATTTAATTAAAAAATTACTTATAATCTAAGTTAATAATTTCTCTTAGGTCGCACCAACCAAACGAACTCGCGTCATCGGAATAAAATTTGAATGAATTTTATGATGTACGAAAATACTTTAAAAGTGTCGTTTTAATATTCTTAAAATATTTTTTATATTAAAATATTAAAAAATATTTCTGAGCTATTTCTATAATTTTAAAAATATTTTAAGACCATATTTTCGTCTTTAACTAGATTTATTTTTAAATTGAATAATTATTTTTAAATTAAAATTTATATTTACAAAAAAAACTTCTTATATTTTTTTTAATTTATTTATTTCCCTCACATTTTTATTTCTTATTTTTAAAAAATATATATCATTTTCTCATTTTTATTTTGTATCATTTTTGTTTTCATAAAAGTAGATTGTAGATTCTGATTTTTTTTTTTTTTATGTAAATAGTAGGTAGATTAGTAAACCATATTAAATCAAAGTCTCTAATTTTATTTTTTGTTAAAATTTTATAAATAAAAAATAAAAACAAAAATCTAAAAACAAAATTATAATCAAACAAGCTCTTATGAATAATAATTATGTTTTGTCAAGACACAATATAAAAATTTGGCAAAAATCCAAAATTTAAGGGTGAGCATTCTAACTAAACCAACAAAATTGTTCACAATCAATAAATTGAAGATATATTAAAAACTTGACCAAACTGATTAAATAGATTCTCAAATTGAAAAAGCAAAAAAAAAAATTAAACTGAAAAAAAAAATCTTAAAAAACCAAAATAATGAAGTGTAAAAATGATGTCTTTTTTGACATTTTAGTTGGTTTGAATATTTGGATTTTTTCAATAAAAAGATTGAATCGAACCAAAATATGAAATTGTCAAATTTAGATACTAAATTGAATTGGCCTACAATTTGAATCGAATCAATAATTTCAACCGATTTATTTTGATTATTTTGATTTAACTGAAATCTTTTTCACCCCTACCAAATTCTATTATCAAAATAACCATATCTCTATAACATTAATAGTCAAGATATGTTAACCCGATATGGTCTCTTCTATTATTCAGGTAATTAATTATCAATCGTCACTTCTATTATTGGGTAATACGGATGCGGACAACATAAGATTTACTTGACACGGACAAAATCAAATGGGGAGGCATGAGCTCCACCTCCTGCATACCCTGCGTCAGGCTACGGGCAACGGGATCATCGCCCATTGAGTAATTAATTTAAAGTTTATAATTTGTGTACTTAATTTCTTATAACCTCTTTTGATATTAGTATTTGACCAAAAAAAATAGATTTACATGTTAAAAGAAAATGATGATAATGTTTCAATTAATTTTAAATAATTATACATAATTATATTATTATAAAATAAAAATATCAAACTTATCCTTAAATGGAGAGAAAAGTAGAGAGAAATTAAAAAATATAAAATCACTCACTCTTATGATCACTAAATCTAAGTAAAATCCTAATTTATTTCTAAAGACGTATAAAGACCAATTTGCTCATAACCTCGTTCAAATCTAATTCATTTTTGAATTACAAAATTAAATTATTTTTTGATTTATATTTGAATCATATCTTTGTCTCATATAAACAAAGAAATTTCAAAGAATTAAATTTTCTTATTTTTCTCAATAAGTGCAGTTTTTGATTGAATTTTCAAACATAAAATTGTTTGTATTTTCTTGTTTTCTTCTCAATAAATATAATTTTCGATTGAATTTTTATACATTATATTTATACTTTCAATTTCAAAAAATTGAAATTTTTTTCATTTTCCTTTTAAGTTAAAGGTGTATTTGATTGCATTAGCTAGAATTAATATTGCTTAGAAAACAAAAACCACCCACCCCCTTTGAAAATGAATTCTATAGAAAGAACTTTTAAATGCTTGTACTATACATATTTTTTTATAGAAAAGTTAAGAGTGTTTAATTGCTTTTCATAGAGAATGTGTAATAATTACATATTTTTCATGATAAATGTGTGTAATCAAACCCACTTAAGGGTGCGTTTGATTGCAATGGTGGAATTTGAATGGAAAGAAAATGAATTCTAGATAATTGAATTCTAGAGAAAATGAATTCCTATAAATTGAAAATTTAAGCTGTTTGATTGGTATAATTTTCTACCTAGAAAATGATGTTATTTTTCATCTTTTGGTGTTTGATTGGTAATATTTTTCATAGAATTTGATCATTTTCCTGGCATTTCGTGTTTGATAGGCATTATTTTTCATGAAAAATGACAAATTTTTCATGAAATTCAATGGTGAAAATGTGTTAAAAAATATTAAATCTTATACAGAAAAATTAAAATAATAATATATTTTAAATTAATTAAATTATTTTCTCAAAGAAATAAAACTACAAAATTATTTTTTTTTCAAAAAAATAATTTATACATAATTTTGGCATTTTTTTATACATTTATATTTATTAATTATTAAAAATATAAAATATAAAATATAAAATAATTTATAAACCCTCCCTTCTCCCCCTTATCCCTAGCTGTCACCCACCCACTTCTCCTTTCGAAAATTCCATCTCCTCCCCCCAAAGAATTTGATTTCTATGATTTGAAAGAAAATGGCATCACGTGACCATTAATGGGAAAGTGAGTTCTATGGAAAAAAAATGCTATCAAACAATGCAAAAGTTAAAAATTGAGTAGAAAATTTACCTTTTCCTCGGAAAATTTAAGCTATCAAAGGTGCACTTAGTGATTACATTTTCTCACTTTTCTCTCTCTATTTTTCCGTTTTAAATCATGGGTTTGCGTCATTTTCCTTGACCTAAGGGTAAGTTTGGTATTTTTTTATTTTTAATTAATTTATAACAACAAAATTATATATATAATATTTTCAAATTAACTAGGGTATTGTGGCCCTTCACCCCGGGCCAGACCAAGAGGGGTGACCCAAATCAGCCTGTGGGCCTGCCCCAAGAGAAAGGCTGGGCACGGCCCGTTTTATAGAGTATTCATTTATTTATTTTGTCTTTTATGTTCATTAGGCGGTCAATAAAAATCTTGGGGTACCGAAGGTGTTTTATTTTTTATTTTTTTCTTTTATATTGTTAATATTTTTTTTTTAAATAAGATTTTTTTTTTTGTTAACGCACCATCACGAGCGCCCCCATTGTTCAGCCCCACGATTTCAGTAGGAGAAGTAAATCAGGGAACCCAACAGACAGATTTCGATCGCTAGCACAATCGCAAATGTGAGAGAGAAACATTTTTCATTTTTCAGGATCGCTCTTTGCTTACTGAATTATCTTCTGATTAGTGCTCGAACACGAAACTTGAGAGCCTAAAAAATAACACCCCAATGATTCTTCCTTTACCAATTCATCTATACGCCGAGAACAAATAAGAATTTTATTAAGAACTATCAAAAGTGTCTATAATTTTAGGTTAGAATATCTTTGAACCTCAACTAAATATCACATTAAAAAAAATTTAAAAATTAATAAAAAATATATAAGTATATAAGTGTACAATTCTCCTCACATTAAATGAGACATACAAATGTAGTTAATACTTGAAAAATTTTAGCATTTAAGATTTAGAGTTTAAAATTTATACACATGTTTGTGTGTATATATAATACCAAATATATCTCACAATATTATATTTATAGATGAGAACAAAATTCACCACCCATCAAATAAAGACGAAAGTTGACCTTACTGATCTGTCAGCGCCAAGTAAAGTAAACGATACTTTAAAAAATATGCAATTGTCTTATCGAAATTCCATTCTATTATATAAGTAAATATATTATATCACTTTACCTGAGCTTATCTTCACATGTCGTAAATGAGCTGAGGTATTCGGGCTCGATTTGATAAAACCTCATTCCAGTTCATTTGTTAAGGTTGAGTCTAAATTTAAAGTTCAATTTATTAACGAGTTGAGTTTGAGCTCAACAAAGTTCGGCTCAATAAACTTACGAGTTGGCTCGATAATAGGCTCACAAGCAACTTGAATAGTGGTTCACGAGTTGGCTCAATTAGAAACTCGTGAACTGGGTCGATTATAGACTCACAAACTAGCTCGTGAATAAGTTTATTTATAAATATATTAATAAAATTATTTATAATTTTGAGTATAATTATTTATAAATACATTAATAAAATAATTAATTTTGAGTATATTTATTATACTCGACAATTTTTTTATTTTTAATCATGTCAAACCTAACAAAATTTGTTATAACTTAAAATTAATCAATTAATGCATGATCTTAATAGAATAATTATCATTTTAATTTAGTAAGAAAATGTTTAGTTGAATAATAACTGACAAATATTGTCCTTGATTATTTTTTTTAATCAAATAAAACCTAAATATTTAAGAGATTAATCGACTATATACTTATCTTATTCACATATATGATAGAATAACATTAATTAAATAATCAAATTATTATTCGAGTAAGTGGTACATTACATTGGTTTAGTAACTATAATATTTAATTTAAGTATCAAAGTAATAAACATGATTTAAGATAATGACTCTATATTTGCAATTTTGTATCATTGAATTTCAAAAAATTACTACTTATTAACTTTATATCTCACTTGAGTAATACTTAATTTATTCTATTAAAGTCTAATGTTGTATTAAATTTTAAAAACTTAATCATTACAGACAGTATTAATTAAATGCACATTCTAAATATTTTATTTACAAATAAAATATATAAACTGACATCAAATTAAAATATATTTAAATTTTTATATTTTATATATTATAAATTATAAAAAGACACCTTATATAAATATTTTAAGTCATTAATAGAATGTGTTGATAAAAAAATTTATTGTAACTTAAAATTAATTAATTAATGTATGAATTTAATAGTGTTTAATTATCATTTTAATCGAGTAAGAAAATGTTTAATTGAATAACAACTAACAAATATTGTACTCGATTATTTTTTTATTTTTAATCAAGTAGAACCTAAACATTTAAAAGATTAATCGATTATATACTTGTTTTATTCAAATATATGATAAAATGACATTAATTGAATAACCAAATAGTTATTCGACTAAATGAATATTTAATAGAATGTGTTGATAACCAAAATTATATTTTTTTATTATTAAAATTTTAAAAATTACTACCATATCTCACTTGAGTAATACAATGTTTAATAGAATGTGTTGATAAGAATATTTGTTGTGACTTAAAATTAATCAATTAATGTATGAGCATAATAAAATATTTATTATTTTAATCGAGTAAGAAAATGTTTAGTTGAGTAATTTAACCCTTTAAGAGATTAATCGATTATATATTTATCTTAATTGATAGAATAACATTAATATTTGTAATAAATCTATATTTGTAATTTTGTATAATTGAATTTCAAAAAATTACTATTTAGTAACTTTGTAACTGTACATCTCACTTGAGTAATACTTAATTTACTCTATTAAAGTCTAACGTTATATTAAATTTTAAAAAATTAATCATTATAGTCTTATACAGACAATATTAAATGCACATTCTAAATATTTTATTTATAAACAAAATATATAATTAAACTGACATCACATTAATAATAGTTCATAATAATAATTAAAATGATTAATTTATAATAATAATTAAATTATTATTATTACAATCAATAATAATTTATATTTTTTTTATTAATGCACCATACGATATTAGTAGGAGATGTAAATCAAAGAACTCAACGGTCAATTCAATCCCTAGCTTTGCAGCAAACGTGAAGGCAACAAATAGTTTTCAACTTTCAAGATTGCTTTAATTGCTAAGGACCTATTCTCTTTGCTGTTTTTAACCTATTCTGAGTTTTTAGTTTTTTAAAACAATAAAAATGTGTTCTCTTTGTTATTTTCAAAAACGTATTTTCGAAAATAATGAAAAAATTTGTAAAGAAAACCCAAAACAACATTTTGAATATTATTTTGGGTGTTTTTAGTGAAAACACACCCAAAACACAAAAACAGGGAAAACTACCGCGCACCCCCCATCCCCAGCAACCCTCCAACTCGCATATCTCTTCTTTTCTCTCTCTCTCTCTCTCAAGCCTCGCCCAAAACACCGCTACTGCCACTGCCATCTTCTCTGTCATCGCTGCCTCCCTTCTAGACTCTCTTTCTTCCATGTCGGCCATCGCAACGGCTGTCACCGCCATCTTCTCCGTCACCACCTTCTCTTTTCCAGATTCCCTCTTTTCCTTGTCGGCCATTGTAGCGCCTACCACCTTCATTTTCTCTATCACCGCCCCCTCCCTTCCAAACTCCCTTTTTTGCTTGCACTGTCGCCTATGTCGTTCGTCTACGTCGCTACCGCCACCGCCGCTACCGCCACCGCCACCGCACGTCGTTCGCCTACGCCGTCGTTATCCCTTCTAGATCCGCCGCGCTTCATCGTTCGCCTGCGCCGTTCTCTCTTCCAGATCCGCCATACACATCCGCCATGCCCACATCTGCCATCGCTTGTGGTTTCTTTCTTCTACCCTTCTATTTCTTCCTTCTTTCTTCATCCATTTCTTCGTCCGCCATTGCCCTCTCTCCATTCCCAGTTTTTTGTTTTATTTTTTAATTATATTTTAAATTTTTTGAATAAATCAATATTTTGTTATTTTATGATTTATTATTATTTTTAATAGTTATGTTATGAATAATTTAAATCTCAAAATTAATGTCAAATTTTAATTTGTAGGTAAAAATAAATTTATCATAAAATTAATAGTTGAGTTAAGTTAAAAATAATTTTAGAAAATACTTTATAATGTTAATATATTATATATGCTTAGATTATAGTTATCTTTTGTGTTATATTTTAAATTTTTTGAATTAAATTTATAATTTATTAATAAATATTTATAACTTTGAATCAAATTTTTTAAATAAAATATTATAAAATAAATTTTCTCAAAAGTAAATGCGTTTTCTAGTTTTCTATTTTAAAAAACAGTTTTTCAGAATAACACAAAGAACATGTTTTCAAAAATCTCAAAACAGACACTCAAAACATAAAACTCAAAATGAATTAAAAACTTAAAACTCAAAACTAAAACACAAAAAGAATACCACCTAAGCTTTCCCTTCTATCCAGAACTCGAACACTAAATCTAAGGGCGCAAAGCAACACGCTAGAGTGTATTTCATTTACCAACGGAGCTATGCCTTGAGGGCATAATTTATACTTCTTTGATAGAGCATAACAACATAAGAGTGATTAAATTTTTATATTTTATAAATTATAAGAACACACCCTATATAAATACTAATTTTCCTAAAAATCCTAATTTGTGCTCCATCCTCTTGCCTCCCATTCCCAAATGTGATTGACTTTGAAGAGCATGGAAGAACGGCTATTGTCATTGCCAACTGCCCTTTCCACCGTCTCTCATTGCACCGTCTGTCGTCATCGCAGCTTGCTGCCTCTCTGAAGCCTACCACCGTCGCTCGCTGCCTCTCGTCATTGACTTTGAAGAAGAAAGTCGAAGCCTCTCGCCCTCTCCACCATTTCTCACCGCGACGGCTGCCCTCGTCGTCTCACCTCGCTGGCTGCCCTCATCGTCGCTCACTGCCTTTCTCACCATCGGCTTTAGAAAAGAAAGCTGAAACCTCTTGCATCCCTCTCCGTCGTCTCTCACCACACAACACAGCCTTCTTCACCGCACGACCTCGTCTCAGTGGTTATTTTTTGCATACTATTTTGTTGTTGTTGAGTATTGTTTATCTTTATGTCGATATGCATATTGTGACTGGTGAAAAATAGGTGTATTTTTGTTGTTGAGTTTTTGTCTATTGTTTGATTGTTTCCTATTTTGATTGATTTATGTATATTTGTTGATTATATGTTGATATTTTTATTACACATCAATTTATTAGATTTTTTTAAACAAAAAAAATTGATAAATTTCAGTTGAGCTCGAGCTCGAGCCCGAACCTGAGCCCAAGCTCGAGCTCGATTCATTAATTCAATTAACAAGTCGAGCCCAAGCCCGAGTCATTAATCCAATTAACGAATCGAGCGCGAACCGAGCTCGAGCTTGGGAAATGTTATCAAGCTCGAGCTCGAGCCCACATTTTAGGCTCGACTTGAGCTCGAGCCTAAGCCAGTACTAAATGTTATCGAGCCGAGTTGAGTTTAGGGAAGCTCGGTTCGACTCGGCTCATTTACAATTCTACACACAGATTAAAAAAAAATAATTATTATGTATATTTACATAACACATGTTACACTTCTAATATATATATATATATAATTAAAAAAATTAATTGAGTAAATAAGAATTAAATTTAGACTTTTTGTCTTTGGACTTTATAGGACAAAATGATTGTGTATGTATATATATATATATATACATCGTATTATGGGCCCCTATTTTGACCTTGAGGGGAAGTCATCCCCACCATGTGCCACCCAAAATGAATGCATGAATAGACTAAGGAGATTGATGGAACATAAAACAAAAAGACAAAGATAAATAATTACTTTATATTTGGTGTGTGAATTCACTTATATATATGGGATAAATAATATTCTTATGTTTTAAATTTTATATTTAAAATACAATAATATTAATGTATCCTCATTAATGTATCATCATTAAAATCTAATAAATAGTTAATGTATTGTCGTTAATAATCGTAATTATAGATTTAATAGTGAAAAAATCTATTCTTAGATTCTTTTTTCTTCTTTAAAAATTATTATTTTTTCTTCCAAATTATTTTTCTTGCAACTTCTCAAAAAATTCTTATCAAAATCAAAGAGATTTTTCTATTCACTTATAAAAAATTTATTACAAATTATGTATATATTACTATGGTAAAATCTTAACCGTCCAATATATGGATGGTACCACACTCAAATAAAAAAAGGGTGGTGAAGGATATGAACCACAAAACAATGAACTCATCAGAGGGGGCTGAATTTGGCCACTCCCTCAGTATCAAGGGTAATACAGTCATTCAATTTTAGATTTTTTTATTTTTTTTATTTTTTCAATCAATGTATGTATGTTGCAGAGGGTAATGCCAACAAGAACTCATCATATCTGACAGGTCAACCAGACAGCAGCAATCTATATAGCCAGGGGGTACACACAGCGTTGACTTCCTATCTCTTGTTTATTAATTATTCCATGTGTGTGTGTGTATATATATATTTATGTGTAAAGATATTTGACTAAAATAATTTGGATATGTAAGTGATGATGGAAAGAGGGTAAAAATGATATTAAATAATATGATAAGGGGACAACGGTGAAGATACATAACAAAAAAGGTCATGAATGTCTGACATTTGCTTAGAAAATCTTATAATATTTAGAGCGAAAAGATATATGATGATTGTGAGTTTTAAATTTAAAGTGAAAGCTTATGAAAATTTTTATGATATTTATATATATATTTAGATTTTTTAGTTTTTGGTTTTTTGTTGTGAGGCTAAATTGTTGATGTTTTGTGATTTTTTTGTAATGAAATGCTTACTTATTACCCAAAAAAAAAAAAGAAGGTCTTATTGCAGAAAAAATAGAAAAAAAAAGTCGCCAACTCTATCGTTTGTAAGTAGAAAAAAATCTCATTTTGATAGAGAGTTTTAAAAAATTGTTTGAAAAGAAAACCTCCTCATTTAATCTAGTAATTCATTTTTGTCTTTTTTTTGAATTCTGACTTAAACATCGAAGAACATTTTTTTAGAAGGTCTCGGACAATTTTATATCATCTTATAAGAAGAGCTACGGGAAGGGAAGAAAAACGAACAACTCAAGAAACTATATAAAACATGAATAGTTATAGATGAAAGAATTGAATTACAAAGTCAGTTGCGGACTGAATTCACAGTATCAGTAATTATTTGGCTCAAATTTCATAATTCATCCTAAGAATAAGATGATAAAAAAATTACAATAGAAGAAGAAGAAGAGTAAACCCCTTAAGAATTTAGCAAAATCCTTAGAAAAAGACGAGGAATTCATATAAGTGGCGACATCTAATGTGTGTGTGTGAGAGAGAGAGAGAGAGTAGAGCTAAGTAAGTGATAACTCTGGAATGATAATTAATGTTAATTTCCCTTACTTCAATGCATGAATGCATGCCCATCACATGGTGCTGTTGGCATTGATAAAATTCAAGATTTGCTGAACCGAGCTCGCTATATCCTCAGCTGTGAACCTCGCTTCGCCCCCAACCTAGACGACGACAATGACGGCAACAATAAGAATCCATTTACATCGGTATAACTAGTATTATATTGCATTTGTTTAAAGATAATATGAACAAAAAACTCGATTATTTAGACTTTTGGGATTTAAAGTTAGAGATGTCAAATAAGTCGATAATGGATATCGATGCTGCGAGGTTGGGTGAATGAATATATATATATAGAGAGAGAGAGATATGTCGTACCTTGACATTGAAGGAATAGAGAACGGTTTGCTCGATGGTAGTAATGTTGGTGTGGAGAATAGAGAGCTGCAGATCTTCGAGGGCGGCGATGGTCTTAACAAGCTGGCCGGGCCTTCTCCGGCAGAGGATCTTGATCATGGCGTCGAACCCTACCATCTTCACCTCCACGTCCGCCAGGCAAGACTTGCTCTCGGCGGTTTCCTCGTGGAGCCCGGTCTCCAGCTCTACCAGCTTCAGCTGGTCGTTTGGAAGCGCCACTAGGGGGAACGGCGGCGGCGGAGGAGCCTGGGGCTGTGGGATCGGCAGGGAAGATTCTCCAGCCGGCCGCGGCGGGTCCCCGTAGAGCCGCCGCCGCTTCTGGGACTCCAGGCATTGGAGGAGCTGCTCCAGCTCTCTTACAAACTCTATGGCTCCTCCTATTATGGATGCTTGATCTCCCTACGTACGTTCCAATTGCCATGCAATTCACATCAAATCATCTCCTTTTGCATCATAATCAAAGTAAATCAAATATTTGTTTCCTTATAAGCAACATTTTCACCAAACTCAAAAATTCTTCGGGCACTTCAACTTTTATATAACTTAATTAAACTACCACCTAGCCTAACTGGCTAGAGGTGAAAATGAGTGTTTTGGGAGTACATCGGGACAAAATACCAACCAAGCCTTAAAAGGGCAAAAAAAGACTATATATCCAAGAGAGACCAAATACGAGGCCCTTTAGCAAGCACTTCAACTATCATATTACTTAAGACTACCACATGAAAGTCTTCACTAGTCTATATGAAACATATAATATAATCTAGAATATCTAAGCTCTCTCTCTCTCTCTCTATATATATATGTGTGTTAATGTTTAGTTTGGTGCAATGAAGTATTATCCATATATATAGACTCGCAGTACTGGCTTGTGATATATTAATTGTAATCTTCTCTGTAACTAAATTAGTTTGAATCTTTCTGTATGTATATGATGAGCTCGATCGTAAATAAATTTATATCCCGGCCGGTAGTTTATGTTCCCGGCCGGGCGGGCTCTAGTCGTTATCAAAAACAAAAATAAAATAAAATGAACCATCTACATACCCTTTGGACGTATGAGCCGGGCATGAGAGATCTCAACACACGAAGATGCTCATTCATTTGCTTTCTCCGATTTCTCTCAACTGCAATATGAATCATCCTCTGGCTTTCGACTTCCTCGCTCGTCTTGGTCGTTCTCGGCCGCTTTCTCTTGTTCTTCACCTCCGTCACGGGGCTATTGCCGGCGTTCTCGCTGAGAATCCGAAGCTCTGCCGGCGTGGTCTGAGAAACCCTAGCGTCTTCGTCAACTTCAAACCCTTCCCTCCACTTTCCTCTAGAACTCTCTTCATAAACACCATCTGAAGCCACCATTAGAGTCGACTGATGATCTTCCTGCAACTTATCGTTCAACACCGGGAACTTCAAGAAGCAAACCGGATCTATCGCCTGTTCGCTTTCCGAGACGTTGTTGGATTGATTCAGAGCCAGCTTTGGTCCGAAATCGGCGAACTGCATCCCGTCCACGAAGCTCAACTTATCAATGGACGAAATTTGGTGTGGCTGTGGATTGTTGAGCATGTAATCGACCATTTGGTTGGCGTTATCGGCGGATGTTTCGCCCATCATCGGCGGCCTCATGAACTGCGGCTGGTGCTGGTCGAGAGAGTAGTCCGGCACCGGAAAATTCACTGGCAAGGCGGCCTGGAAAAGTCCCGGATGTGAGTAAAACAACATGGCGATGAAAACCCAATAGAAAAGGAGAAGACTTTGCACAGTATATACCGAGTAAGTCCCTTCTTTGTCCATTATTGTGAGTACGACTGAATTTCTTGTCAGAAACCCTAAGCGAGAGAGAGAGCGAGAGAGTGAGAGAGAGAGAGAGATTTTCACAGCTTGGGTCCACCTCCTGAAACAGATGAAAATTCCTGATTTTTCATCCACAAGATGATTTAAATCAGTTAATATCTCAAATAAACACGTAACATAAAAGCAATTATAATGACACTATCTTGTGAAGTCGTAATTCCCTTTTTAAAAAGGTCTTAAAGTATAATTATCTTCATAACTCAAAACTTATAATCTAATTTCATTATCGTCATTATACCGAGTCTCCGAGTCTATATATATACATATATATAAATATATATAAGGTGCAAAAGAAAGTAATTAGGAGAGACTAACCTTAATTATGAGAGAGGAGTGAAGAACAACCCAAGAAAGGAAGTGATGAAGCAAAGACAAGATGGGTGGGGAGATATTGTGGGTATATATAATGGGCCATCTTGCCTGTTAGAGCTGGCTTTGACTTCACATATATATATATATAGAGAGAGAGAGAGAGAGAGAGAGGAGCGTAGAGGTGGAGTTATTTGGACCTCATGAGAAGAGAAGAGAAGATCAGAACATGAGGGCACCTCAAGATTAAGCTGCTTTAATTAATGGGAATCACAAGCCACCAACGCTCTCATCTTCTCCAACTTTACCACCTTTTCTCTTTTCATGAGGCTGCCATAAATTTACCGACGCCACGCTGCAGATTTATTTGGTTTTAGGCTTCAACTTTGAATATTCAAATTCATACATGCATGCATGTATGTATATGTATGCATGCATATACATACGTCCACATGCATACATCCATGCATGTACATGATCTTGGTGGAGTGTATCTAACTTGGATCCAGATCCTGCCAACTTGTTTATTTTAATTATATTTATATATATATGTACGCATATATAGACTCCATTGGTAACAACGTATGTATCTGTACGTACATAGCGAATGGAATTCTCAAAATTTTAACTAATGTAGCGTCCTTAAACCTTGTAAAAATAATTTTTTAATTTATAAAAAATAAATTAAGCAAACTATTCATTATTTCAAATACATCCTTAAAAAAATTATTTTTAAATAATTTAATTATTTTTATATAATTAAAATTTTTATTATTTTGATTGTACAATAAATTATGCATTTTTTAATCAATTACACACCTCAAAAATGCAATTAGACTATACATTAACAAAATATACAATTAACTCAAAAATACATGATATAAAAGAATAATTAAAATAATAAAAAATTCATATTATCACAAAAAGTTAAAAATAAAATTACTTAAAAATATATTATCTAAAAATTTAATTAAAATAACAAAAAACTCAAGTGATCATACAAAAAACATAAAAATATAAAAATTAAATTATGGGTTTGGCCTAATTTAATTAATAATGTTCTAATAAACAATTATTCCGCAAAATAACCACATAATATAGTGAAGCAGTCACTCAGATAGAACTTTCGTGAAACAGAACTCAAAAAGCCTAATTTAGTTTCTCGTAAACATAAACCCATTAACCACACTTTCTATCCCAGCGTCAGAGAGCAAAATTAAACACACTTTCTATCCCAGTGTCACAGAGAGAGAGAGAGAGAGAGAGAGAGAGAGAGAGAGCATAAGATTGTTGGTTGACTGCAATCTACCTTACGACCTAAAATACGTAGGAGCAACTTCAGAAACATATATGTTTTTCACCATGGCAGCCACTGCAAGACAAAGTTACAGCAGCAAACAGGGCTTGCTTCACCAGATGGACGACGAGCCGAATTTGAGCCACAGGCAATGGCAGTTCGGTCTTCCTCTTGAAAACAGCTGCCGGATAAATGAAGGGTTACCCGTAGGTGGGTGATTTGATCGTGTTCAGCAATAAAAGGCCACAGTTCGTACGCTCAGCCCAAACAAAGTACTGGTTCAGGACTGGAATCATGAGGTGTATTCGAAAGGTTGAGGTGGCTGAGGCTCCTCGTCGACGGCCATGGCTGATGCTGAACCCTGTTGTCCAGTTGTTGAGCCACCGGCAGCTGATCCAGTTGATGAGGGTGCATCGGTGAGAGACAAAACTTCAGGCTCAGCGGGGCGAATGTCTTTTAAGAGGACGAATCCTGAAGGCGATGACTTAACGGGGATATATCTGCTTTCTTCCATAAATTTAATGAACTTCTCCTGAGCAGGAACCACCCTGGCAGGGTTGGTCAAAATCTCAAATGATGGTTCAGGCTCTGCCTTCTTCTCTGCTGCATTATCAACCTGGGTACAAAGAAATGTGGTCAAGAGTTTAATCTGGCTAACAAGAGCAAGATATCAGCACTGCAGGCAAAGCGGCATAACCACTCAAAAATAGACTTCAATGTTTTAAAACTCTTTTAAGAGATAGATTCTACTACTGAGCATCGCGTGTGTAAATGTTGGGCGAGGGAAAGAGGAAACGAGAGAGGGACAGAAAGGTCTATAACGATGTGCTTTAGACATCTTTGTCGTGCTGGAACTACACTACAAAGACGAGACATACCTGCATAGGATCTGCATTCTTATCACCAGAAGATTTGCCTTTGCCAGTATTTGGCCCTGCAGAAGACGACTCTGAACCAGTTAATTTTTCAGCAATAGCTTTCTGTTCTGCCTCTTTCTTACTAGCCCTAGCCTTTACTCTTGCTGATGTTGACAAAACCGCGGTGGGAAGTTTCACGGTTGAGGTAGTGGCCGGTACAGTAATTGGCCGAGGATACTCAAATAAAGATGGTTTTGCATGAGATAAGAACTCGAATTTTGGAACCTTCAAGTCATAGTTTAGCCCAATAAAGGCTGTGGGCGAGAATGACAAGCTAATGAAGTAGATTAGTGGATACCAATACCAAAATTGGCTGAAAACAGCTAAACCAACTACTGCAGTGATCTTATCATGTTTCGTCTTGGAAAGCAGCTTTATCGTCACATTCCTTCCACCAGCATCAAGTATTCCAGAGGCCAGAATTGCTCCCATCTTGCTCATGGTGTCCTCATGCTTATCCAAGATTATTTTCTCCAACTGCCGCCTGAAATAACAAACAGTAAAACCTCAACGAAACAAAGATATAAAGAAGCTAAACATAAATCAGTTCGATGTGTACGGTACCTGAATGCTCCAACACGAGAATCACTAGCTTCACCGATCTGAACCATTACCATAGCCATTGCAATTAGAGCCCCCTGACGAACAAAATCAACCACATCTGATGTCAAAGGTTCTAGCAAGGATATTGCCTCACTCAGACCAGTACCCGCACAAGAAATGCCAACTGCTAGTGCTGCTCCATACCGAACGTGTGGGTTGTAAGATTCAGACAGGAGGGAGACAATGCGAGGAGTCTGTAGCATACAAGCAATAAAACCAAGTCCAACAGCAATCAGATACAATCACAACATACCAAGCCTTTATTCTTAGAGCACTCAGATAATGCAGCTATGAAGTATGTGAATCTACCCAAAGCCATAAAATTTTTACATGCGTTCAAGTGCACGTGCAAACACAAAAATACATAAGGCCGGCCATTGCCGATACTTGAAACCAGGAATAAGTTGGGAAGATGTCAACACGGGTTTTACAAGCACATAAAAGTCCAACATGAACATAGAAATGACATCACTAAGTAAGCACTGAGAATGGCAACAGGACCTCCCACTTAGGTTCCAAAACAGGCAAAAGAAGCATAGAAGCACTTACCTGTTCTGGTTCTGAGTAAAGGACAAACCCAAGTGCCAGAACAGCTGTCCGCCTGACATCATCACTCACATCTGATACAGCAAAATGCAGCAGTTGACGGATCGCCTTATTGTTTGCTGTTCCCCTGTATGCCAGTGCCAATGCATACATGCCACCATAACGTATAATAGGATCTTGATCCCTAGTCATCTGCTCAATCAGAGTATCTGCTTCTTCTTCTCTTCCATAGACAGTGAGGGCTATCCCCAATGCCAAACCCCTGGAACAAGCACAAATAAAAAACTAAGACCCAATATTAAACCTTCGCCCGGACATCTAGATGACAGAATACCAATTTACATTACCTGATGATTTTTTCATGCTGCGTCTCATGTGCATAAACAAGCATTTCACTTGCCTTTTCACTTGCAGTTCCAACCATCAGTAAGCCCATACTGATACCAGCAGCTTCTCCAGCAACAGCACTGTCTGTGTAAAGCACGCTTTTTATCTCATCGTAGATATCTTCATCAGCAGTGCCAAGAGCCGCCAACCCAAGACCTAGGCAAGCACCATGCTGAATAACCTGCACCAACCAGTCATGAATACTATTAGCAGAAGATTAGAAATTCATGGCACTTAAGGGACTGAATTGTGAAAAGCAGAACACCTCAACATTGGAGCTTCGTAAGCTATCACGAAGAAATGGCTTAATACCCTCGCCATGGTTTGCATGAATCAAGCCTAAAGCATAGAGAGCACCACCTTCAGAGTATGGACTGCCGCCGCCACCAGCCCCACTCTGTGGCAAGTATGGGGCCATTAATGATCTGCCCTGTTGCAGGTGGCCTCTGTGAATAACACCTAATCCTGCTGTTGCACTGAACTTAGCCCAATTCGTAGCTCTACTTAGCCAATCCTGCATGTGTTTACAAATACCAAGGGTCAGAAAGACAATATTGACCTTATGCCACAACAAAAGTTAATAAGAGAATGAAAGTGGAAAGTTGAATTACCAGATTTTCCCTAAGAAATGTGTCCACAGTTGTCCCAGCATGCATAATTGCATTAGCATATATTGTTGCACTGTGGCAGACACTATTTCTCATCTCCACAGATTGCTTTATAGTCTTAAGAATTAGAAGATCTGACCTGCATGAACAGGTAGAAAGCTGGTGTCAAAAATTTTCCACCATACCTTAAATAAGACCTCCAAAATGAATTTGAGAATAAGGGGAGAAACAGATTCAGTTGTTGCCTCACTTATTATGGCTGTACAAAAATTGCAAAGTCAGCTGTATTGAAGTCTCTCCAGACAAAATTCCTTTGATTTTTGTTAACCTTTCAGCATAAGTTGCTTCCTTTGGATCTTCTTGAGGGTTCCCACTACGCTGGCTTTCATCAGTCATCTGAACATCATCCTCAGATCCGGTAACATTTCCATTTAGACCAGACTCTGGTGCAGCAGATCCTTGCTGTGCAGGTTTCAGTAGCTGAGACTTAGCATTAGAGAGCAGATTTCTCACATTCAAGAGAAAAGCTTGGTGCTCATTTTCAACAAGATCAAAAGCTACTTGAAATGCCAGAAGAGCATCATCCTTGTTTTCAGATCGAAGAAGCTTTTCCAAGATGCTTGCAACCCCCTCTGGTTCATCCAGAAACATGAGGCATTGACAAATGCTCAAATAATCAGGAGATGGCAGTGTCTGGTATACTTTAACAAGAAGACGGAGCACCTGTACACAGTTGGCATATAATTAGTATGTAAACACATCCAGAATCACCACTTTCTTTCCAGCAAATCCATTTATGTTCGTCAGACAACTGCAATAAGCCACATAGATCACATTTCTTTTTTTCTCTTTTTCTGGAGAAATAATAATGTTATGCCCAATAATTGGCCCGGATGCAATAAATGAGTTTACAACCCAAGAGGACAGGCCAAGCAACGAAGATGGGCTGGAAGATTAATTTGAGCCAAGTGGGCCAAGGCAAAAAGGACTTGGGGAGGACCGGTTAAAGACCAATTAAAAGGTCACTCGGTCACTTGGTCATTTCGATTAAATAAGCTGAGTGAGGTTGCAAGAAGTGCTAGATAAGAGTCGAATGGGCTGCAAGATATAAAGGGGGGCTAGCTAATAAGTCACTTGGTCAGAACTGAGTCTCCCCCCTGTCATGACCCTAGGAGCAATAAAGGGGTAATATGATAATAGATTTATAATAATTGTTAAGAGATATTTTACAAGTTGTTAGAAGCACATGGGTGCTGTTAGGAATCAGTTAACAGCTAAGTAAGGCCTATATAAAGGCTACTTGTAAGAGATTGGAGATATGATTGAAATAATAAATGATATTCTAATTCTCTCTACCATTCTCTCTCAATCTCCCTCCAATTTCCCTCTCTATCTCTCATTTCCCGTTAATCTTCTTCTCTATTCTGTTCTCCCTTAATTCCCTCCCTCAATTCCTTCCAATTCCTCTTCTAACGAGCCATGCAAGGGACCCAGAAACAACCGAGTGACCCCTTGGGAGCCTCCCTCGACGCATCACCGAGGGACCCTCCCAAGGCACTCGATCACTCGTCCCCCTCGAAGGCATATGAGAGACCATCGTGCCTAAGCCCGGGAGCTCTCTCCAAGAGACCTTCCTGGGAGGCCGCGAGAATCAATCAAAGATGCCCTCGAGATTCCCATTGAAAAGGGTGGGTCACTTGCAACCTGTCATCTCTCTCCCCCTCTATAAATAGGAGGGTCACCTTCCTCACTCAAGGTACGCTCAATCTTATGCATAGACTCTTTTGTTTTCAAGCATTTCACACTCTCAAATACTGACTCAAGCATCGAAAGGTTCGTGCAGGGATACTCACCCACGCCCCTAACCGACTTCTTTCTCAGCAGGTCTTTCGGTCACTTTTTTTTGGGGGAGGGGGGTGATCTCTCAGTCACTTGGGAGTCATTCATCACTTTGGGACTCTCCCGTCGCTCTAAGACTCACAGGCATCTAGTGGGTCACCTACACCTTGTTGAGCCACTCACGTCGCACTTTCCCATATTATAAATTTATTGTTGTATTAAAGTAACAACAAATAAGATATATAAAATCAAATAAAAGCAACAAATCTATTCTGAATGAGATCAAATTGAGATGCAATCATGCAAAGCCATTTCAGGCAGACAGTCATGACTACAGTAACTTTAGCAAGCTTGTGACAAACTTGCATGTTTCAAATTGTCATACTACAGCAGATTATCAGATCAATGAAGAAGTGACCAGCACCTAAAGGGCTGTTTGGTTGAGCAAAACAGTCCCAGTTCTCCAATAAAATACTCCACAGAACAGGAAAGCCGAAAATTCGTTCAAATACAAAAATTTCCAAATGGAAAATGAAGATTTGGAAAATGCAGACTAAACTTGGAAAACTCCTAAAATGAGTTTTCTAAGTTTTCCTTATTAATTCAAAGATTTGAAAAACACAGCTTCCAAAAATTTTCCACAACTCATCTTCATCTCATTCTTGAACACAAGTTACACAAAAGAAATTAAAAAATCTCTCCTTTTTTTAACATATGTTCTAATTTTCTAGAATGAAAATTAGTTTTCTGATTTCCAACATCTGGATGCATTTTCCAAATTTTCAATGGAAAGCGAAAACTAGATAATTTATAGAAAATTGCAGATAAAAAAGTGGAAGTCATTTTCCACAACTAAACAGTCCCTCACCCACTCAGCTAAAGAAGCCAGCCTTTTCCTTTTTCGATCTCTAAACTCTCAAGAATCACCTCCACATTTCTTTACATACACATAAAGTGTGCAAATGCACATTTCTCTTCTTTTAAAAGCATCACCTCCATCTTTCTTTAGATGAACATCTATATATTTTTGCGTATATGAAATATAGGCCGGCCAAAGTAACCTGAACAAGAAAAAAAAAAAAAAAAACATGCCAGTAACAGTTTGCTATGCATCTCTCAAGATTTCAGCATCAACAAAATAAATAAGTCCAGCAGTGAAGATTGTATCAACATTAAAATAACAAGAGTAACGTGGATGAGGAACTCCATGGCCATAAGAAATGAATCAACCATAGCAACCAGAAATTCAGGATAGGCAAACTCATAAAAAATGTTGATAGAAAATAATCATGGTTTCATAACATTGAAATTACTATAAAAAGGACAAGTGTGGTATCATTCTTACCTCACGGCGATATTCTCTTAGATTAACAAAGGAATGAGAAACATTAATGCAGTATGATAGTGTTGCCTGAATATTATCACTCCTTGTAATTGCTTCCTCAAGTTTATCCAACCTTCGGCATTCAATTGCCATCCCAATAGCTTGTTGAAACTTCCCATCTAGTATACACCTATACATAAATATAGTAAGGCAACTTATCCATCCCAATATTTTGTTGAACTGCATCATTATATCAAATACGAGCAGATAATTTTGCATACTTATCCAACATTCTCTCTACAATTCCCTCCAACCGAGAATCCACTTTGGGTGCGTCATCATTTGACTCAGCTGCCTTTGACTTGAGACTGGCATATTCATCAATAGCTTTAGCTGAAAAAAAAAATATGTACAACAACAATTAGAAAGACAACATTCAATGGTTGATATCTTGTCTTCAACTTTCACAAACTCCATCTAAATGGAGCAACTTTAAGGGAAAAGAACAGCGAACAGAAATAAGATCTTAAAACCTCAAAAGTGAAAATACAAGTTTTGGCATTAGAAGAGAGTGGAAGCAAGCTGAAAATTCCTACCAAGCAGGGTGTGAACATAATCTGAATCCTCAGAAACATCAAACATTGAACCAGCTCCAAGAGCATAAGACAACGAGTCATTAAGTTCACCCAAGTAGTAAAAGACCTGTCAACAGATACAAGAGAATTTGAGAAAAGAAATCACATAAAATCAAATTATAGATCTCAAAAAGTAAGAAGAAATAGCAGTACAACCAAAATCCTTAAATTTACCCATAACAGAAAACTTGTTGACCAGAAAAGAAATCATTTGAACAAGGAGTTAAAATTTGACTGCAAGAAATAGCAAGGGCAGGCTTATATTAACAAAGCACCCCCTTAGAATATTCAAGGACATATGACGTGGGACAGTAGGAAGATAAGAGATTAAGAAGAAGAAGTTGGAGAAGAGAAGAAGCCAAGAAGAAGAAGCAAGAAGCAGGAAAAACACAGAGAGGGAGAGAGAGAGAGAGTTGCAGGAAGTAGGGAAGAAACAGAAGAGATCAATAAGAAGACAATGAAGAAGAAGCAGAGAGAAGAGAACAGAGAGAGAGACTCAAGAAGAGGAAATCGTATTATTCAATCATCCAAAACTGAATAAAAGGTAACATTATGTTGCCTATTTTTAGGTAATTAAAAGATAAGTTTCTATCTAAAGATAACAACTAATCAAAATATGGTTATAATCTCTAAAATCAAATATAACTCTATCTAATCCCTAAATCAAATAAAACTCTATTATCAAAATAACTATGATAAATCAAATCAGAACAAGATAAAACCTAATCTAAATCTTATTTTTTAAATCAAAATAGAAAAGTATCCGTATCATTCTCTCCCTGGGTAGGAGAAAAACTCGCCCTCGAGTTTTTTGAATTTGGAATTGTGCCATTAGTAGTTTGAGTATTGTCATCACCAACTTGCTCAAAGTAAGATAAACTTGCTGCTTCCATGGTTTGATGGCTTAGGATGAGGATGGTGATTCTTTGCCATTGCTATGGCTATGGTGGCTTTCGTGAACTCTGTGTGGCTGTTGATGAAGGAATGTTGCCATGCGGCCATTGCTGTGTGCTGATGACAATTACGGTCCAGTGATGTAGAACTCATGGAAGCTGAAGATAATTCAGAATTGAGTTTTGCTGTGACACCAAATTTGATGCAGGATAGTTCGAAGATGAGAGATTAAGAAGAAGAAGCAAGATGAAGGAAAAGCCAAGAGAGAAAAAGAGAGTTGCAGAAAGTAGCAAAGAAACAGAAGAGATTAAGAAGAAGATGATGAAGAAGAAGAGGAAGAAGAAGAAGCAGGAAGAAGAGAACACAGAGAGAGAGAGAGAGAGAGACTCAAAAAGGGGAAATCATATTATTCAATCATCCAAAGCTGAATAAAAGGTTACATTATGTTGCCTATTTATAGACAATTAAAAGATAACCTATCTAAAGATAACAACTAATCAAAACATGATTATAATCTCTAAATCAAATATAACTCTATCTAACCCTTAAATTAAATAAAATTCTATTATCTAAACAACTATGATAAATCAAAATAGAACAAGATAAAACCTAATCTAATTTTTTTTTAAACTAAAATAGAAAAATATCCCTATCAATATGCTATAGTATATATCTAATTAGGATCTTTCATTAACTCTGTCCTTTGATTGTGTTTTCTGGTATATAATCAACATCAAACACAACAGAAGCAAAGGCCAAGATTGCCTCCCCTTTCAACTCACCACCAACGGCTAAGGGCAGATTATATTCTCCCCATATAATTCACATCAAATGCAACACAGATTATATACATAAAGTACTAAAGATGTGTATCATAGAGCAGGACACGAGTCAAAATATGCAGAGGAGATACTATGTATATTGGCGGGAACCTATGTACGTGGGGGAGAGGTTATAAATTGTAGCCTACTCCACCTTGAGAAGTATCTGGAATATTGAATGAACATTTTTGAATTTCCCTCCAATTCTCTTTCTCTCCCTCCCTGTCTCTGCAATTCTATTCTCTCTTTCCCTCACTTTCCTTCAGGAATTCTCTTGATTTCTCTGAAATCACCATCAATTCGGAAGAAGATCTAGATTGATCATTGCTAGATACCCTAGGATCTAACAATTTTGGTATCAAAGCACATATTGGGCCGCGGTGGTTGGAAGTAAGTAGCAATGGCTGAAGGGACTAGGATGAAGAATATGGAGGCTCAAGTCCAGCAATATGGTTCCTCGATGAATGATCTCCAAAATCGAGTGGATCAATTGGAATTGGGATCCAATCGAAATCATGAGGCCATTTTGGCAATTAATCGGAAGTTGGAGGTAGTAGTTGACCAAATCCTTAAGGATCTAGGAGTCCAAATAAGGGATCAGTTGCTTTGTGGTGATGTTCATGAGGCAAAATCAAATGAACCTCTCACCTGATTTCCCTCCAAGGGAGAGGACAAATCCCATCTTATCGAGACAGGGGTGAGTGGATCCGATGGCACGAGAACAGGGGTTGAATTAGAGGCCATTAGGAGCCTCTGAAGGAGATGAGGAGGGTGGCAAATTGGGGTGGAGAAGAAGACCGAAGGTGCAAGTGGGCAAAACCAGCACAGTATGCCCATGCCAAGGTTGGAAACACTGTTGTTCGACGGCCTTAGCCCTCGCTAGTGGATCAGGAGGTGCGAGAGGATATTCGAATGGTACAGGGTGGCCGAGAGGCAAAAAGTGACAATGGCAGCTGCCTACCTCAATGATCCAAGGGATGCTTGGTTCTAGGCCTAAGTCCAAGGTTCGAGAGGAGTGTAGATGGGAGGAATTTGCTGAGGAACTTTGTGAGAGATTTGGGGATCAAAGCTTATCCGATGTGGTAGAAGAATTCAACAAACCCCAGCAGGTAGCCTCGGTGATGGAGTACCAATTGAGGTTTGAGGAGCTCAAGGCTCTTATGCTCAATAACAATCCATATGTGATGGAAGCTTCGTTTCAAGCTTCCCAAGTGGCTTGAACAAAGAGTTGAGGCCAATGGTGAAGGTACTCCAGCCTAGGACCCTCAAACATGCGGCTGAAAGCACTAGACTCCACGAGCTAATGATGGAGGCGTTGATTAAGAAGCAAAGGATCATAGCCAAGGGGGTGTCACAAGGAAGTCTGCCTCAAGGAAGGAACTATGGTAAGGAAATGGGGAGAGGGTCTCCAAGGGTGAAGAATTTGGCGTTGCCAGCTCCGACTAACCAATATGGGAAGACCATCGAACAGAGGAGGTAGGCTAACCTTTGTTTTAGGGGTGGGGACAAATATTTCCCTAGCCACCAATGTAAGAAGCAACTCCTGCTATAGGAAGGAGAAGAAGAGGAGATGGGAGAGGAGGAGGAAGCACCCCAACCACAAGAAGAAGAGGAAGAGGGCAATGGGGAGATATCCTTGCATGCCTTGAAGGGCTTGACTAACAACAAAATCATTAAGGTTGAGGGGAATGTAGAGAACAATAAACTGATGATCCTCATTGACAGTGGGAGTACCCACAGTTTCTTGGATGAGGGAACAGTCAGGAGATTGAAATGCCCCCTTGATCCCAACTCAACCATTGATAGTGACAGCAGCGAATGGCAACAAGGTCATAAGCAAATCAACATGTGCTAGATTTTGTTGGGAGATGCAGGGAGAAGGATTTGAGGCTCCTTAAACTGAGGGGTTGCGATGTGGTGTTAGGTGTGGATTGGATGAAGCACATTAGCCCAATTTGCTTTGATTTTAACAAAATGGAGGTGAAGTTTGAGAAGGAAGGAAAGTAGATGACACTGATAGGGAGCAAGGAGTGGGGAGTTTGTAAGATGATAACCAAAAGAAGGTTGCAGAAGATGTTCATGCAGAAGTTAAGTCAGGTAGCTCAATTGTTCTCAATCCAAGCCATTGAAAGAAGGAATGAGGAGTTAGAGGCAGAAGGGGAATTCATGTTGATAGCTAGCACTCTTCCAAAGGCTAACCTCAAGGTACATCAAACTGACCTCCTTAATATGCTATTTACTGAGTTTGAAAATCTATTTGTAGAGCCTGAATCTCTACCCCAACTCGACTTGTTAACCACACAATCAACCCCAAACCCCACACAGACCCTAATAATATTCTTGCCTATCGATACCCTTCTAACCAAAAGACAGTTATAGAAAATTTGGTTAAGGAGATGCTTCAGAAATCTATCATAAGACCCAGCTATAGCCCCTTTGCTTCCCCTGTGTCATTAGTTTAAAAAAAAAAAAAAATGGTACATGACGATTTTGCATTGACTACCGCCAATTGAATGAAGTTACCATCAAGGATAAATTTTCAATCCCACTTATTGAAGATTTGTTAGATGAATTGAAACATGCAACTGTCTTCACTAAGCTTGACCTAAGATATGGCTACCATCAAATCTGATGAATCCCCTTGACATACCTAAGATTGCTTTCTGTACCCACCATGGCCACTACGAATTCCTTGTCAAGTCATTTGGCCTAACAAACACTCCAACCACCTTTCAATCACTCATGAACCAGATTTTTGAACCCCACCTCATAGACTTTATACTACTAGGGTGATGAAGAACAATGTTAGGAACAGTAGCGATGAACAGTGCATACAGTGAGTAGTAATGATGAACAGTACACAGGGACGGAACAGTAATTACAGCATAATTCTATTTTAGATTATGTCTATTTTAGTTTTTTTTCATGTTAGGGTTTGCTATTATGATTGTTTGTTGCTAAGGTAGTATTTAAACTCCTTTTCTCTTCTTTTAGAGGGAGTTTTTTTTCTAATAGAATTCTAGAAATTTCTTTAAATTTTCTGATGGAATCCAGTTCCCTTTGATTTCTTAAAGATTTCGCTTGAAATCTTTTCTTCTTGCTGCATCAAGTGGTATCAGAGCACGGTTTCTCCGTCTCCATATCATTGACTGCTATCTTTCTCCATCAAATTGACCATGGGTGATGAGATTGCTGCCATGAAGGCCAAAATTAATGCCCAAAACCAATGGATTGACAATCTGTCCACACAACTTGGAGAGATTCGCCAATTGCTGTTGCAGGTTGTTGGAAATAGCGGAGGAAATGACGTTGGAAACCCTCCACCAGCCAACACTGGCAATCTACAGCGTCTTAACCAAAGGAATCACTACGATATAAATGTCCATGGTGAGAGACAACGAGGAAATAATAAGCGGCCTACAGTTGAAGATATGAATCGGCTTCCGAAGAGGATTTTGAGGATCTACCTCAATACCACAATCGTCAACACCGAGGCACCTGTGACGACTATAGGATTGAGGCGGATATCCCTCCTTTCTCAGGAAACTTGAGAATTGAATAGTTCCTCGACTGGATGGCGGAAGTTGAGCAATTTGTGGAGATTATGGAGGTCCCTGAGGAGAAAATCGTTAAGATGATGGCTTTTCATTTGAAATCTGCAGTTGCTGTTTGGTGGGATCAGTTGCAGAAAACTCGCCAGAGATAGGGAAAGAATAGGGTTCGAACCTGGAGGAAGATGAAACAGCTTATGATGGATCGGTTTACCCGCTGACTATGAGCAGATTTTATATCGCATGTATTTGGGATGCACAAAGGGCAACCGATCAGTGTCGGACTACACCCACGAGTTCATGAAACTAGTCGAGCGCAACAATTTGACCAAATCTAAAAATTAGAAAGTAGCCAGGTATATTAATGAACTGAAAGTTGCTTTACAAGATAAAATTGGATTGCAGAATCTTTGGACTTTACAGGAAGCCATTAACATGGCATTAAAGGTTGAGATGATTGGAGTTGAGAGAGCGGCGACCAACTATTGTAGGGCTGCCACACCTATTGAACAACCACTAAACAGTGCTATTGACAAAGGAAAAGCGACTACTAGCTCATCTAGTTCCCAGAACAAGGCTAATACAGAAGGAGACAGCAACAGATTTGCTAATAGAGGAGCAAGGCGAGTTCCACCTCAAAGGGAGAATCCGTATGCCAGGCCTTCAGTTGATATTTGCTACAGGTGTCAAAAATCTGGACATTGCTCCAATAACTGTCCAGAACGAAGACAAGCTAACTTGCTGGAGCGTGAGGAGTTTTCAGAGGTAGAAGAAGAGGTGGTGGATGAAGGTGAATATGATGGAGTAGAGTTTGCTGTTGATGAAGGATTGGAGAGACTAAACTTGGTGCTGCAGCGAGTCCTCTGGTCACCAAAAGAAGAGGGATAGAGACATAACATATTTCGTTTGCTTTGTTCCATTAAGAATAAAGTGTGCGAAGTGATTGTGGATAATGGAAGCTGTGAGAATTTTGTATCAAAGAAATTAGTAAGTATGTTACAGTTACCAACTGAGAACCATCCCAATCCATATTCCCTCGGTTAAGTGAAGAGAAGACCTTCTGTTTAGGTTACTGAGACGTGTAAAGTACCGCTCTCCATTGGCAAACGTTATAAGGATGAGGTGATATGTGATGTCATTGACATGGATGCATGCCATATTCTTTTGGGTCGCCCTTGGCAGTTTGATGTTAACTCTACTTTCCGGGGACGTGACAATGTGGTGTTATTTATGTGGGACAACTATAAGATCGCCATGGCTCCTCTCAATTAGACGAGAAGTGCAAACAAACAAAGGTCAGAAAATTTTTTTACTCTCACAAGCAGGGAGCAAGAAATTGTGAATTTTGCAAGGCACTCTGACTGCATCTGCCCAGTAGTGGTAAAAGGGCTTATGGTGGTTGGGAAGGAAGGAGATATGATTCCAGTTGAAGTACAAAAAATATTAAATGATTTTCAGGTTTTGATTTTAGACAAGCTCCCAAATGAATTGCCTCCTATGTGAGATATCCAACACCAGATTAACCTCATGCCAGGAGCAAGCCTTCCAAATTTGCCTCACTACAGAATGAGTCCGAAGGAGAATGGAATTTTGAGAGAGCAAATTGAAGACTTGTTGAAGAAGGGGTTTATCAGAGAGAGCATGAGTCCGTGTGCAGTCCCCGTTTTGTTGGTGCCTAAGAAAGGAGGGACTTGGCGCATGTGTGTTGGCAACCGCACCATCAATAAAATAACTATGGAGTACAGGTTCCCTATTCCACAACTTGAAGACATGCTGGATGTACTTTCGTGGTCTAGTATGTTTACAAAGATAGACCTTCGTAGCAACTACCACCAGATTCGAATCAAGCCCGAGGACGAGTGGAAGACTGCATTCAAAAGCAAGGATGGGCCCTACAAATGGTTGGTAATGCCCTTTGGGTTGACCAACGCTCCTAGCACCTTCATGAGATTAATGAACCAGGTACTTAAACCTTTCATTGGCTCTTTTGTTATTGTGTATTTCGACGATATTCTCATTTACAGCAAGAACAAAGGAGAGCATCTCACCCATTTGAGACAAGTCCTAGATGTGTTGAAAGAAAATCAGCTTTACATCAACCTAAGAAGTGCACGTTCTGCACCAATAAACTCCTATTCTTGGGCTATGTGGTTGGTGAGGATGGTATACACGTGGATGAGGAGGAGACAAAAGCAATCCGAGATTAGCCGACTCCAAAATTAGTGTCAGATGTGAGAAGCTTCCATGGTTTAGCCACTTTCTATAGGCGATTTGTACGACATTTCAGCACCATAGTGGCACCACTCACTGAATGTTTGAAGAAAGGAAGATTCAGTTGGGGAGAGAAACAAGATAAGAGCTTCGCCCTCATCAAGGATAAGTTGTGCACTGCCCCAGTACTAGCCTTGCCAAGTTTTGACAAGGTATTCGAGGTTGAATGTGATGCCAGTGGCGTAGGTGTTGGAGCAGTACTCTCTCAAGAAAAAAGACCTGTGACTTTCTTTTTAGAAAAATTGAGTGAGGCTAGACAGAAATGGAGCACTTATGATCAAGAATTCTATGCAGTTGTGAGAACCTTGAAGCAATGGGAACACTACCTTGTGCAAAAGGAATTTGTGTTATTTACTGATCACCAAGCCTCAAAGTTTATTAACAACCAGAAGCATGTCAATAAGATGCATGCTAGGTGGGTAGCTTTTCTACAGAAATTTCCTTTTATGCTCAAACATAAATCTAAGAGTTCGAATCAAGTTACCAATGCCCTCAGCCAAAGAGCCTCTCTATTAATCACACTTTCTTAGGAAATTGCGGGATTTGAATGCTTGAAGGAGTTGTATAGAGGTGGTGATGATTTTGGGCAGATTTGGAGCAAGTGTGTGAATCACGAGCCCATGGCAGATTTCCATATCAACGATGGGTATTTGTTTAAGGGCAATCAGCTTTGTATTCCTACCTCTTCCTTGTGTGTGAAGTTGATTTGGGACCTACATGGTGGAGGTTTGAGCGGGCATTTGGGGCGTGACAAAACCATAGCTACTTTGGAGGAACGTTATTACTGGCCTTAGTTGAAGAGGGATGTTGGCAACATAGTCCGAAAATGTTATACGTGCCAAACGGCGAAGGGTCAGGCCCAAAATACAAGATTGTACATGCCACTTCCCATTCCCGAAGACATATGGCAAGATCTCGCAATGGATTTCGTGTTAGGATTACCACAGACTCAAAGAGGAGTTGACTCAGTATCTATAGTAGTCAATAGATTTTCCAAGATGGCGCACTTCATCACTTGTCGGAAAACTTGTGATGCCTCGAATGTAGCCAAATTGTTTTTCAGGGAGGTTGTTCGCTTGCATGGGGTTCCCAAATCCATTACTTCTGACAGAGATATGAAATTTCTAGGGAACTTTTGGATTACATTATGGAAATTGTTTGGGACGAAATTAAATAGAAGTAGCATTGCCCATCCTCAAACAGATGGACAGACAGAGGTCACCAATCGTACACTTGGGAATATGATCGAAGTGCGTGTGGAGACAAACCAAAATAGTGGGATTATGCATTAGCTCAAATTGAGTTCGCATATAATAGTGCAGTTCACACAGCTACAGGTAGATCTCCATTTGCTATCGTGTATGCCGAAGTTCCCCATCATGTTATTGATTTGGCAAAGCTACCTAAGGGTAAGAGTAAGAATAAAGCTGTTGAACAGTTGGCTAAAGAAGTGGTTGCCGTTCGTGATGAGGTAAGGCAAAAGCTAGAAAAGACTAATGCAAAGTATAAGACATGGACCGATTCTCACCGTCGAAATAAGCAGTTTCAGGAGGGCGATTCAGTGATGGTGTGTGTTCTTGAGGAAAGAGAGGTTTCCCGCTGGTACCTACAACAAGCCGAAGCCTCGAAAATATGGTCCTTTTAAGGTGCTTAAGCGGATTAACAACAACGCCTATATCCTTGATTTGCCAGCCTACATGGGAATTTCTAATACCTTCAATGTGGTAGACTTGTATGAGTACCATGAAGATTCAGAACACCTCTATCCAGAATATAACTTGGGGTCAAGTTCCTCAGAGATGGAAGGGACTAATGTAGAACAGTGTCGGGAACAGTAGTGATGAACAATACAGTGAACAGTAGCGATAAACAGTGCATACGGTGAACAATAGTGATGAACAGTACACAGGGACGAAACAGTAATTACAGCATAATTCTATTTTAGATTATGTCTATTTTAGTCTTTTTTCATGTTAGGGTTTGCTATTATGATTGCTTGTTGCTAGGGTAGTATTTAAACTCTTTTTCTCTTCTTTTAGAGGGAGTTTTTTTTCTAATAGAATTCTAAAAATTTCTTTAAACTTTCTAGTGGAATCCAGTTCCCTTTGATTTCTTAGAGATTTCACTTGAAATATTTTTTTCTTACTGTGTCATAGGGGATCTGGCAATGATCGATCCGGATCTTCTTCCAAATTGATGGTGATTTCAGGGAAATCAAGAGAATTCTTGAAGGAAAGTGAGGGAAAGAGATAATAGAATTACAGAGACAAGGAGGAGAAAGAACAAGAGAAAGAGAATTGGAGGGAAATTCAAAAGTGTTCATTCAATATTCCAGATACTTCTCAAGGTGGAGTAGGCTACAATTTATAACCTCTCCCCCGCGTACATAGGTTCACGCCAAAATACAAATAAGCCTAACCACTTTTTGTTTTATTTGCTATAGCCACTCCTACTACTCTCCACTTGCACAACTACAATTACGTAAGTACACCTAGTACTGCCAGTACATAACAATGAGTCTAAGGGTCTTACACAAGATAAGACCATAGACAAAAATGAATAACGAACTCCACCCACATAGCAAGATTAAGGCTCGATATGATGATGTTGGAGATCAGAAACATTTTCCATACATGACACAATTTTAAGTGTAAAACATTAAACTTCCAAAGAGAGATCCAAAAATGACCATAACATAACAATGGTAGATTCTTTCCATGGACAAGAAAAGCATGTTAGATCTTTGAAGGATCTGACTGGGAACTCTCAAGAATTCGTGAGAATTCTAGAGAATTAAGGGAGAGGTTAATAGAATTCGAAGAAAGAGAGAAGAGAATTGAGAGGGAGAGAGATAGAATTGAGGGAGAAATCCAGAATGATTTCAATTCAAATTTCAGCATGCCTTAATACAAGTAAGCAGGTCCTTTATATAGAGGATCTCGCGTCTTCAGCTCCCACCCAAAAAGGAGTCTTCTTTACAATTATGCCCCCCTTCTAGAAGTAACTACCCAACTCCTAACCGTTACGCATGAAGGTCATGCCACTTGCACAACATATCCCCCCTTCTAAGTCCTTATACCATGACAAATTCCCCCCTACTTGAGACTTTTCTTGTCCTCAAGAAATATTGAGTAGGCTGACTGCTTCAGGAAATTGCCTGAAGAGAGCAAGCAAATATTCCCAAGTACTGCTATCGTGGGGAAGGTTGGACCACTTTACCAACACCTGGATGATAGGGGCTCCATGCTTGTACAAGACTCTTCTGTCTAGTATTAAGCTGGGTTCTGTTGTCATATCCGCTTCTCTCGACAGTTGGGGTAGGTTGGAAGTCACCTATTGTGCTCCCATTGATCTCTTGAGTAAAGAGATGTGAAAAACCAGGTGGATCTTGGACTCTTTTGGTAGTTTCAACCTATACGCCACTTTCCCCACCTTAGCTTCAATTAGATATGGTCTATAGTACCTCAGGCTCAATTTAGTTATTTGACCACACGCAATCATCTTGAGGTGGCCTGGCTGGAGCTTCAAAATAAACCTTTTCTCCCACATTAAACTCCATCTCACTTCTTCTTCTATCTACATGCGATTTTGGGCCAATGCAAGTTCTTCCTTGAGCTGTTGTAATACTGTTGAGTTTGCCTCGAATTTGAGCAATAAGAGATTAGTGAAGTATTGGTGATTTATCGATTGAAAGATTTAGAACAATCAAGTTTCAAATTCAAAGTGTAATTTACTTAGTTTTTGGGGTCTAATTGTAATATCCCAATGTCGGTTAATTTCATTAGGGTGTCCGACCTTTCTATAAATAAGAGTGCAGGGGACAATCGAGAGAATGAATGGGAGTTCTCAATTTCATTTGTGATCGAGTGTTGTGTCATTCTTGAGAAAATAAAGACTAAGTGATAAGGATTTAGTTCTTGTGTATTCTTGAGAGAATGAGGGTTTTGTACTCGGGGATATAAATGAAGGAGAGAGCTTGATGTATTGATCAAATTTCCGACTGAATAAAGATTGCTTTGTGGGTGTTGGATTGCTAGATGTAGGTTTGCCTAAGGGCATTCCGAACCAAGATAAATCTTGATCTCTTTGTGGTTTGATCTTTTTCATTTATTGTTCTCATATATTCTTCTGTTATAACTGATTATTCTTAGGGTCTGTTTGATTGGCCATCTTTTCTATGGAAAATGGCCATTTTCCACCCAAATTCCAACTTTTGGGGTGTTTGATTGGCCAAATTTTCCATGAATTTTTTTTTCCCATTTGTGGTCACATGACCCTCTTTTCCACTTTTGCTGGAAAAGAAATTCCCGGGGGGAGAAATTGTTTTCTAGGCAAGGGAAACCATCGATCTGTAGCGAGAGAGAGGGAGAGGCAGCGATGGAAGCTCAAGGGAAACTATCGATCTCCGATAGAAACGATCGAGAGAGAGGGCAAACGAACGACGGCCAGCGACAGAGTGAATGAGAGAGGGCAGGCGAGCGAACGAGAGCAATGGTGAGCGGCCTAGGGGTGAACGGCGATGGCGACAGCGGCGATAGCAATGGCGGCTATGGCTGCGGCGGCCAGCAATGGCAGCGACGGCTAGTAACAGCAACGATGGTAGCGACAGCTCTTTCATCCTCTTTGTTGGGTGTGTGTGTATATTTGATTTATTTTTTGAATATTTTGTGTATGTATATTTGATTTATTTTATGTAATTGATTATTGATGTGTGTATTTATTAATTATCTGCATGTGTTTATGTAATTATTTTCATGAAAAATATTAGCAATCAAATACCAAAAGTTGAAAAAATATAACAATTTTTAGGTAGAAAATTAAGCCAATCAAACACCTTCAATTGATATTTTCCCTAGAATTTAATTCTAGACAATTCAATTACCTAGAAAATATTTCTTTCCATGCAAATTCCATGTTTGCAATCAAACGCACCCTTATTGTCTTTCTAATTCCGTGAGTGTGTAAGGATTTATGTGGAGTATTCTTCTCATTGTTCTTGGTTTGTAAGTCCTAACAACAACAAATACCCTTTGCCTTTTCTCTAAATAAGCCTACACAATAACCATGGTAGTACTTTCCCCTACTACTGGAAGGAGTGGGGGTTGGTAACCAAACAACGCTTCAAAAGGGGACCTCTTGATTGATGCATGGTGGTTGGAATTATACCATCACTGTGCAAGTAAAACCCATTTATGCCACCCCTTATGGTGCAAGAAGCATAAACATCTTAGGTACCCCTCCACACACTGATTCATCCGTTCAATCTGACCATCTGTTTGAGGATGGTAGGCTGTAGACATCTTCAACTTCACCCCTAGGGCCTTCATCAACTCTTGTCAGAATAAGCTAATGAAGATCTTGTCTCTGTCAAAGACTATTGAATTGGGGATTCCATACAACTTCATGACCTAGTCCAAAAAAACCCTGGCTACTTCTTGGGCCGAATAAGGGTGGGTTAAAACAATGAAGTGTGCAAATTTGGTGAATTTGTCCGCCACTACCATGATACAATCATTTCCCTTCGATTTGGACAAACCCTCAATAAAATCCATGCTTATACTTTCCCATGTCTGTGCAAGGATAGGTAGGGGCTGTAGTAAGCCCGGTGGGGCTATGGTCTCATATTTGCAACGGTTGTAGGTATCACAGGCTATTACGTATTACGTCACATACCTCTTCAGCTAGGGCCAATTGAAGATCTGCATCACCTCGTAATAAGTATTTTGAATTCCTGAGTGGCCTCCCAAGGGTGATTCGTGGACAAAACTTAATATATTCTTTCTCAGTGTCTCATTGTCCCCAATTACCAATCTTCCTTTATATCTTATCACTCCCTGATTCAGTGTATACCCAAGTTCGCTACTCAAATTCAGATTCAACTACTCCTTTAACTCCTTCATTATGTTATCTCCTTCATAACTCTCCTCTACCTCTTGATACCAATCTAGGGTTATCACAATAGGGGCTACTGCCTGACCTTCCTCATGGCATATGGAAAGGGCATCAGCGAACCACATTCTCCCTTCCCTTCTTATATTGTATGGTATAGTCCAAACCCATAAGTTCGACCATCCCTTTCCTTTGAAGGTGCGTATGCAATTTCTGTTGAAGGAGAAATTTTAAACTTTCATGGTCAATTTGAATGATGAATTGACCTCCTTCCAGATAATGTCTCCACCTCTCCACGGCCATCACCACTGCCAATAACTCCTCATATATGCTCAACCCTTCACGCGTACGTGACAAGGCTTGGTTGAGATAAGCCAAGGGCCTCCCTTCCTGCATTAGTACCGCTCCTATCCCCGTACCACAGGCATCAGTCCCCAGGGTGAAGGGTTTACTAAAGTCAGGTAAGCCCAACACTGGGGGCCTTAGTCATGGCCTCCTTCAATTGCCCAAATGCCTTCTCTGCCTCCAGTCCCCACCTGAACCCATCTTTCTTCAATAACTCTATCGTCTATAATAACCTGTCAACCCCAAGAAGCCCCTCAATGCCTTCAAGTTAATAGGTCTAGGCCAATTTACCATAGCTGCCACTTTCATCGGGTCATTGCTTACCCCAGTACCTAAAATGACATGCCCCAAGTACTCCACCTGTTTTTTTTACCAAAGGCACATTTAGACCTTTTAATATATAATTGGCTAGACTTGAGAACCTCTAATGTAGTCTTTAGGTATTGTAAATGTTGGTTGAAGGTTTGGCTATATATTAGGATGTCATCAAAGAAAACTAGAATGAATTTAAGTAGGAAAGGCTCAAAGACTTGGTTCATAAGTGATTGAAAAGTGGTTGGGGCATTGGTGAGCCCAAATAGCATCGCTAAGAACTCATAGTAGCCATGATGTGTTCGGAAAGCTATCTTGTGGATATCATCAAAATTCATGCGAATCTGATAATATCCCGATTGTAGGTCCAATTTGGAGAAAATGGTGGCATTTTTTAGTTCTTCAAGAAAATCTTTGATTATAGAGATTGGGAATTTATCTTTGATGGTCAGGGCATTAAATTGAAAATAGTCAACACAAAAGCGCCATGAGCCATCTTTCTACTTGACAAGAAAGACAGGGGATGCGTATGGGCTTTGGCTTGTTCTGATTAAGGATTGTTGAAGCATCTCCTTAACCATTCTCTCGATTTCAGTTTTCCGGTTTGGGGGGGGGGGGGGGGTATTTGTAGGATATGATGTTACTCGGGTCTGAGTTGGGTTTCAAGTTTATTGAGTGGTCGAGGGTTCTTTTGATGTACCTCTAATTAATTGATTAAGACAGTTTAATTGATGTACCTCTAATTGATTTTGGTCTGGAGTGATTGTGGTTAGGTGGAATTCCCCTTCCGGTTCACTCCCTTCTTCAGCCTCCTCCACTGCTTGGATTGAAAATAGTTGAGTTACTTAAGCCCACTTGTGCTTGAGTAACTTTTGTAGCTTTCTCCCAGTAATCATCTTACAAGCCCCTATCTCTCTATTGCCCGCGAGGGTCATCATCTTCTTCCCACCCTCTCAATGGTCACTTCCATTCGGTTAAAGTCAAAGCTGATATGGCTAACTTGTTTTATCCAATCCAACCCCAGCACCACGTCACAGCCCCCTAGCTTAAGTAGTCTCAGATCAGGCTCAAACAACTCCCCTTGCATCTCCCAACAAAAACCGGTGCAAACTCAGCACCTTGTTGTCATTGGCAACGGTCACTGACAAGGGTTGGGTTCCGGTCTGCTTGTAGTGAAGTCTCTTGGTAGTGCTCTCGTCCAAGAAACTGTGGGTACTCCCATCAAGCTTCCCTCTTGCACCTTATCTTCCACCTTGATGATTTTGTTGTCAGTTTACCCCTTAAGGGCATGCAACGAAATCTCCCCATTATCTTCCCCTTCCAACTCCTCTACTTCCACTATTTCCTCTTCTTCCATGATTCCATCTTCCCCTTCCAGCAAGAGTAATTGTCGCTTACATTGGTGTCCCGGGTAATACCGGTCACCACATTTAAAGCACAGCTCAGCCTATCTTCTCTGATTTATAAAGTTCCCACTCTATCTTGCTAAGTGGTTGCCAGGTGCAGCCACTGTCGGCCCTTTCACCCCTGGATTTACCCTTACCATACCCTTTCATTATAGGCACTGCAGACCCCACATTGGCTCCCCTGCTCTGCTACCTCTACTTCTTCATGATAGCTTCTATCATGGTCTTGTGCAACCTCGCATTCTCAACTGCTTCCTCCACTATCTCCGGGTGGAGCATCTTGACCATAGGCCAAAGTTCCTCATTCAACCCACTCAAGAAGTTGGAGACAAACTATGCTTCCAAGAGGTGGGGGTTCAAAGTGACCATGATCAATCTCAACTCCTCAAACCGTGCTTGGTAAGCCTATACACCCCCTTCTTGTCGTAGTTTATTGAAATCCTCCACCACATCCTTTCTGTTTCTATCACCAAATCTCTCACACAATTTATCTGCAAATTCTCCCCAAGGGCATTCTCCTCTAGTATGTGACCACCCTTGGTACCAGGCATCCCTCGCATCATTAAGGTATGCGACTGCCAAGGCTACTCTACACCCCTCGAGGATATTGTACCAGTAAAACATCCTTTCACATCTCCTCACCCACCACCTCAGATTACTCCCATTGAATAGGGGAATCTCCAATTTAGGCATAGAGAACCCCGGCTGATTGACTGCAACCGATCCCTCTCGCCTCTGTTCCACATCAATACCCCCATCTTCTCTCGGAGGCAACCTCAATTTCCAAGGGCTCGGCATTTCCATTCCTTCCTCAATTACCAATTAGAATCAATTTTGTCCTTTCTTTAGGGAGAAAATCAAGTGATATACTTATGACGTGTAAACATTACCATGAAGCTCTGCAATTGAACTCAGATCTGAGCTCCCACCTCGTCTCGGATCCCATCCAATCTCCTCTCCAGACTTCCTAGAGAGGTGTCCATCTTTCGATCCATCGCCTCATGATTGCAATTGGATCTGATCTCCTGCAACTCCACCCGAGCTTGCAGATTGGTAACCATCAAATGGAATTATTGCACCCGCGACTCGAGATTCTTCATTCGAGTCCCTTCTGCCATCACTCCTACTGAATTCCTTAGGCCTAGGACTTGCTCTGATACCAACTTGTCATATCTTGGAAGGATCTGACTGGGAACTCTCAATAATTCATGAGAATTCTAAAGAATTAAGGGAGAGGTTGATAGAATTCGGAGAAAGAGAGAATTGAGAGGGAGAGAGATAGAATTGAGGGAGGAATCCAGAATGATTTCAATTCAAATTTCAGTATGTCTCTATACAAGTAAGCGGGTCCTTTATAAAAAGGATCCCGCGTCTTCAACTCCTACCCAAAAGGGAGTCTTATTTACAATTATACCCCTATTCTAGAAGTAACAACCCAACTCCTAACCGTTACACGTGAAGGTCATGCCACTTGCACGGCACATCCCTCCTTCTAAGGACTTATACCATGACAAAGCATGAGACCATAAAAATAGAAGAGAGACAATAGAGGCAAAATAAAGAGGAAACAGAGAATGCAGGTATGGACGGACCTTTGAAACAAGCAAAGCAGCAAGTTGTCGTTGGTCGAACTCCTCATCTTCATATAAGCTTTCTCTGCATGGGAAATTAAAACATTGAACTCCAAAGAACTAAACTGATACAAATCTTGATTTGAAACTTGATACTTTTGTTAACATAAGACATCATATCACAGTTGTGATAAAAATCCAACAGCGTGATACCCCAATATAAAACTTAATTAGTCAACTAGGCCAATAGATTGCAAGAACAAACCTAAATGGAAAAGCATACAAACTTGATGACAAGCTGGTGATAAGGAAAAAATCATTGTTTACCAATAAATATCATGTCAGGTCATGCATTTCAAGAAGTAAACAAAAAGGATCTTATGTTTTTGGATATGTAATCAGAAAAAAAAAAAAAAAAAATCCTACACATGAACTTCTTTAACAGCAAAAAACTGAAACTAAATATTGCATGTCCTAGAAAAGGTGTCACTTTTTTGTGTTAAATCTCTACTAAAAATACTTCAGAATCAAGTTTACATTCAATATCTTGTTACAACACTTAAAGATCAAGTTCAATATATCACATTTCCCTTGCAATCACAATTGTAAAATATCACACTATACTGTTCCAATATGTCTAACACACTAAAGACGCAAAATGGTGAACATAAATGTTGAATCATTTTCAGCTTATACCAAGGTTTGAACCATAGTTACACGGAACCTGGTACCTTCCAATTTGTGGTAAGTATTCAGGTACAAGGTACGCTACTTAGCTAGACATGCATTCGGGGGGGTAGGATTAGCTGGTATGTTAGTTTGATTCGTGGTTTGCTTTGAATAATGCATTGGTGCACTTATTAAAATTCAAAGGAAAAAATTTTATTATATTCATAAGATATTGCAATGAAAATAGATTCAACTTAACAAAACGCAAGTCTACAATAACATAAGACCATAAGAATATGTTGAGTTTGCCTAGAGTTTTGATGCGGTAGAAGATCAATAAATGTTGAAGTCTATCGGCTGGAAGTTTTAGATCAATTAGGGTTTTTAAATATAAGTGTAATTAGTTTGTAATTTTGGGGGCCTAATTGTAATTTTTCCATAGTAGTTAGTTACCTTGGGAATCTCGCCTTTTCTATTTATAGGAGGGCGAGGTAGGCAGTCGATTTATACATAGGAGAGAGCTTCTGATTTTGTTTATGTTCGAGTGAGGAGTTTCCGTCCTTTCTTGAGGAAGAGAGAGGCGGTTTGAGTCTTGTGTATTTCTTGGGAGAATGTGTGCTTGTACTTAGGGAGATAGATGAGTGTTTAGAAGCTTGGTCTACTGGTCATTATCATCCTAATAAAGGCTGTTTGGAGTGGGTGTTGACTGCTGGATGTAGGTTTGCCATAAGGCATTCCGAACCAGGATAAATCTTGGCTCTTTGGTTTGTTTTATCTTTCCTTATTTCTGTTTCATATCTGTTTTGCTTTGATTCTTTAATTCGTTTTTTGATTCTGCGAGTTTCTAAGAATTCGCAAGGGAATTCTCTTTGGTTGGCTTCGGTTAAACAGTCCTAAATATCAACACAATAGGACCAGAAACAGGAAAGAAAAAAAAAAAAAAACTGAATGCTAACATAACAAATTTAAAGCTAACAGTCATCTTGAAAGCTTAATGATAAGCTGAACTTCTTCCATCTCCAAACAATTTTGTTAAGTTTAGATACGCATGATCAGAAATGCAGTTTCCCGCCAGGGGGGGCACCATGTACCAATTTCTACCAGGCTAGGAAGAACATAACAGACTCATCTTTTTTGGTGCCATACTAGCATCGGACATGAATCAGACAGCTATCTATCAGGCATTCCATTTGTATAATCATTTTCACATCTGGACATGTCTTGGACACATGAGGAAAACAGACATGCCATGAGTTGTGCAACTATAGTTTGAACCACCATGTACCAATTTCTACCAGGCTAGGAAGAACATAACAGACTCATCTTTTTTGGTGCCATACTAGCATCGGACATGAATCAGACAGGTATCTATCAGGCATTCCATTTGTATAATCATTTTCACATCTGGACATGTCTTGGACACATGAGGAAAACAGACATGACCATGGACTTGACATGCCATACGACAGAGTGGAATTCTTAGTAGAATTTTTAGAGCTTAACTGGTGAAATACACAAGTTTTAGGTAAAAAGTAAAAAAACAAAAAATTGCACCTTAATTGCATCTCTGAGAAGAATAGTTTACCTTTTTCTAGTACCTTGAACAACGTTCAGTATTTAGAACATTAATAGAAAAGAAAGATCAAGGAGTTTTCAAGGTATGGGACATCTTGTCCACAAACATGGTAAAGTCTCCCCTCCAATAACAAAATTACAAATAAGATTGAATAAATAATAGTCAAAACTATAGTCATAAGCAAAATGCTTGCATGTTTCTCCATACAAATAGGTTCATAAAAATATCATATTCTAGCAGAAGAAATGAAATGTAGAAAATACCAATGATTAAATTTATATAAAAGGCATCAACTAGGAAAAGAATAGGTGATTTAATCACATTCATTTTAACTGTATCAGTACTTCATTTTTGGTTGTCATAGTTTTACTTGTATACAAATATCTGTTAGTTACTTGTATATAAATATCTGTTAGAGTTTGCCTAAGATTAGTCTTATAGCTCAGAAGAATATAAAGGACAAAAGAGAATAAGCCATTGAAGACTGGTGTCTAGGAGTAGTTAGGCATTTGTAACTGTAACTACCAAATAAGGTAACTATTGGTTAGTTAGGTATTTTCTCCTTGTAACTTCCACCTCTATGATCTATAAATAGAGGGTCGGGGTGAGTCTTTTATCGCTCTTGGTTTGTTTTTTTTTTCATTGTATCTTGTGATTGTGTACTGTGAGAGAGAAAAGCCTTAGTCTTTGTAATCTCGGTGAGGATAGCTCGGTCATAGAGCTGCGAGTGCAGTGCATTGTATCGTTCCTATTATTTCAAGATAGTGAAAGCCATAAGTCCTCTTATTAGTCTGGACATAGGATTCACCAGTTCAAAGGTGATCCGAACCAGGATAAATCCAATGTCCCTTGTGTGTTGTTGTTTTTCTGTTCTTATTCTTGTTCTATCTTTACCGTGAGTATTCATTGTCTTTCTTGAGGGTTGAGTGCATGTGTGAGACATGAGTTTGTTCAACAATATCATATTTTCTTTACTCTCTCAATTTTTTTTTCTTCCAACAATAAAGTTACATATAAAAATGTTCTATTCACTCATTCCTAACTGGTGTTGGACCAGCGAGTTGTTTAGAAGTTTTGTAGTCTGAAACACTGAAATTTTAGTTTTCCATTTTCTTTTTTATAGTGACTTCACAGGAAATGAATATGTTTCATCTATTTCAATATAAACAACACAAAATTTTTGTTCCTTGATTGAGAACAAGTATGGCTGGCTTGGGGGAGTGGACCATGGGCCACCAGATCCTAATTGGAGGTGGTGATTAATAGAATTTGGGAAAAAAATTATGTTTCTTTTCCTTTGAGGTGGGCAGTATAAGTGACATTCTGCCAAGGTAATTGGTTTGACAACATATTATTGTATCAGATTTTTCCATACCATCATCTGCACCAACTATAAGAAAGTTGACATTCGTTCTCCCTTCTTCTTGATGGTGTTGTGTGGTTCTTTCCTTCAAAGCATATGTCGGGATCATTCATGCCAACCCTAGGATTGGATAGGGAGAAGGCAAACAAGTTTGGTCTTCTAATTAGACACCGGAGGAAAAAAAGTTTTAGGCATATGTTGTGTTAGAATTTGTATTAGTCTAGCTGTTAAGTCTCGGTGAAGGGCTGTGTATTCAGTTGGGAAATGATTGTATATTTATATTTTATGCGTTTAGAATATAACGGAAATAACTAGCTTAAAGTTATTTCCGGATAGGCCTTGTATTCCCTAATATTTCATTTTAGTCCTTAAGTTGTAACCGCCTCTATATCTTATAAATAGAGGTAGATAGGTTCTCGAGATAGAGAAATCTCAACATTCATTCATTTGTTTTCTATCTTGCACGAGTTCTAGAGAATTGAGAGAGAGCAAAGCCTCGGTCCTTGTACTCTCAAGAGGTGAGTCTATTGATTCATAGCTAGGTGTGAGAGAGAGGGAGTGCTGTAATCTTGAATGCTTTCTAGTGGATTTTCTGAAAGCTTCGGCAGTCTGGATGTAGGGCATTTTCATGCTTGAACCAGGATAAGTTATTGGCTCTTTTATCTTCTGTTATTGCTTTGATATATGTTTTGTTTACATTTCTTTGTTTCTATTACTATCAAGTGAGGGTTGGGTGTGAGAGAGTGAACATTATTGTGAGGAAACCGATCCAAGATTCAAGTTTCAACATGTTGGAATCAATGGCCAGGATTTTCATTGTCCACTCATTCTATCGTGTCCTTGATGACAAACAAAAAGAGGACATCCCAAGGACCTTTTTGCTTAGGTTGCTTCATTCATATCCATCCTTCTATCAGATGAGGAAGAGGGGTCATGCAGTGGTAGATTGGTGCTCTTTGGTTAAAGGAATAAAGAACCTATAAAGTATGCCATAAAGTGCTCTTTGGATTGGTGCCTATTATGGTTCAGTGGTTTTGGATAGAAGGGCCACCTTAAGAAGCATGCCATAAAGTATGTTTGCAATGTTCACCAATTATATGGTTCACCTCCAAAATCTATCCTCTCCATCCTTGTACTTCAATATCAAAAAGATGCATAAATTTCTTAAATTGTCCGCAGTGAACATTTGACATGGCTTCCATCCTAGATGTTAAAATCCACTCTCCTCCCAAAAACACTATCAAGATTCAAACCCCCTTTTAGCAGCTTCCAATGCATCATTTTCTAATCCATAAACATCATGCCCCTCCTTATCTGCCATTTCTTTGAACATTCATCGTGCTATTGCTACCTTTAGCCATAGGTCTTGAAATGAACAAAATTTCTCTGGAAGATAAATGATTGAGCACACACCACATAAACAATATAAAGCAGGAAAGGGTTCAAAGTATTAACAGAACAGCATGGGTCCGTATGGTTTGCAAGAGCATTTAAAAGGGAAAGAAAACGGAAATAGAATTAGTAGCCGCTTGAAGTAATAGTGACAGCTGACTATCCTCTACGTTATGTACCCTTGCTACAGAGTTCCTTAGAATTGGGAATCGGAAACTTAAAATGGACCAAATAAAAGATTCAAGATTGAGAAACAATTCTAGAATGAAGTTCAGTTAGAATGGAGTGGGCATATAACCTATAACTTTATAGAAAAAAGAGTCAAGACTGAAATTCTAACTTCGCAAAATCAAGTAGTGGCAATGTACTCAAAAATTTATAATTTTCTAACTAGAATCGCAGGCTCTGCAGTAGGAAAGAAAGCATTACCTCATGCAAGGTACGAGAACAACATTAAAAGAAAATTCTAAAATTTGACATCAGGTACTGCGTTACTTGACCAGAAACTTCCACTCAATTCAGCTAGAACATGTCTCAATTCAAACAAACCTCTCCAAACATAATAACAGGGGCGAAAACCAAATTTTATGCATTTTTTTCCGTTTCCTCGGCTTTCTCACCAACCAAACAGAGGGTTTCATGCCACAGACAGATCAGAAACGATCAATACTCAAAGAAAACTCCACCTAAAAAAACTTGAAACAAATAGCGATTCACAAATCGAGAGAGGACCGGAAGGACTCACATGATGGGAACACTAGTGGAGATCTCCGGCCAGAAGTAGTCAACGTAAGCGTTGAGATTGGAGAGAGCGTGAAGCTTCAGCAAGGGGTGGCTCTCATTCAGCATCGCCAGCAGCCCTCCCGCCGAGCTCAGCGCCGTAGCTGCCGCCGCCGATGCCATAGTACCGCACCACCACCACAACTACTAGTGCAATTCCAAGAATTGAAAGGGGCTTTGATACCCGCAGATGTAGAGCTAGGTTTAGGTTTCGAAGCAGAAGAAACCCTAGGAAATCGGGACGACGAGATCGACTTATGAAGGAGAGAGAAGGCAAAGCTTGTAATGTATCTTGCGGATCCGGAAAAGCATCGGAGCAATTCGTAACTTTTGCATATTTGCTATTGTGCCATTCTATTTCTTCGCCATCTCGGAGGCACCCAAAAAGTTTGGCAAAACTCAAATAAGCCCAACATAATCATTTAATAATGGAAAAAAAATATTATTCGCAATGCTAATAATTTTTAAAAATAATTTTTTATATATAATGAATATAACCTATGATGCATGAAAACACCTCAGAGGCGTTATTTTGGCATTTTTGAAACATTTTCAATATCGAAATTCTGAGAAACACAAAACAAAATATTTTTACCTCATTTCTACAATTTTAAAAATATTTTAGGATTATTTTGTAATATTAAAAAAAATCAGAGAAATGTGCTCGATTTGAAAATGCATTTAGGTCAAAAGATTAAAGATAGACAAAATTTGATCTCTATAATGACTCAATTTTTTTTTAATTTTTTCTATAATTTGTTTAAATGCATTATAAAATATATGTTTATTCTTATTTTGAATAATTATTTTTTATAAATTTTTATATTAAAAATTATATTTACAAACAAGTTCTTATATATTTTTTATTTAAGCATTTTTTGACAATTTTATTTTTTACTTTTTAAAAAAATATCATTTCTTTATTTTAGTTGTGTATCAGGAGATAATGTTAGATTTATTAATTCTTGAAATATTAAATACCAAAAATGCGATCCATGCAAAAAAAAGTAAAAATTTTTGAATGAAAATTAATTCAGTCGCATTTAATGGTTATAATTTATTTTTTAATTTTTTCTATAATAGTTAAACAAAATAAGTTTTGGTATAATAATATAATTATTTGATAAATTAGTTACTATTTAGAGGCCACATGTTTTAAATCTTATTAACATAATTAATTTTTATTTTTAAAGAATAACTTTTATTTTAACATGAGAAACTCGAGGGATATCTCGATCACAATCAACCTTCAACCCAAATCTATCTTGTTCTCTCTAAAACTCATGTTTTATTTATTACACAATTTTAGGTGGATGAATAGATTTATCGCGAGCCAAACCACAGACATCTCAAATAAATATAGTTGATTGTTGTTATATGTATTTCTTGTGTCATCCCATATGGGCCTGACTCGGTCCGATGGACCGGCCAAATCACCCAAAGTCGAGAAGGCCCAGGTGACCTCGCCAAGAAAAGTCCAACCACCATCGAAATCTGAAGCTCGTAAAGCGAGCTTTCGAGAAGCTCCCAACGATCGACTAATGAGCTCCCGACAGTATTCTTCAGTTCGCTGAACCACCCAGGTCGCTAGCCTAAAACCCCCAACTCGCATAAGTGGCAAAGCTGCTTATGAGTTAGAGGTACGATCCAATTACTTTACCTGCAACGGCCCATGTTCCTCGTAATAGGGATCCCACTCTCGATTTTATGCAAACGATAAGGGCAATTTGTCCCCCATTATGCAGTCTTTATATTTTTATATATTATCTAAATTGTAAAGACCCCTCAGTACAAATAGAGGGTCAGGGGAACAAAAGGAAGGGAGAGAATAATCAGATACCACCATTCTGAAAGAATAATTAAAGAGCGGTCGTGGAGTAGGTATTGTTCTGACCGAACCACATAAAAATTCTGGTGTCGGTTCACGTCCGAGATCTTTATTTTCCTCTTCTTGACACCTTGGACTTACTCACCACGACCCAAAAACGAATCAGGGTCCGCTGAAATTGAACGTTGACAATTGTAAATTCCTACACTGAGACAAAATCGAATCCATGAACTCGCTATATCTCAAACTCTTGAATGTTTGTAGTGGGCCATTTAGAAAAATACTTTATTGTCATTATTTTATAAGGTTAAAATGCAGTATCTACTTACATAATAATATAGATAATATAATAATATTGTGCAATACTTAGAAAAATAAAAACTCATATCTTATGTAATTAGTTGGTGGTACCAAATTAATAAACTTATGTGTTATTGATGTTATTGTAAGTATTTTCTCATTGAAATAGTTTAAAATGAGAGTTAAGAAAGTTTTTTTAATATTTTTTATTTTGAAATTAAAAAATATATATATTATTTTTGTATGGTAATAATTTTTAAAATAGTAGAAATATATTTTATTGTCAAAATAAAGTTCCTTAATTTTATTTTTTCTTTTGCAAGTGTCCAACTTAGATGGCCTATAAGATATTTATAGTAAAAATATTAGGAAAAATGAGTTTTCACAAGAAAAATAGTTGTAAAATAATATGCAAAGAGCATGATGATTTAGTCCGCTTAATCTTGAGTTCATGCTCATATAAAATAGGTGAGACGGGATACTTAGTGTTATCTCCAAAATTTGTAAGCTCAACAATTATGTGTCCATAGGAATTCCTTAACTAAAAAAAAATAACAATAAAGCTCCTCAATACATGTCAGATTATTCAGGACTAAGATTCAAGATTTGAATCATTAACTTTATCTCTTAGATATGAATTGAGTAGGTGGACACATATCGTTGCTTTATTGCCTAGATATAAGGATACTTGACAAGTCATGATTCGTTATTCTACAAGGTTGGTTTAATAGTTTCACCCCTTTAGATAACTCTGATCATATATATCACTCATGTTATTCCCAAGGCAACATGACACAATGCCTAAGAAAACAACAAAGACAATAATGCCTCTAAATACTGCCAAAACCAATCACAAGTTTTCAAGTTCAAGAACAGCTTCCAAGATACCCATCAACTCATTCAGTACCTTTCATGCCCCTGCCAAGCCTTTTCTTAAACATTTTGTTGTCTCTTTTGCTTTCTGATTCCACAATACAACATAGAACATTTCAACATCAACATCCACAACCATATATATATATATATATATATATGTATGTATGTAATAAGTCATGATTAACAACTTCATATGTATAAAGCCCAGAATCAGAATCATAATCATAATCCTCCATCTTTCTCTCCACAGTTGAGCAACTGCAAGTTCCATCTTTCGCTTAGATGGTTTTTAACTTAATCTTTCTAATTTTGGTGAAGCAGCATAAACTATAGAAGTTCTAGCTTCCAATCTGCAGTGAGTGAGAAGAAGAAGAGAGAAGCAATGGGGCCTGAAGATAGGAAGGTGCTCAGTTTTGCAGAAGTCTCCCTGTTCAGTGACATGAAGGACTTTTGGGTAATCATCAATGGCAAGGTATATATAATTAATCATCTTCTTCAGTTCTCAATTTTCTTTTCCTGTTTTTCCATTTCTCTGTTTAGCCTGTGAGTAATCTAGGACACTCTTGGGTACACTCTGTTCTTGGAAAAAGAAGAAGCTACAATAAGCTATTTATATAATTCTCGATCGGGATGATCTCCTCTGTTGGAAGGAGTTTCTCTTTTCTTCCATTCTTTTTGTTAATTTTTCATTCTTATCTCTGTTTCGAGGTGCATTATTTTCAGGCTCTATTTTCTTTCTGTTGTTCTGTGGTAGGAGCCAAAGGGAGACCACGCCTTGCAGCATGATCCAGGTTCCAGAGAGCATGAGAACCTCTGGTTCCGCTAACAGAATCATGCGCCCAACTGAGGCTCAGAAGAGGATCCGCAGTGCCATACGAGTCAATGCTGCTGTTGTTTTTCCTTGTCTGTCTGTCGACTGATGAACACTAGGCCGTCGACCACAAGCTCAAGAACAGGAATAGAAACAAGAAGAAATAGAAACAAATCAAAGAACCAATGCCCACAAACATACACACAATGAACACCAGAGATTACGTGTTCGGATTCAAAGTGAATCCTACTCACGACAGGGTTACCCCTGGTCAATCCACTATAGGAACAAGAACACAAGCTTTACAGAATTACATACAAGAAACTACCCCAAGAACTTTTACAGTAAATCACAACCCTTTCCCGTGCGTACAAGCACTCACACAACCTCTCAATCTTTCCCTCAGTTACAGCGGTATACACTTAAGAGGGACAACGGATATTTAGTAGCTTCTTCTTGTGTTCTCTTCGCACGCTCTGTAGCTGTATATATAGAGTCTTCAATGAATTCAAGGAGAAGATAAAACCGTTATGATAGATAACAAGATAGGGTATGGCCCTTAGATCTGCAGACTCTAACGGCCTAACGGCCATCCCTATGATTAATGGTCCGCGGGTATATCCTATCTGTCGCCGATTCTACCCGATTGTCGACAGTCAACATATCATCTGTCGACAGTCTCAATACAATTTTGAGACACACTCTAACAGCTGCAGTTATAGACGAGGCCATGGATGAATACTTCGGTCATTCAGAGGAGCAGCGGAAGCAGTTCAAGGAGAAGTACATTCATTTCATCATATTCTCTCTTGATGATCCCATTGTAATCGTTGAATGGAGAATTCTCTGGCTTGTGTTAACCCCAATTCTCCTGCAGGTACAACTTTGATCCCGTGAAAGAGGAGCCCCTCCCCGGCCGCTATGACTGGGTGAAGCTGAAGCCATAGGCGGGTAGTTCTCCCGTCAAGACTGCAAATAAACAGCTAAATATATCATTACTTAGCAAAGGCGGAAACAGTTGCAGCAGTAGTTCTTCTAGTTTTCCATTGCCCATTATTATTGCCTTCTTGACCTGTAAAGGAATTAGGGGTGGAGGGAAGTGTAGAGCAGCCCAATGATCTGCCAACATAACAAAACAGATAGCAGCAGGGTATTTTGTCCGACAGATAATCTGAAATGGGAAAGGAAATAGTTTTCTTGTTTTACAGTTGAATGAATATAGGTCAGTCTAGGCTGTTGATACAGAAAGTTTGTTGGGTTTTTCTAGTCTCTCTAGCTTTATTATGTCCTCCCCTTCGCTGTCTATACCTGTACTGATGAAACTCCTTGCAGCTAGTTAGCAGAGTCTCTGCAGTAAACATGGCCTTTGTTGTTGTTTGTTATATTTTATGTGAAACATCAAATGTGGCCCATAGGATTGGGGGGGCCATTTGGCAACCATGGGCTGCCCTTTGGGCGCCCACTGGAGGGCCAATGTGCAACCACCTTTGGGCCAGCCCAAGCCCTTGGTTTTTTGGCCTTTTGTCGTGTTGTTTGTAGTCGTTCCTTTTGCACGATCTTATCCAGGCCGTCTGTGCTGCTTTATTGTATGCAATCCCAGCCATTCAATCGCCTTATTTACCACGCCTCGAGATTGATGATTCGGAGAAGGGAAAAGACGGAAGAAAAGAGGAGGTGCCGAGGAGGTTGTCATTTTTGGGTTTCTTCATTCTCTCTCTCTCTCTCTGTAAATGCTGTACAGTTCGTTTTCCCTTTCGTGTTCTCTGGTTTTTCTTGTTTTGATCGAATGTAAACTCTTAATCTGTTAGTGATTCTGAGCGTTTTTGAATTAGAAAACCAAGGTTGTTTTTGGGTTTCGATTTCATTGTAATCGGATTGAATATATTAGTGGAGTGAACTCTTCTCACCGAAGCTCAAGTGAACGTAGCCCCTGTTTTGGGGTGAACCACTATAAATCTTCTGCCTCTTGTTTCGTTTATGTCTTTATTTCATCAGAGTTGATTTTGATAGTGTGTGTGGAGATTTGCTATCTCTGTTTGTTGGTAACAGGGAGTGTGTATGTGGAGATTTGCTATCTCTGTTTGTTCGTAACATTGTTGTTATCATCATCATCATCTTTTATTGTCTCTGCATATTGATTTGTTTTCGTGTGAGACAATGAGCCTTTCATTCAATTGCTAGTGATCTTACTGTTTGTTCTCAGCTGCTTGTGAAAATGGTTCGTTCATGTTCCTGGTAGCGGAGGTGGGGTTGCTTTAATGGTGGGACATGTCTTAGAGGAGTCTTGTCTACCCTATTATCATTGTCTGGCTTTAAACTCTTTTTTTTTTTTTAACTTCTGCAACTTACCCTTGAATGAGACAACTGAAGCCTTGTCAGGGTTGCCAATTCTAGAAGGGGGAAAACAAAACTGGTTTTAAGGATTGAATGAAATCATCATCTTTTATCCCATAAAGCTGATCCAAAGAGTCAGGAAACATGGCAGATTGCCCATTATGTACTTGGCACATCTATAAATATTGTTTAATCTAACGAGTTTTACATTGGTTATCGACTAATTAATCCAACTTACCTGGTTAGGCTTGTTCTTAAAAGATGCAATCAGTTATACACAGAATTCATGAGGAATCTTTGTGGTTTCAATGACATATTTCCACATGCAAACAAAGGGCCAAACTATTTCTCCATGGCTCATTTGATTCACTTATTACCAATCACACGGCTCTTGCCTGAATAGGTTCCCTTCTCATTGGGTTTGGCTTTTAACTGTCTTCCATTGCTTCATATAACCAAATGATAATGAAAGCCCTGAATTTATCTTTTATGTGAAGATTACATCTATGATCGGCAAGCTAGAATTCACCTATTGGACTCACACAATAAAATAAAAGTTCAATATTAAAATTAGCCCCAAATATTATGTAGTCTGGCCAGTCATTTGTGTTGCATCATAATCCTAAACAACACATTAGTGACATGTATCTCTTATGCTGAATTTTTCTTGGAATAGAAGCTTGAATGCATCTACTAAGTCCATCTAAGCTCCTTTTGGAATGAATTAACTTTAATTTTTGATATTTATTTATAACAAAATTGATATAGAATTCATTTATAAAAGAATTTTTATCTTAAATAAATTTTCATATTTAGAATGACACGATCTAAAATATAGAATTCAATTGAATTCTGCAAATTTATCTTAGAAATGAATTTAGAATTGAAGTTTAGCCATGGTAGTTGCGAGTCTCTTGGGGCTTACTCTCTTATTTTTTTTCTTGTCTTCCTTATTGATTAATGAAAATTTACCAAGTGAGATGCTCAAGAAAGAAGTAACAAGTATGGCTAAATGGTATATAAAGAGCAAAATGAGTTAGTTTGATCCATCTGCAAGAGTTCTGCTTATATAGGATAGGTGAAATATGATACTCAGTGTCATTTCTAAAATTTACAAGCTCAATAATTATGGGTTTATAGGGATTTCCTATCTAGAACAAGAAAACAACAAAACTCTCCAATCCATGTCAAATTCTTTAGGACTATTATTCAAGATTTAAATTTGTTGAATAAGAGTACATGTGTCATTGCTTTATTGTTCGGAGATAAAAGACATATGATGGGGTCATGTTTTGTTATTCTCTAGGGGTGGTTTAATAATTTCACCCCTTGAGATGATCCTTATCACATGTATCACTCATGTTATCCATGCATTCCCAAGGCAACATGACACAATGCCTAAGAAAACAACAAAGACAATAATGCCTCTAAATACAGCCAAAACCAAGCACAAGTTTTCAAGTTCAAGAACAGCTTTCAAGATACCTTCCCATTAACTCATTCAGTGCCTTTCATGCCCCCACCTAGTCTTTTCTTAAACATTTTTCTGTCTCTTTTGCTTTCTGGTTCCATAGAACACTTCAACATCAACATCCACAACCATACATATCTATATTTATTTAATAAATCGTGATTAACAACTTCATATGTATAAAGCCCAGAATCAGAATCATAATCCTCCATCTTTCTCTCCATAAGCAACTGCAAGTTCCATCTTTCGCTTAGATGTTTGGTTTTTAACTTAATCTTTCTAATTTTGGTGAAGTAGCATAAACTATAGAAGTTCTAGCTTCCAATCTGCAGTGAGAGAGAAGAAGAGGAGGGAAGCAATGGGGCCTGAAGATAGGAAGGTGCTCAGTTTTGCAGAAGTCTCCCTACACAGTGACATGAAAGACTGTTGGGTAATCATCAATGGCAAGGTAATTGATCATCTTCTTAAGTTTTCTGATCTAATCTTTTGAAACAAGTGCGATTAATTGATTAGGGTTGATTTCTCTGTGTTTAGAAGAATCATAATAGGGCTACTTAATTTGTATTAATGTTAATTAACCCATGTATTCAATACTATTTGATTTGTATGCAAGGTTTTGAGTAATCGATCTAATCTTTGAGTAATAGTTTCTTTCTATAAACTCAATGAATACTTGATTTATGCTCAAGTTAGATGTGTATGTGGAAAAAAATGAAAAGAAAAAAGAGAGAGAAGGCGTGCTCGAAGTAAATTCAACCAACTAGACCACCGATCTATCCTTTTGAGATTTTCTTAATAATTATGAAGCATTCAAACTCTTGTCTTAACTAATTTATTTATTGTTTTTGTTAATTAATTAATTAAGAGATGCAAGTTTTGGCATGAATTGTTCCAAAATGTTGGCTTTCTTCTTTATTTAAAGTCCTTATCCTCTTGCTTTTAATATTATAGTTTAATTTCTTTATGCATTCAATCACTTGACAGCTTCAATATTAATTCAAATTCTATGCTTGATGGCCACTTCAATTATGTTAAAAAAAAAAAAAAATCATTGTAGGGGGCCAAAAGATCCCATAAACTAGTCTTGAAATAATTTGAGCCCTAAAATAATTAACAACTTTAAATAAGTATTTTTCCATTTTGAACTTTCTTGCATAAAAAGATTTTAATTTTTTGATCTAAAGATTCGATTTTGATTTTTCTAAGCAGGCATATGATGTGACAGACTTTTTGTTGGTGCATCCTGGTGGCCAAGAGATTTTGTTAATGGCAGCTGGTATAACATTTCAACTTATGCCTTAACACTATACCCACTTGCTAAAAAAAAAAAGAGTAAAAAATGATACTAAGTAAAAAAAGGACCAAAAAAAAAAAAGCAAAAATGTTTTTGTGGCAAGTTAACAGATGTTGCAAGTTTGTGACACTTCTTCAACCCATAGAAAGCATCCTATACTATCATAGGAAATGTTATTTTCATAATTAAGTTTGACAAATAATCTTTATAAATTGACATAACACACAAATTTATAATAATTCTACTCAAATTTATAATAATTTTATCAAAAATTAATAACAATTCATGGAAGTGAGTAGGTTAATTATTAAGTTTAGATAAAATTATTATGAATTTGTATATGCCACGTCAATTTATAAATATTATTTATCAAATTTGTTGGCATTATTTCTCAATATTACTATTGTTGACATTATTTCACACTAATTATAGAAATTTATAATTGTTGCCTAGCTATTACCTATAATTGTTGCCTGATTATTAGTGACACATTTTACTAGAATGAGCGACGAGTTAGTTATTAGTGACATGAGTTTGCAGGGAAAGATGCAAGTGAAGAGTTTGAGAATGCCGGTCATGGCAGTGCTGCAAGGCTAATGTTGGACGAATTCTACGTTGGAGAGGTTGATCCATTGTCAATGCCTACAACCATTGTGCAGACATCTCCTAAGCAAGTTCTTAAATATGATAAATTGTCAAACGTCGTATTCCAACTCTTTCGGAGATTCCTTCCCTTTTCTGTCTTGGTTGTTGCCATTGCCATTGTTCGCTTCTTCACTTAACCATTTTGTGGTTATGGATTGAGTTGAAATTACGAGCAAAAGACATTAATTGTGCAATCTTTGTTATATTTTTTTAGACACGAATTTATATAAATATTATTTTAAACATGTTTTTTTTTTTTTCATTATTGATTGATAAAAATATTTTTTTTTTCAAACAAATTTCAAGCACATGCAACAATGATAGTAAAAGTGTTTTCTTTTAGATAAAAGAGTTTGTTATGATAAGTTCCTAGTCGTACTTGTTACTTCTTTCTTAAATATCTAATTTAACAAGTTTTCACTAATCAATAAGGAAGATAAAAAAAAAGAAAAAAGACGAGAGAGTAAGTCTCAAGAGAGTCGCAACGATCACAGCTGAACTTCAATTCTAAAATCATTTCAAAGATAAATTTGTAGAATTCAATTGAATTCTATAATTTAGATCGTGTTGTTCTAAACATAAAAATTCATTAAACATAATAATTTCTTTATAAACAAATTATATGTAAACTTTATTGTAAATAAATATCAAAATTTAAAGTTAATTCATTCCAAAAGGAGCTTAGATGGACTTAGTAGATGTATTCAAGCTTCTATTCCAAAAACAGTTCAACATAAGAGATACATGTCACTAATGTGTTGTTTAGGATTATGATGCAACAGTTCAAAAGCTAAATTCAGGGCTTTCATTATCATTTGGTTATATGAAGCAATGGAAGACACTTAAAATTACCAAACTCAGTGATTGGTAAGAAGTGAATCATATGAGCCATGGAGAAGTAGTTTGGCCCTTTGTTTGCATGTGGAAATATGTCATTGAAACCACAAAGATTCCTCATGAATTCTGTGTATAACTGATTGCATCTTTTAAGAACAAGCCTATCCATCGTTGTAAGTTGGATTAATTAGTTGATAAGCAACATAAAACTCGTTAGATTAAACAATATTTATAGATGTGCCAAGTAAATAATGGGCAATCTGCCATATTTCCTGACCCTTTGGATCAGCTTTATGGGATAAAAGATGATAATTTCATTCCATCCTCAAACCAGTTTTGTCTTCCCCCCTTCTAGAATTGCCAACCCTGACAAGGTTTCAGTTGTCTCATTCAAGGGTAAGTTGCAGAAGTTTAAAAAAAAAAAAAGTTTAAAGCCAGACAATGATAATGGGGTAGACAAGACTCTTCTAAGACATGTCCCACCATTAAAGCAACCCCACCTCCACTACCAGGAACATCAATGAACCATTCTCTCAAGCGGCTGAGAACAAACAGTAAGATCACCAGCAATTGAATGAAAGGCTCATTGTCTCACATGAAAACAAATCAATATGCAGAGACAATAAAAGATGATGATGATGATAACAACAACAAAGGCCATGTTTACTGCAGAGACTCTGCTAACTAGCTGCAAGGAGTTTCATCAGTACAAGTATAGACAGCGAAGGGGAGGACATAATAAAGCTAGAAAGACTAGAAAAACCCAACAAACTTTCTGTATCAACAGCCTAGACTGACCTATATTCATTCAACTGTAAAACAAGAAAACTATTTCCTTTCCCCTTTCAGACGATCTGTCGGACAAAAACACCCTGCTGTTATCTGTTTTGTTATGTTGGCAGATCATTGGGCTGCTCTACACTTCCCTCCACCCCTAATTCCTTTACAGGTCAAGAAGGCAATAATAATGGGCAATGGAAAACTAAAAGAACTACTGCTGCAACTGTTTCCGCCTTTGCTAAGTAATGATATATTTAGCTGTTTATTTGCAGTCTTGACGGGAGAACTACCCGCCTATGGCTTCAGCTTCACCCAGTCATAGCGGCCGGGGAGGGGCTCCTCTTTCACGGGATCAAAGTTGTACCTGCAAGCGAATTGGGGTTAACACAAGAAGAGAATTCTCCATTCAACGATAACAATGGGATCATCAAGAGAGAATATGATGAAATGCATGTACTTCTCCTTGAACTGCTTCTGCAGCTCCTTCTCTGAATAACCGAAGTATTCAGCCATGGCCTCGTCTATCACTGCAGCATTGGCTTGTATGGCACTGCGGATCCTCTTCTGAGCCTCAGTTGGGCGCATGAATCTGTTAGCAAAGCCAGGGGTTCTCATGCTCTCTGGAACCTGGATCATGTTGCAAGGTGTGGTCTCCCTTTGGCTCCTACCACAGATCAACAGAAAGAAAATAGACCCTGAAAATAATGCACCTCGAAATAGAGATACGAATGAAAATTTAACAAAAAGAATAGAAGAAAAGAGAAACTCCTTCCAACTGAGGAGATCATCCCGATCGAGAAAACAATTATATAAATAGCTTATTGTAGCTTCTTCTTTTTCCAAGAACACAGTGTACCCAAGAGTGTCCTAGATTACTCACAGGCTAAACAGAGAAAGGGAAAAACAGGAAAAGAAAATTGAAAAATAGTACGAAAATATTCCAGCATGTGAACTAAAAATAACTAGACAGCCAGTCTAATTTCTCTGCTACAATATCTCAGTAACCCAACAAGAAGAAACCAAGAAAATGCAGTCCTGGACTTTCAGGGCAAGCTCTAAACGTTTGGATAAAACCAGAGATTTTTCTCTGGAACTTTCTTGGCAACCAAACAGATGGAAAACAAATACAAAAAGAAAAAAAAACAAAACGATATCTGAATTTAAATGGGAAAATAAATGCAAAAAGAAATCTTTTTTTTTTTTTTTTTTGCTCCAAGAAATATTTGAAACAGATTTTCAGAAACATTGGTTATTGTCCATTTCCCGGCTTTTGTCGGGAAAAAAACGGCCAGATGAAAAAGAAATATTTATCAAAAGATTGAAGCCCCTATAAGCCAAAAGGAGAAACCAATTAAACGAGAAAAATGAAAAAAAAAAACACTTCTCTCTACCTTCAAATTTCAAGAATAATGGGTTCCAATTTTAAAGATTTTGATTTTGGGTTTTCCCCCGCATTTTCTCAGCAACCAAACAGCGCAATGGCAAAGAATTAGTTTTATCAAAGATGTAAGTTTTTAGCCAAAAAAAAAAAAAAAAAGAAGAAGAAGACAAATGATTACTCAAAGCAGTTTAATGATTCTGATTTAGTGTCTTCCCCTGCTTCACCTCAGAAACAAAGCAAGAAATCAAAGACTAAATCTTTCACCAACCAAAACTCAACAAAAAGAAATAAAGAAGGAAAGAAAGATGAAAACGAACCTCTCCATGCCTCCCAATTCCGGCGAATTTTCTCCAGGCGAACCATCAAGCTCCGTCAGATCACCCTTGCCGTCTGGCTTCTCCTCCTCTTCTGCCGCCACTTTCAGAGTCTCCTCCACCAATTCAGAGCTTGTCTTTCCGCTAGGGTTAGGGTTTGACCCCGAACCCCGCTTCCTTCCCGCTCCCGGCCTCTGTTTCTTGGACTTCCCCATCGGGGTCCTCTCGAGGCGGCGGCTCCGGAGCTGCAGATATCCGGCGTCGCCGTTTCCGGTCGGAGCCGCCGGAACCTTCATCCGGGGACGCTGCAGAGCTAGGGCTCTGGCTCGAGTTCGAACGCCGACAGACGACTCAGTCTCCTCGGCGCCAGCAGCAACCTTCCCGGTGTTCTTCACCTTCCTAGTGGACTTCACCATGATCACTTAACTCAGCTTCCTCTTCCTCACTGGTGGCTTCGACCTCTCATGGAAGCCTATAAACTAGAGAGAGAAAGAGAAGACTCTCGTCCTCTGTTTCAGAGAGAGAGAGAGAGAGAGAGAGAGCTCGCAGTGCGTAAGAAGCCTCCTGTATACACATATATATATATAGGAGGGAGATAATGAGATATATACAGAGAAGGGTATTACCGAAATTTCACTCTTCCACGATATAACACAGGCCCCATTTTCTCACGGTATATTTCCTCAATTGATTTTTCTAAATAAATATTTTTTCAAATAATTCATAAAATTGCACTTGCTAATGGATAAATAATACCAAAAATAAAAAAAATGTAACATTTTACCTTTTTAAAAAATCATGTAACCGACCATACTCCTAACCGAACGGGTCTAATTGACTATTATATCCTTCAATTTCATTTATCGAATGGTTATTTAATTTTATGATCAGGACAAAATTAAATAATTAAAAATTATAATAATTATAATAATTTCATATGCAGTTAATATGACGATCTTCTTACAATTTGTATCGAATCTTCTTTATTACTTATAGCTTACCAACCAACTAATCGGGTCAACGCTATAAAAACGGTAATTAAAATGTCAACGAACGTTATTTATCATTATTTGTTATCATTGTAATATTGTCACCATGTTTAACTATTATTGATTTAAAATCTCGTTGACTTTTCTAAATTACAACTTGAATGTAATTGAGTAATAAAAAAAATTCGATAATTTTGAATTAATGTGTTTTTGAATAAATGGTAGGAGGAATTTCTTGTAATTTTATCTTTGAAATAATATATTTATGCTAATATTTGGAATTCAAAAATAAATTTGGGGGGAAGGGAGAATTTCTCTTCATCTCGCGAGATGACAAGTAATCGCCAGATCATTCGATTCCTTGGCCACGTGAAAAGTAAATTTACGTTTTCATTTTCGTTTTTAGCAACATATTACAGATAGCATAAAACCATGCGCGTGGGATCACGCACTCGCTGCACTTTTCACGAAGAGCAACAAATCTAATTTGCCTGTCAGGTGAAAAGGGCAACGTCGACATGGGGCCCACTACCAACACCATCCTCTCCCTCACTCTTGGGCTCTATTTGGATCCTTCCATATTTAGAGATGCATGCTTCGTTTGGCAATTTTCAAAATTTCTTTTTATTATAATAAAAATATAAACTTAGACAGCACTTAATTTAAGGTCTAGAGTTTAAAAGAAAGCCAAACAGGTTATCATTATAAATTAACTCGATCCTAAATTAGCCTTTCTTATGTTATTTGTATGAGATTTCAAAATATTTCGAATTACGAAATATTGTATTTCCTAAAAAAAGATTCCAACTAAGTGTCGAGAAGTTACCATTTATGGGCAAGTTCATGAATTTGCACTTACATTTTGTAAATCACATGGAGCTTGTTTTGAATTATCATCGCTAGCGATTACATTTTTTTGATAACGATTGTATATATGGTAATGGTGCGCTGGACCCTTGGGGATAGAGCTTAGATGCCAGTCTCGTTGTGTCATGTTCTGGCTATTGTGTTGATCAAAACGAATTGAATGCACTTACCATAAAATGGAGAGAAATTTGATGTAATTACCAAAAGAAGAGAATATGTTCAATGTATCCATTTGATATTATGTTCTAGCTCGTTATAGCTATCATGTGTTTAAATTGTGAATGTATGATAGTTGTCACCAACAAATGACAATATGTGATTGAGCTGTGATAGCAAGACGACATCAATGGTGTGCTATTATAAATACATTGTATATTTTTTCATCATATACTGTGATATAAAAGTGATAATAATTTGTAAAGTATGATTTTGCATTTATTGATATTAAAAATGAATAATGACTATCACGAGTATTTGGATAAGAGTGTATTAAGTAAGTATCTTATACTAAATCATCCATAATATTTGAAGTAATATTATAAAATCAAAGTATGTATTAATATGACGCTTTTTATATTTGTAAGATATAATTGACCATTATATCCTTCAATTTCATTTATCGAATGGTTATCTAATTTTACAATCACGACAAAATTTAATAATTGAGAATTCTGATAATTACAATAATTTCACATGCAGTTAATATGACGTTCTTCTTACAATTCGTATCGAATCTTCTTTATTACCTATAGCTTACCAACCAACTAATCGGGTCAACATTATAAAAACGATAATTAAAATGTCAACGAATGTCATTTATCATTATTTGTTATCATTGTAATATTGTCACCATGTTTAACTATTATCGACTTAAAATCTCGTTGACTTTTCTAAATTACAACTTGAATGTAATTGAGTAATAAAAAAAATTCGATAATTTTGAATTAATGTGTTTTTGAATAAATGGTAGGAGGAATTTCTTGTAATTTTATCTTTGAAATAATATATTTATGCTAATATTTGGAATTCAAAAATAAATTTGGGGGGAAGGGAGAATTTCTCTTCATCTCGCGAGATGACAAGTAATCGCCAGATCATTCGATTCCTTGGCCACGTGAAAAGTAAATTTACGTTTTCATTTTCGTTTTTAGCAACATATTACAGATAGCATAAAACCATGCGCGTGGGATCACGCACTCGCTGCACTTTCCACGAAGAGCAACAAATCTAATTTGCCTGTCATGTGAAAAGGGCAACGTCGACATGGGGCCCACTACCAACACCATCCTCGCCCTCACTCTTGGGCTCCATTTGGATCCTTCCATATTTAGAGATGCATGCTTCGTTTGGCAATTTTCAAAATTCCTTTTTATTATAATAAAAATATAAACTTAGACAACACTTAATTTAAGGTTTAAAGTTCAAAAGAGAGCCAAACAGGTCATCATTATAAATTAATTTGATCCTAAATTAGCCTTTCTTATGTTATTTGTGTGAGATTTCAAAAATATTTCAAATTACGAAATATTGTTTCCTAAAAAAAGATTCCAACTAAGTGTCGAGAAGTTATCATTTATGGGCAAATTCATGAATTTGCACTTACGTTTTGTAAATCACATGGAGCTTGTTTTAAATTATCATTGCTAGCAGTTACATCTTTTTGACAACTATTGTATATATGGTAATGGTACACTGGACCCTTGGGGATAGAGCTTAGATGCCAATCTCGTTGTGTCACGTTGTGGCTATTGTGTTGATCAAAATGAATTGAATGCACTTACCATAAAATGGAGAGATATTTGATGTAATTACCAAAAGAAGAGAATATATTCAATGTATCCGTTTGATATTATGTTTCGGTCTATTATAGCTGTCATGTGTTTAAATTGTGAATGCATGATAGTTATCACCAACAAATGACAATATGTGATTGAACTGTGATAGCAAGACGACACCAATGGTGTGCTATTACAAATACATTGTATATTTTCTCATCGTATGTTGTGATATAAAAGTGATAATAATTTGTAAAATATGATTTTGCATTTATTGATATTAAAAATGAATAATGACTATCATGAGTATTTGGATAAGAGTATATTATGTAAGTATCTTATACTAAATCATCCATAATATTTGAAGTAAAATTATAAAATCAAAGTATGTATTACGTAACTAAGAAAAATAAAATAAAAAAAACATGTTATTCATTATACAGAAAGATTAACAATTTATATTTATAGCATTTCAAATAATATCACCGTGTTTTATTACATCTTCTCGTTTAGGAGAAATAACAAGAAAAAATAAAAAACTTAATTTTCTATATTGACGATATTAATTTTCACATATGATTACCCTTAATTAGACCCTACTTTTCAAAAGGGTATTATTACATTACTTTTCATTATTTATTTTTTTCATCACTAGAACACTTTATCCTAATCAAGTTAAATTGGTAGCACAATATTCATAATATGAAACAAAAATTATTATGATGATAAGTATATCGTGTCTTGTAATTTTATAAATTAACAAAGTTATTTTGAGATGAAAATAAAATATAATAAATCAAGTGCAAAGTGACATGTGTTTTTTTTTATCAGAGAGTGTCTCGTGTTACACTCTTTCATTTTACTAAAGAAGTCGTTCATACCTCAAATATTTGTCAATTTGATATGAGACTTGCAAGTCGATCGTAATCGAAGATCACGCCCCAACAATAATGGAGGAAAATCTTGCTAGGATTTCGCTTATTTGGTACCAGGCAAACATTTCTTGAACTGAACTACTATTTTATTACTCGTTCTCTCAAAGATAAGGTAAAAACTTGACAATCGAAATCTAGTCCAAGAGACATAAATTTCGCTTTTACAAAAATCTAACGCTTTATATTTTGAGACTTAAATTGTCTCAAAGTCAATGACTAGCATTATTTTTTATTTTTTAAATATAATATATTGGTATTTATATTTATAACACACAATATAATACATTTGTATTAAAGTATTATTATTTAAAATGTTAAAATTGAGTATGTAATAAGTAATGTTTTTATTTATTTTTATCATTTTATTTTTTTCATGGAGTGCATGGCACAGACTTTCTTGCCTTTTTTATAATTTGCACGTGATTTATAATAAAATAATTATGCTACCTCGTTTTCCACGAAGGACGAGAAAAGCCGTAGACAGTGCAGTGCGTCCACATCCCCACGTGTGATTCCCAAAAGTATCATTGTTTTACGTGAATTTATCTATTTGTAATAAATAATCACAAAAATATTATTTAAATAATTAAATTTCTATGATATTATTTAGATAGTCCGTATTTAAATATTTGTTTCTGTAAATTAATCTCTTATTAATAAATTATCTTATGTATATTAATAATTAATTTATTATTGTTCCTCAATACCACAAGGCAAAGCTCTTAGGACATTTATATTTAGACGTGAGCATTTGGTCAAATTAAATAAATTGATTTTTTTAAAAAATTAAAGCAAATAGATCGAATAATTGTTTAAAAAAATTAAAAAATAAAATACAAGCAAATCTAAGTAATTAGGGATTAATAAATTTGTAATTAAACTGAAATAACCGAATCGAATTGTCTAATTTTAATTAAAAACATCATTTTGGATATTTCAATTTATTTAATTAGTTCAATCTTTTTCAACAAAAAGACTGAATCAAATTGAAATATTCAAAAAAACTCAAATTTAAACATCAAATTGAATCGATTTACAAATTAGATAGAATTGAACCACCAATTTCGACAAGTTTGGTTTGGTTATTTAGCTTTAACCAAAACTTTTGCTCATCCCTATTTATATTGAGCCAAAAATATTTTTAAAAAAATTATTGAATAACTCACAACTTTATCTATAACTCTTGAAAATAAGATTTATTTTGTATAATTATGTAAATGTTTATTTTTCTATAAAAATACATTTCAATTAACACTCATAAGTCTCATATAATAAATAATAAATATAATACAAAAAATAAGTTAAATAAAAACTTGTGTATAATATGACTTAAATATGAAATTTTTAAATAAAGTTTAGGAAAGTGGTATGTGAGATGGATTCAATCATTGAAGATGATGCAGATATCCCTTGATATTGTATATATATATATTTTTTTAATATTAGAAAAACTATACATATATATTAATAATTTAGAATGTCAAAAATGACGTTTTTGACCAACAAATCAGCAGAACAGAAGAAGAAAAGAAGTTGTTCAAATTCAACTGTTCGGTCTTTCGATTTTTCAACTATTTTTTGGGTCAATTTAGCTTTTTAGTATTTTTTTATTTTTTTAATTTATTCGATTTGAACATCTATTCAATCAATTCAATTTGATTTTACCAATAGATTGAATACCTAATTCATTCCATCCTCCCAACTATCTAATTTAATTTAAGTTGATAAATAAGACTTTTGACCTCAATATAAGAAATTTAATTGTTTACAGGGTTGTTTAATTTAAATTTTTTATTAAATAATTATATTTTTCAATAATAAATAGAAAACACAGTTTTTTAGTTTTCCAAATTTATGCTATAAATTAGAAAATAATATTTTTTAAAATAAAAATTATGACTGCTTTAATATTTTTTAAAACAACTGTTTATTTGCAGCCAAAAAAGTTTCGGTAATACTTTCAAAATAATTCTCAATAAGAGAATTTAGATATGTGTCATCTGAACTCTTCGCCCGTTTAAAAGTGGATTCGAACTATTGATATAAGAATTTTCAATTACTTGCTTTTAACTAGCTAAGTTATCTGAATCACTTTCTCGATGTTTTCTTCATAACCCATCGAGGTAGTTTAGATAGTCCTCTGCACACATTTAAGAACTTGGGTGTCACAAGATTGTGAGTTTAAGTCTAAATCTATATGTGGAGTGTATTATTTGTATTTATTCGAGGGACTATGGCTCGAGTTTCAATTAGTGACTTACCCATCCTATCCTAATTATCTGATGAAAAATATACTATAGTTTATAGGAAAAATGTGATAATTCGAGGTCAAGGACTGTTTGTGTATCGATAACCCTCAATTTTCACGTTATAAAAAAAAATACACATATATATATATATTTTCTTCATTGAATAGCACCCTACGTTGCCACTTAATTGTTAAGGACTTAAATTATTAAGGGAAAAGCAAGCCCTTTACTAATCTTCTAATCAAAATAGTTGGGCCTTTTTCACACTCCTTGGCAATTTGGGCTTCTCTTTTTAATTAGAAAAAAGGCTATTTTTTTGAACTAAAAATTGGAAATAATGATTAGGAACTTAGCCTGTGGATGAGACAGTTTAAGCGTCATATTTTAATTAATTTAATAAATATTAAATGTTAAGCATTAACATTTATTAACACGGAAGTGACTTTGAAAACTTATTAAATTCTTTGAAATTAATGAAAATATTATTTAAATATTTAAATTTGACACTTGATATTAACTTTTATATGTTTGTATTAAAATAAAAGGTATCACTAATGCCAATTGTTTAGTGTTCTAATGTTTAGGAAACCAACCAATCAAATTCAAACTCTTACCGTTGGCCACAAGGTTCGAGATCAAATGTCAACTATATCCGCAACTAGTCGCCTAAATTTTATCAACTTAGGCTCGTTTGATAGCCATTTTTTTTTCTTAAAAAATATTTTTTTTTCACTCAATTTTTCATTTGTGTGGTGTTTGATAGTCAAATTTTTTCAGGAACTTATTTTCCTATTTTTTTGTCACGTGATAGCTTTTTCCTTCAAATCAAGGAAACCAAATTCCTTAGGGGAGGAGTTTCGATTCTCTAGGCAATTGAAGTAACAACTCACTGTGCTCTCGTCTTCATCCCCTTCAACTTTCCTAAAAGCAAATTGTAGTGAGAGAGGGATAGAGAGCGAATGAGAGGGAGGGCGACGAGCAGGTCAGCGACGGTGAGCGGGGATGAAGTGAGAGAGAAGACGTATATATATGTATGTATGTGTGTGTATATATATATGTGTATCTATGTGCGAACGAGAGGAAGAGCAAACGAGCAAGAGAGAGGGCGAGTGAGCTAGCAGGTCAGCGACAACGAGTGGGTGAGTAGGGAGGCAGCGAGAGAATGAGTATATATATATATGTATGTATGTGTGCGTGTATATATATATATATATATGCTTGTGTATGCATAGATGTGTATGTGTATACATGTGTATGATTGTGTATGTATATATATGTGTGTCTCTGTGTATGTCTTCGTCTATTTTTGTATTTTTATCGATTTTTCATATAGGATTCAGTGTTTTTCAATACATTTTTCCTATTGAATTTCATGAAAAATGTGTCATTTTCAATAGAAAATAATGCCTATCAAATATGAAATGTTAGGAAAATGACCAAATTCTATAGAAAATATTACCAATCAAATACTAAAAAATAGAAAATAACATTATTTTTCAAGTAGAAAATTATACCAATCAAACAGTTTAAACTTCCAATTTTCAGAAATTCATTTTCTCAAAAATTCAGTTCCCTAGAATTCATTTTTTTTCCACCCATGCAATCAAACGCAACTTTAATTTTTTCAAGGCATTATTAATTAATCGCCCGAGAAATGCTAATCATTATTTAAGATTAGATTAAAATAATATTACACCCAAAAATAAAATAGACAAATAACTCTCACAAATTTGTTGTTATCTTTCGAACACAATAATAAATTTATTGAATGAAAATATCGTCATGAAATTGCTTGGAGTATGCAAGAAAGAAAAAAATCAAATGGCACAGAGAAATTTTTGCGCAAACACTTTAATACTTATTCATACATTAAAAACTTAAAAGCTATATTGAAATCAGAATTAAAAACGTATATTTTCTGGAATGAGAGCCTATTTATTTATAGAGAAACATGTAGATTTCTTAAATTCCCTAGAATTAAAATTCACATATAATGTCTATCTTCATATTATGGAATTCATTGAGATTAAGATTATTATAAATAATATTTATTCTGATATTTCAATATCTTATTAGAATTAGAATTCTTTTTGTATGATGTTTATCCTTTTCGAGTGACTTTCAAATGGATTTTTAAACGTTGGAGTTATTTAATTTATACATTGTGCGGGAACTCCTTTTCAATTAGAGGAAATTACACATTTTTATCCCAATCATTATTTTATATTTTTATCATTTTTTAATAGTCTTTTGTCTATGACCCAACAATAGTTGTTTTAATGAAATTTATAATAATCATATTTAAAATTAATAATAAATTTATTTACCGTTATGAACAACTGTTAATTTTGAATAAAATCATTATGAATTTATATATGCCACATTAGTTTGTAATAATTTTTTAGAAAAATGTTATATTTATAGATAAGTTTGACAAATAATTCTTAAAACGTAGCATATATTAATTTATAATAATTTTATTAAAAAATTCATAATAATTTATAGTAGTGAGCAGAATTATTGTTAAATTTATGTAAAACTATTATGAATTTTGATAGGGCTATTATAATCTTGTGTAGAATTATTATGAATTTATGTGTGTGATGTCAATTTGCAAAAAATATTTATTAAAAAGTATTAAATATAAATTATTTTTAGACAATATATATTTATTACATGTTACTAGAAAATGAGGTATATTATTATATATTAGCCATTATCTTATAATAATTAGTGTAAATTAAACATATTCTTTTCATATTTTTATTGATTAACATATTTAACAAATACAATAATATTCATTTGCCCTTTAAAAATAATTATATTTTATTTTTATATAAGGTACATTTATTATATTTTATTTTAAACATTGAAACAATTTTATGGTTGATTAAATAATTTAAAACACGATGAACTCATTATTAGTCAAAAGAATTATTTGGATGTTAAAAATAAAATATAATAAATATATTTTGTCTATACATTTATTGATATTTAACCATTATCCTTATAAAATATAATCTAAATCGTATTTATTAAAATATAAGTTGCCCTTAAAAGCAGTAGTTAGCATTGCCCTCTTAAAATATAATTTAAATATGTTAATGCCAATAAACTAATTCTTTTTTACATTATAGTTGAATTTTTAAATTAGTAATAGGTTTTTAGTGTAATATTGTATATTTATTACAAACTTTTAAAAGAAAAATAATTATCTAGTTTAAAGCCTCTTAAAATAATAGTAGTTCAATATCTCGAGATGACACTGATGGTCCATCACGGATATTTGAGAGATTGAATTATCGCAAGGTCATGTGTTTGAATTTACATTTATGTGGTTGTCAATAATATACATTTATTTGAGGGGTTAAATCTCGAATTTCGACTCGTAATTCATTTGTCTGACCTGTTTAAGCTAGAATATGGCGAGTCGTAAATTTTAGAGAGAGTGAGATGGTCTTAACAGAAAGCTGTGCATTGGTTGGGGATCCTTCGAGTTTCATATGATAAGGAAAAAAAAAAAAAAAGTAGTTTATTTAAATAAATTTATATTTACAATTATAAACCTTTAAGATTCTTTTGAATTTATTCTAATACAGCACAATTCATTTGAATTTATTTCATCATATTGGCTTGCCATTTGCCTCCTTTTTCTTTTGATAAGGTAAGGTTTTTTACAGTTTTCTTTCTATGATTTTGTGGGTAATCAGTTGCTTTATTCTTGGATTTTGAGTTGTATTTGTATGGCTCTGTTAATGAAGAACCAAGAAAGAACAGGATATGTACTTCTGTCTTCTGATGTAAACTTATAGGTGTTGGGAACTTGGTATGCACGCCAGCTGTATGTTGAATTTACTCTTGAGACTCTGCAAATATAAATATCAGGCACTAGTTTATGGGTTTTGTAAATGTTGAGTTTGAGCCCAACCTAGCTGAGTTTGAGCCCAACCTAGCTAGATTAACGTTTGGTCGTTGTTGTAGTATGCAGAGTCTTGAAGTTTTCCAATATTGAAGAGGCAAGGACTACAATTATTTAGGATTAAATAATTCAAGTTCTGGGCAAACTCCAAAACCTGAATTATGCCTTCTCTCTACATGATGAAATTTCTGCATAAGACTTGATTCTTTATCTCTTTCTACCAGATCTCTGTGTTGAATTGTTGTGCTTATGGCTCAATTTGAGCATCTTTATATTTATTTTATTATGCCGAGATAAGTCTTTTGTCTTGAATTTCCTCCTGAATGAAAAGATCTCGTCACTCAGATGCAGTGCTGGGATTTTACTTGCTTCTGTTTCTTCGACATTTTTGGCATTCTTTGTGCTGTGCTGTGGTTCAGTTTCACTGGCTGTGCCCCTTCTTCGACATGCCGTTCTAATTCAAGTTTACTGGAATACGCATTATGCTCCCCGTACTAATGATGCTTTGTTGAGCTTATCAGCGCCAATGGATCCCTATATTATGTTTCAAAGTTTTTCCTGACTAAGAGGGCCGGTTCAAGATATATGCCACTAAAACCTATGTTTAGGGGCTCCAAAAAAACATGAGAGGCCCAAAAAAATGAGGTCTTCTATAATTTGAAATTCTATTTTATGATAATTTTTTTTTTAAGTTTATGTTCTGTTTATTTTTTATTTTGTTATTTTATCTAGAGAGGCTCCTAACTTTCTCAAATCCACATATTATTTTCTAGTGTTAGATAATGAATAGTGAGGTTTCATTTAGGCAAGAAGGCCTCTAACTCCCCAAATTTATGAATTATTTTTTAATATTAAATAATAAATAATGAGGTGTAAATTAGTAATGCAAACGAAAAAAAAAAATACAAGAGTAACATTATTTTAAGAGGACAATTTGATAAAATGATTCTTTAGATGATAAAAATTTTATCTGTGAAATAAGCACAGACTTGAATATTAAAAAAATAATAATAAATCGATAACTTTTTAATTTTTAAGATAAGATATAGACTCTCTATATTTTTTACTTATTAATATTATTAAATAAGCAAAGAAAGTAAATTTTAAATAATTTTTAATATTTATTTATATTATTAAATGATCACTAAAGTAACTCTAGAACAACAAATATTCTTCAGCCGACCCTTTTGACTAAATGCTTTCCCATAGATTTTAGCTGTGCTGATATGATTATTGGACATGTCAATTGGAGACTTCTTGGTGGACTTTCTTCCATTCCATCTTATAGCTTCCCTGTTTCCATTTTACAGGGTAAATCAAAACGGTTAGTACTCTTTTCCCTCTTTTCCCCTGTTTGGTTGTTGTTGTGGGTGAAATCTGAGTACTTTTGCAAGGCTGCAATTCAGTTTAGTTTGCAGTTTTCAATTATTCATCTTTCATCTGTATTTGGGTTGATATTACTCTGTTTTATCTCTGGTCACAGGGAAGTCCACACTCACTGATTCTCTTGCGGCTGCTGCTGGCATCCTTGTCAAAGAAATAGCTGGTGAGGTCCGGATGACAGATACCCGCCAAGATGAATCCTGAGATGACATCGCTCTTTACCATGAAATATCTAATGATTCACTGAAGAACTACAACGGAGTTCGGCAAGGGAATGAATACCTTATCAATCTCATTGATTCTCCTGGGCATGACGACTTCTCATCCGAGGTCACAGCTGCTCTTCGCATTACTAATGGTGCACTTGTGGTGGTTGATCGTATTGAGGGTGTGTGTTTACGAACAAACAGAAACTGTGGTTTGTCAGGCTTTGGGAGAAAGGATCCGACCAGGCTTTGGGAGATGGATTGGTGCTTCCTCGAGCTCCAGGTTGATGGAGAGGAGGGTTACCATACATTCAAGAAAGTTATTGAGAATGCCAATGTCATCATGCCACATATGAAGATCCCGTTCTTGGTGACGTTCAAGTCTTTCCATAGAAAGAAACAGTTGCATCCTCTGCTGGATTGCATGGGTGGGCTTTCACTCTATCTAACTTTACTAAGATGCATGCTTCTAAATTTGGTGTTGATGAGGACAAGATGATGGAGCGGCTCTGGGAAGAGAACTACTTTGATCCTGCCACGAAAAAATGGATGAACATGAACGCAAACTCACCTACGTGCAAGTGCGGTTTTGGTCAATTTGCTACGAACCAATCAAGCAGATCATTAACACTTGCATGAATGATCAGAAGGATAAGTTGTGGCCAATGTTGCAGAAGCTCAGCATCACTTTGAAGTCCGAGGGAAAGGACTTGAAGGGGAAAGCGTTGATGAAGCGGGTCATGCAGACATGGCTCCCAAGCAAGCAACGCCCTGATTGAAATGATGATTTTCCATCTCCCTTCTCCAGGCAAGGCTCAAAAGTATCGTGTTAATAACTTGTATGAGGGACCGCTTGATGACCTTGTGCCAATGCTATAAGGAACTGTGACCCTGATGGGCTTCTTATGCTTTATGTGTCAAAGATATCCCAGCATCCGATAAGGGTATGTTCTTCACCTTTGGCCGTGTGTTATCTGGCAAGGTATTGACAGGTTTGAAGGTTGGAATCATGGGTCCTAATTATGTTCCTGGGGAGAAAAAGGACTTGCATGTGAAGAATGTACAGAGAACTGTTATTTGGATGGGAAAGAAGCAGGAAAATGTTGAGGACGTCAATGGTTGGTTTGGATCCATATATCACCAAAAATGCCACTATATATAAGCACATCCTATCCGAGCAATGAAGTTCTTTGTGTCCCCAGTTGTTCGTGTGGCAGTGTAGTGCAAAGTTGCATCTGATCTTCCCAAGCTTGTTGGAGGTCTTAAGCGCTTGGCCAAATCTGATCCTATGGTGGAATGTACCATTGAAGAGTCTTGGGAGCACATCATTGCTTTAGATTTCATGGGTGGTGCTGAAATTGTGAAATCAGATCCGTTGTGTCCTTCCTGCAGACAGTTATTGAGAAGTCTTGCAGGACTATGATGAGCAAGTCACCGGACAAGCATAACCGTTTATACATGGAAGCTCAGTCATGGAGGAAGGACTGACTGAGGCCATTGACGGGGGATGACCCAAGGGCTCAAGCTAAAATCTTGTCAGAGGAGGTCAGTTGGGACAAAGATCTTTCAAAGAAAATTTGGTGCTTTGGCCCTGAAACCACTGGCCCCAACATGCTTGTTAATTTGTGTGAAGGAATCCAATAACTCAATGAAATTAAGGACCCTGTTGTTGCAGGCCTCCAGTGGGCATCCAAGGAAGGTTAAGGGCTGTCTGTCTTGAAGTCTGTGATGTGGTTCTTCATGGATGCCATGCACAGAGGCGGTGGCCAAATCATCCCTACGGTTAGAAGGGTTATCTATGCTGCCGAGCTGACTGCCAAGCCCCGGCTTATGGAGCCTGTTTGCCTGTTTGAAATCCAAGCCGCGGAGCAAGCCCTTGGAGCAATTTACAGTGTTCTGAACCAGCGGCATGGCCATGTGTTCGAGGGAATGCAGAGTGCAGGTACCCCTCTCTACAACATCAAGGCCTACCTTCCGGTTATCAAGTCATTTGGCCTCTCAAGCAATCCGAGAGCTGCGACCTCAGGGCAGGCTTTTCCATAAGTGTTTTTTTGGTCATTGGGCCACAATGTCATCTGATCCATTGAAAGCTGGATCACAGATTCACAGGCTGCGAGTTTAGTGGCAGAAATTCTCAAAAGGGAGGGCTTGAAGGAGCAGATTACGCCACTTTCTGAGTACGAGGACAAGCTCTGAGCCTGATCATTCATTTCTGGCAAGTTGGCAACATGTCATCGCCTCACATCCCAAAATCAATGGCTGTCAAGTGTGGCTGATCTCCAAAAGATATGGGAAGTGACTAAGGCCGACCTTGGCTAGAGAGGTAATGCTATCTTTAATTCCTTCTAGATGTGGTTTATATGAACAATATTGCATATATCACTTCTATTTTATTGCTAGATCAAGTGATACTAGCTTCATCTTTATAATTTGTTTTCTCTGTTGATGCTAGTGCAGATCAAAAGCCTGCCTTTTACTGTCTATCTAGCTTGGTGGAAACCTTCATGAATGGTTTCTTCCAGTAGATCATTTCATTTGGAACATAGTGCAGCCGTAGTTTCTTAGAATACAGAGAGAGAGAGAGAGAGTCTAGTAGAAATGAAATCAGAAAATGCATCCAAAAAGGTATAGGGAAAAACAGACGAAGGTAATTAAGGAATGGTCAAGAATAATGACAAACTTAGTATGAATCTTGAAAGGAACTTGGTGTGGGGACGAGCAAAAGCTCGGCCCCTTCTAACACTTAGAACCAAAATGAATTTGAAATGACTATTCAAAAAATGCAAGCATAGATATACACAAACATAAACAGTAAAGGAAATGAAAGAAAATGAACACAACAAGATTTACAGTGGTTCACCCTGTAAATTAGGGTTACATCTATATTAAGTTCCAACAAGAAGAGCTCACTGTACTAATCGGAAAAAAAGATTTACATCCTATTAGAGCTACATCTACGTTAAGCTTCGATGAGAAGAGATCACTGCACTAGTTGGAAAAAAAAGATTTACATCCTCATTGTACAAACTTTAATCCTCACTATACACTCACTGGTTCCTTAACAAAAAATGCCCAAAGATTACATATAAATCAAAAGGCATCCTTATGAAACCAGAAGAAATGAAAAACATGTACGAAAACAAAACGAGAGAAAACCCTAATAAAACTCGACTCAATCTCTTGCCTTTTCTTTTTCTTCGATGCACGAATCTCGAGGAATCGGAGGGATATAAATAGGTAGAAGCAACGATAGAGATAAAATCTCAGGATCAAATCAACGGCCTCAATTGCAGCAGGCTAAACGACAAGATATATAGTACAAGAGAATCAACGAGCAATGAAACGACGAGTGAGACACCTATTTTGGGCCATCCTATCACCTTGGCTCCAAAATAACATCGTTTTGGAGCAGCTAGTGTGAGGTTGCCACCTGGCTTTTCTTTCCTTATCAAAACGATAGCGTTTAAGGGGTTGATGCTTGACAATACTAATGCTTGGCAATACTAATAAAGTTTCAAGGATAAGTGTGCTTCAATTAAAAATATTTTAATACATTACACTAAATATTTAATTAAAATTTATAAAAGTAATAAAAATTAGTAGATTATCTTATAATTAAGTTTGTTTTTAGTCTTAATCGACTTTCATGAATTTTAACGCTCCAACTATTATTATTTATAATCAATCATGTCTTTTGTAAAATTGTAATATCCCATGCCATGTTTGAAGATTTCTCATCAAGATTTTCTTGATCTTCCTTCTCTTTCGTCTGCTCATCTAACATTTACTGATCTTCCTGAACTTGTCCAGTGTTTCTCCAAAATGTTTCAAACATTTGGCCCAGTTTCTTATGACATTTAATAAAGATTTTCTCAGAAGTTCATGCCCATCCTGAAAATTTTCTTGAGCTTGTCATGCAAGAAAATTGGTCCATATTGGAAGATTTTGGGGGCGATGCTCAAGTGAGTTGGGTCAGGCTTGGGATAAAATTTTTGGCCCAGTTACTTTAAACTGAAATGACATGGGATGAACATCTGAAGCCTGGACCACTGTATAACATTTGACCAGAATATTTCATTTTTGTGACGGTTTCTTGTTGAATTTTCTAGCAGGATTTGAATAAAATGAGGCAATAATCTTGCGGATTTCGTTATTTATAAACAATATGGCCCATCTAAAGCAGGCTTATATATATACATATATATATATTCAAAAATATATACTGTTATCATATCATTCATGCCATCATGATTTCCTTAGATATAGGATTAGTTTTCTGCCTAATGCACTTGACTAAAACACGATGTGTTCTTCAACTAGGCCACCAAGTTTGATTGTTGAAGACAACTCTAAACGTTTGAGCGGACTGTAACATGGCTTTCTATGTGGTATTTGTTAACTTCATCTGAAGTGGGAAAGCATTCATTCATTTTCCTAATGTGGTGGTATGGCAAATTCATAAAGCTTAAACCTTGGAAAGAAAATAGAGCTTTAAACTGATCGTAGGACTGGCCCCAGAAATATAGAAGAAAACAAACGTACGTGGTCATGGCTGATTACGGTATCCCATATATTTCACCATCTGCAGAAGCAAGTTAACTCTCATAGACACAGATGCTAACCGTGCATCTGCTACAAAATAAGGAATTAAGGCCTGTAAATTGATGGCAGCTCTAAAGACCAGAGCTCTCTAGCCATATTTGGAAAATAGGCCAACCCCAGATCAGATTGATGAGCTTTCTTGTTTGGCAATAGAGGTGACAGATGGAAGGAATTATATATTATGAATTGGTTGCCCAGTCATTGACCAGCATTCATTTCACTCATCAAATTGTGTAACAGTTGGACCACCGAGGTTCTAAGTTTGGAGGTGAAGAAACCTCTTCTTTAGTTTGCTATATATATGGGTATACATGTACGTACTTGACAGTACCGGATGCACTACACCCACTCAGCAGAAATATTCCTTTTGCTTCTCTTCTTCTGGGTTTCTTTGATTAAAGCTAAAATGGTGATTTTTCATCAGGATGATGCTGTCGCTGTTAGTTTGTTTTTACTCATGCTCATAGGTGGTGGAGCTGCTGCGAATGATGGAGTTGGAGATCATCATGGCAAACAGTTGCACGGTCATGGTGAAGGCTGTACGGACTGTGGGATAGGGAATGGTGTTGGGTTAGGTCATGAAAGTCGAGGTGTGGAACAGAGTCTGTGTTTAGGAGGGCTTGGAGGCGGCGGCGGCGCGTGGGTAGGTGCAGGTGGTTGGGGTGGATTAGGCGGCGGTGGGGGTCCAATAGTCGGTGTAAGGGGTGGCTTTGGTGGAGGTTTTGGCGGTGGAATAGGCGGTGCTGGCGGTGGAATAGGCGGTGTTGGGGGTGGTGCGGGCGGAGGTGCTGGAGGTGGAATAGGTGGCATTGGTGGAGGCATTGGGGGTGGTGAAGGCGGCGGCGTTGGTGGAGGAGCTGGCGGTGTAGGGGGAGGTGCTGGTGGTGGAGTAGGCGGCGGTGCTGGCGGAGGAGCTGGAGGAGGTGGAATAGGTGGCGGTGGAGGTATCGGAGGAGGTGCTGGTGGAGGGGTAGGTGGTGGTGGCGGTGGCGGTGCCGGTGGTGGTATTGGAGGCGGATCTGGTGGCGGTGCCGGCGGAGGTGGAGCTGGTGGCGGTGCTGGTGGTGGGGGTGTCGCGGGAGGTGGAGTGGGTGGCGGAGCAGGTGGAGGTGCTGGTGGTGGCGGTGCTGCCCGAGGTGGAGTTGGTAGCGGAGCAGGTGGAGGTGCTGGTGGTGGCGGTGCTGCCGGAGGTGGAGTGGGTAGCGGAGCAGGTGGAGGTTCTGGTGGTGGCGGTGCTGCCGGAGGCGGAGTGGGTGGCGGTGCTGCCGGAGGTGGAGTGAGTGGCGGTGCTGCCGGAGGTGGAGTGGGTGGCGGAGAAGGTAGTGGTGCCGGCGGAGGTGTTGGAGGTGAAGCTGGTGGCGCTGCTGGAGGTGGTGGCGCTGCTGGTGGAGGTGGAAAAGGGGGTGGCGCTGGCGGTGGTCATGGAGGACCTGGCCATGGCGGCGGTGGGATAGGTGGGGAAGGAGGTAAAGGTGGCGCTGGTGGTGAATCAGGCGGTGGATATGGTACCGGTCAAGGTGGAGATGGAGATGGAGATGGAGATGGCCCAGGCGGCGACAACGGCATTGGAGGAGCTGGAGATGGTCACTAAACTGCCTGGCTACCTGCCAATTCAACCTTTCACATATCCAGTCTTTTTAAGTCTAACCCCCTAATTCTTCATTCAGCTCATCTTTTAGACCAATTACTGCTTCCACTCCTACTCTTGTACTTGCCAAATCCATTTGGCTTTAATTATTAATTATAATCATGCTCTCCTTCTCCCTCCACAACCTTAATTTAATTTAATTTGCTTCACCTTATCTTCTTCACTAATCAGACCTGCTGAAATGCCTGTGTTTGTTCTTCACTTCAACATGATTGCCCAGCCTTATAAATTGCTATTTCCACACCAAATTTTTATAATTAAATAATCACTTATAATAAATAATCATTAACCATTAATTAATATAAAAAATTTCCCTAATGATGATGATTTGAGCATAATATCACACAACACGAGGGAGTGTTAGTGTTGTGAACTAATGGCAAACCATAATAATGTTTGCCATGATGATGTTGTGTTGGAATTGGGCCGAGCTTTCAGCTTTGTTAATAGGGCCTGTGGCCCATTTTTCAATAAGCCCAGTGGCCCACTTTGACCTTGCCTCGTACTTTGAAAAAAAAGATGGAAACTGCTACTCCAACGCCATCATCATATCCAGCTCATTTATACAATTGTCTTAGAGATTGATAATAATCATCTATAAGTGCTAACTCAATTTTTTTTTCATATTTTGATTACATTTATTAACTTATATTTTTAAATTAATTTAATTTTTATATTTTAACAATATAAATTTTTTATTATTTCGATTATATACATAGATCTGCATTTTTTAGTTAACTTTAACTTCTATACTTTGACATGAATAAAATATAACATATATTTTGTTATCTTATTTTATCTTTTATTTACATAAAAATATAAAAATTAAATTAATTCAAAAAAATAAGTTCAAGAATGATCGAAACAATGAAAAATTAAGACTGATACAAGAAAAAATATCAAAATATAAGAATTAAATTAAGTTAAAAATTAGATTTAGAGACAGAATTCAAATAACAAAAAAATTGAATAATCACACCAAAATCAAAAATTAAGTTTAGATATTAACCAAAACAACAAAAAAATTTAAATAATCACACACACAATGAAAGTAGAGGCCATAATTTGGTAACTATTAATATTCAACACACTTAGAGACAAATGAGTGATAAAATTCATTCTATTAGAGCTTTAGTTACGTCCCACACGAGGTATTATCTATTTATAAAAAAGGACCGAAAAGTACAAACGAGAGGAAGCGACATGCATGCTCACCTATTAGACTCTGGATTTGGGCCGCTGGGGACTTCATGAGCGTCTGCTCCAAACTGCCCAGCCCTAGCTGCGGTGGTGCCCTCCTCGGCAGCGGCGGAGGAAGAGGAGGAGAAGGAATTCTCGGTTTCCATGGCGGATGTATCCAGAGGACGAGCTAGCGGAGGAACGATAATCAAGAGAAGAAGAAGAAGTAACAGCAGAATTCGAGAAGTTGTGGAGACCTGTGGAAGTGTTAATATGCTGCTGCTGCTGCCTGCTTTCGCCATTGACTAGTTGGAACGGAGAAGCCACACCCCCCAGTTGTCCACCGGAGATCAATATCCATGAAACAGTACTCCGGCCGCCGCGTTCAGAAAGAAGACCGACAAGACGACGGCGGCGACGACGCTGTAGAATTGAAGAAGAAGAAGAAGAAGAAGGGTTTTAATCGATATATATGTGGGTTTGAATTATGGAAAGAGAGAGCGTTTGGACTAAGAATTGAAGATTGGAACTTTGCTTCGGAAGCAGCAAATTAAGGAGGTATATATGAAAATGAAGTGAACTCCCAGGGCCTCCTGTTTATAAACTTACTGGATTGCCCCTTGTGTGATCAGATAATTACAAGGATGCCCTAGTCAATGTCGTGTGAAAAGTAGCCCAGTGTTTATGTCGTTCAACTTTTAGTTGGGAATGACCGGTCGGTCGGTCGGTCCTAGATTTGTCAACTACGATGCACCGATCCATCCCACTATGTTTCCATTAAAGATCGAATTTTTTCTATCTCTCATTTAAATTTTTAATTTTTTTGAAATTTATTTGAATGTATTTTAAAATTTATATTTAGAATTGGTTATAATCGAACTAATTTAATTTTCAATCCAAGAATTTTAAAAATCTCAATCCCCATTTAAACTGAGTTAATAATTAGATTCTAAAAAAGTCTTGGGTCAGTTTGGTATTGTTGTATTTTCGAAACAAAATAAATTTTTATTTTCTTTTTTTAATTAGTGTTATTATGATTTTAAAGCACGATTTATTTTGTTTGGAAAAAATAAGATATTTTTAAACAAAAACAAGTTCTCATGTGTTTAAAAATATATATAATAATTTTTGGTAAGATCCATCACTTTTGAAAATCTATTGATTCTAATAATTTATGGGAGAGTTGATCAATCAGACCTTTCAATTCATAGATGTAAATCTCATATCTATGAATGAAGATATTTTCAAAACTCACGAAAAAAAAAAAAGTGAGTTAGACATAAAAGAAAGCAACTTGGGAACACAACAAAAATTGGTAATTATGTAGTTCTAATATTAATAAATATAACACATTAACCCCGCATAGGCACCTAATTGTTAGAAAAAAAACTTTATATGATCTTATTTTTTTAAATATTATATAGTATCTTGATGTGAAGATTAATATTTATGATATTAACACTCGATTATTCACCGAATAAAATTTATTCTCTTAAATCACTTTTTAAAAAAATTACTATCAATTTAAGTGATATAAGAGGATTTAAGATTCAAGGATAGAGGGTAATGTGGTCAAGTGGGGAAAAAGAATCTACAAAAAGATGATAATAAAGCAAGAGGGGGTGGCATTTAGTGGCTTGGCTTTTGCACAATAAGTCAGACCCTTTTTTGGCCTTTGGGGTTGCCTTTTATCATGCAGATCGCAGAGAGACATATAGAAATTGCAAAACTACACGGATAAAGCCACGCATTGGATTGGCCATCACTGCATCTCTGATTGTGAAGAATCCAGGGCCTTTGTCTGCATGATTGCATCCATGGGTCCCTATCCTCTGATTTTTAATTTATTATCTTATTATTCAAATATAATAATAAATTTATTAAAAAAGGTGAGAAAGTTTCTGCCTAAAGACTTTGATGATCAAGTCAAATACTAAAGATTTGATCGAAGGTCGTATTAAAATTAGTATCGGGAATCTACCTTTTTTTTAGAATAAAAGCTTGTTTGTTTATAGAGGAAGATTGAGTCTTTTTCAATCCCTTAAAATGATAAAATTTTTATGAATAATATTTATCTTGACATTCTAAAATTTATTGGGATTATGATTTTCATAAATAACATTTATCATAATATTTTGAGATCTTATTAGAATTAAAATTCTTTATGAATAATTTTTTATCTTATTCGCATGACTCTTGGAGGATTTTCAGATGTCAAAATTATCTAGTTTGCTCATGTGTGGGACCCCTCGATTAGGATCAAGACTAGCTAGGGATATACAATTAGTTATAACCAAACTAAACCATCCAAAAATTATTAACCGAACGGAACCACATGTAATAACCGAACTGAATCGAATCGACTGACGACCCTAATATAACAAAACTAACTGAAGCCGAAATAACTGAACTTTAAAATGCGCTAACCAAATCGAACCGAATCGCTAACCAATTTTTCGTTAAAAATACTAACCAAATAGATAATCGACATTTGTATAATTGAACCAAAACTATCTAATTTGATTAGTTAGTTCGATCTAACTGAGCTTTTGAATAGTTAATGTACTCTTCTAACCTCTTAGGCAACAACCATACTCCTAAAATTTTCAAGGGGGAAACAAAATATGAGTAAGTGTTTAATTGGCATGGTTTTATGATGCAGTATATAGATTATGCCAATGACATTACCTGACATATATATATATATAACAATCATAAAAGAATCAGATTAAAAATTAGTATCGAGAATCTACCTTTTTTTTAGAATAAAAGCTTGTTTGTTTATAGAGGAAGATTGAGTCTTTTTCAATCCTTTAAAATGATAAAATTTTTATGAATAATATTTATCTTGACATTCTAAAATTTATTGGGATTATGATTTTCATAAATAATATTTATCATAATATTTTGAGATCTTATTAGAATTAAAATTCTTTATGAATAATTTTTTATCTTATTCGCATGACTCTTGGAGGATTTTCAGATGTCAAAATTATCTAGTTTGCTCATGTGTGGGACCCCTCGATTAGGATCAGGACTAGCTAGGGATATACAATTAGTTATAACCAAACTAAACCATCCAAAAATTATTAACCGAATGGAACCACATGTAATAACCGAACTGAATCGAATCGACTGACGACCCTAATATAACAAAACTAACTGAAGCCGAAATAACTGAACTTTAAAATGCGCTAACCAAATCGAACCGAATCGCTAACCAATTTTTCGTTAAAAATACTAACCAAATAGATAATCGACATTTGTATAATTGAACCAAAACTATCTAATTTGATTAGTTAGTTCGATCTAACTGAGCTTTTGAATAGTTAATGTACTCTTCTAACCTCTTAAGCAACAACCATACTCCTAAAATTTTCAAGGGGGAAACAAAATATGAGTAAGTGTTTAATTGGCATGGTTTTATGATGCAGTATATAGATTATGCCAATGACATTACCTGACATATATATATATATAACAATCATAAAAGAATCAGATTAAAAATTAGTATCGAGAATCTACCTTTTTTTTTAGAATAAAAGCTTGTTTGTTTATAGAGGAAGATTGAGTCTTTTTCAATCCTTTAAAATGATAAAATTTTTATGAATAATATTTATCTTGACATTCTAAAATTTATTGGGATTATGATTTTCATAAATAATATTTATCATAATATTTTGAGATCTTATTAGAATTAAAATTCTTTATGAATAATTTTTTATCTTATTCGCATGACTCTTGGAGGATTTTCAGATGTCAAAATTATCTAGTTTGCTCATGTGTGGGACCCCTCGATTAGGATCAGGACTAGCTAGGGATATACAATTAGTTATAACCAAACTAAACCATCCAAAAATTATTAACCGAACGGAACCACATGTAATAACCGAACTGAATCGAATCGACTGACGACCCTAATATAACAAAACTAACTGAAGCCGAAATAACTGAACTCTAAAATGCGCTAACCAAATCGAACCGAATCGCTAACCAATTTTTCGTTAAAAATACTAACCAAATAGATAATCGACATTTGTATAATTGAACCAAAACTATCTAATTTGATTAGTTAGTTCGATCTAACTGAGCTTTTGAATAGTTAATGTACTCTTCTAACCTCTTAGGCAACAACCATACTCCTAAAATTTTCAAGGGGGAAACAAAATATGAGTAAGTGTTTAATTGGCATGGTTTTATGATGCAGTATATAGATTATGCCAATGACATTACCTGACATATATATATATATAACAATCATAAAAGAATCAGATTAAAAATTAGTATCGAGAATCTACCTTTTTTTTTAGAATAAAAGCTTGTTTGTTTATAGAGGAAGATTGAGTCTTTTTCAATCCTTTAAAATGATAAAATTTTTATGAATAATATTTATCTTGACATTCTAAAATTTATTGGGATTATGATTTTCATAAATAATATTTATCATAATATTTTGAGATCTTATTAGAATTAAAATTCTTTATGAATAATTTTTTATCTTATTCGCATGACTCTTGGAGGATTTTCAAATGTCAAAATTATCTAGTTTGCTCATGTGTGGGACCCCTCGATTAGGATCAAGACTAGCTAGGGATATACAATTAGTTATAACCAAACTAAACCATCCAAAAATTATTAACCGAACGGAACCACATGTAATAACCGAACTGAATCGAATCGACTGACGACCCTAATATAACAAAACTAACTGAAGCCGAAATAACTGAACTTTAAAATGCGCTAACCAAATCGAACCGAATCGCTAACCAATTTTTCGTTAAAAATACTAACCAAATAGATAATCGACATTTGTATAATTGAACCAAAACTATCTAATTTGATTAGTTAGTTCGATCTAACTGAGCTTTTGAATAGTTAATGTACTCTTCTAACCTCTTAGGCAACAACCATACTCCTAAAATTTTCAAGGGGGAAACAAAATATGAGTAAGTGTTTAATTGGCATGGTTTTATGATGCAGTATATAGATTATGCCAATGACATTACCTGACATATATATATATATAACAATCATAAAAGAATCAGATTAAAAATTAGTATCGAGAATCTACCTTTTTTTTAGAATAAAAGCTTGTTTGTTTATAGAGGAAGATTGAGTCTTTTTCAATCCTTTAAAATGATAAAATTTTTATGAATAATATTTATCTTGACATTCTAAAATTTATTGGGATTATGATTTTCATAAATAATATTTATCATAATATTTTGAGATCTTATTAGAATTAAAATTCTTTATGAATAATTTTTTATCTTATTCGCATGACTCTTGGAGGATTTTCAGATGTCAAAATTATCTAGTTTGCTCATGTGTGGGACCCCTCGATTAGGATCAGGACTAGCTAGGGATATACAATTAGTTATAACCAAACTAAACCATCCAAAAATTATTAACCGAACGGAACCACATGTAATAACCGAACTGAATCGAATCGACTGACGACCCTAATATAACAAAACTAACTGAAGCTGAAATAACTGAACTCTAAAATGCGCTAACCAAATCGAACCGAATCGCTAACCAATTTTTCGTTAAAAATACTAACCAAATAGATAATCGACATTTGTATAATTGAACCAAAACTATCTAATTTGATTAGTTAGTTCGATCTAACTGAGCTTTTGAATAGTTAATGTACTCTTCTAACCTCTTAGGCAACAACCATACTCCTAAAATTTTCAAGGGGGAAACAAAATATGAGTAAGTGTTTAATTGGCATGGTTTTATGATGCAGTATATAGATTATGCCAATGACATTACCTGACATATATATATATATAACAATCATAAAAGAATCAGATTAAAAATTAGTATCGAGAATCTACCTTTTTTTTAGAATAAAAGCTTGTTTGTTTATAGAGGAAGATTGAGTCTTTTTCAATCCTTTAAAATGATAAAATTTTTATGAATAATATTTATCTTGACATTCTAAAATTTATTGGGATTATGATTTTCATAAATAATATTTATCATAATATTTTGAGATCTTATTAGAATTAAAATTCTTTATGAATAATTTTTTATCTTATTCGCATGACTCTTGGAGGATTTTCAGATGTCAAAATTATCTAGTTTGCTCATGTGTGGGACCCCTCAATTAGGATCAGGGCTAGCTAGGGATATGCAATTAGTTATAACCAAACTAAACCATCCAAAAATTATTAATCGAACGGAACCACATGTAATAACCAAACTGAATCGAATCGACTGACGACCCTAATATAATCAAACTAACTGAAGCCGAAATAACTGAGCTCTAAAATGCGCTAACCAAATCGAACCGAATCGCTAACCAATTTTTCGTTAAAAATACTAACCGAATAGATAATCGACATTTGTATAATCAAACAAAAACTATCTAATTTGATTAGTTAGTTCGATCTAACCGAGCTTTTGAATAGTTAATGTACTCTTCTAACCTCTTAGGCAACAACCATACTCCTAAAATTTTCAAGGGGGAAACAAAATATGAGTAAGTGTTTAATTGGCATGGTTTTATGATGCAGTATATAGATTATGCCAATGACATTACCTGACATATATATATATATATATATATAACAATCATAAAAGAATCAGATTAAAAATGCCATAAGAGAAAAAAAAAGAAAAGAAAAAGAAACTAAGGACAATCTCATTTCTTATAATTCAAATTAAAACTCACATGTATTCAATAGGTGAAAAGAACAAGAACAATTTCATATAGATATCATTAAGAGTCTGGCTCCTGTTATTGTACAAATAATGGTAAAGTAATGATGGAAGACTAATTAACTTATAAAATATTGCTATCCATAGTTGGATGCATTCTTAATTTCTTTAATATTCTAGAAGAAATATTTACACTTTATTTCTTGTTTTTACATGTATAAGCGTCCTCAACTTTCTCATAAGTATTGAGAGAAATTAAAAATGAATAAATGATCCGCTTATCCTCTATTATAAGTAACAAGAGTAAGACATACCAACATAAGCACATAACTAGCAAAAGGGGTTTAGTAACTGTCAACAAATCTGTTTAAAACTTACAAATTGTCAAGGAGCAACTTAACAACCACGAGAGTCCCATTCATCAAATGGCTCACTTGAAACTTTTTCTCTGCAGATTATAATCCTCAAGGAAATCCAGATAAACATGCTTCTAAGGTGTAGAGATATAAACAGGTTTTTAAGGGGTTCTATTTTCATCCCTACTTCAAAGTGTCTTCAAATTCCTCTACAGTTTTTATCCTCATCTCAACCTTGCGTTTCATAATTAAGTTGATAAAAAATCATATTTACAATATATTTTGCTTGCAAATACAATGATCATCCCCATTCCTCACTGTTAAAACTTCTTTAGCTTTTAAGCAATATCAACATCAGTTCATCTCTCAGTGATATTTGTTTGTAATTTACTCTTTCCTTTTAATTGCATATATCCTTCCTCTAAAAGGAGCTTAAAGTTTATTTATTATGCTTGATTTGCTTTGGGATTGTCTTCCTTCCCAACAATTCGAAGGTATGTCCAGCTAGCTCTTATTCTTTTAAACGCCGTGGCTTAAGCTTGCTTCCAGCTGCAAACAAGAGCTAGCATTTAATAGAAAAACACAAAACACTATTTACTCATCAAAGTATTAATAAGGGTCTCCCTTGTTTGCCTTTGTTTTTAGTCTCTTATCTCTTTGCTCTTTTCTGTCATTTCTCTTCTTCAGAATCAACCATAAAGTTCAAAACTCAATCTTTCTTCCTACCTTCTTGATCAGTTATATATGCTTTAGGATAATAATGACTCTTCATGACAGTATCTCTTCGAAAAACCCTACAGTCTATTTTATGATAATTTGATCCCAGTTGGGAGGAGGTATTATGGTTGATGATGAATTTATTTTCTTGTGTGTCTCCTTCAATTTAATGGCACTAATAAATATAGGGTCATGCTATTTGTACATTATTTATGTATATCTTGGATTACACAAGATATATAAATGACTTATATATCCCTCACCTTATTGTGCCTCATTGCGCTTTAGGTAAGGGTATTTTAGACATTGATACATCATTGTGTAACCTAAGGTATATACAATGATGTACCAATAGTATTTTTTATAAATATATCTTCTTTCCATATTTTATAACAAGCTGATCATGCAAGTTAATTAGTCCAACAATCACCGAGCACGATTTATAATTTTTTGAAAGTTACATACTAAATGTTGTGAAATGTAGTTATTAATTCTGTATTATATCAACTAATATATGTTGTATAAAAACAAAAAAATAAAATAAAATAAAATAAAAATAATTCCATCTCATTTAAATTGCCGATCAATGCCAGCGTAGTGACGGATATTAAGGAAATTTTGTTATACTTGTGAGATATCAGGAATGCAACCTACAAGAAAATAGGCCTGCAACTGCTAATTAAGTATAGGTCTATGCTACAATATATTTATGTAATAACGTAAATAAATTATAGATAAAATATTAATAAAAAACTGGATGAAAGTAACATTCAAAAAAGTGGACTGGGGGGCTTAGTTCGACTATGCCTTTTCAATGGCAGCTTTTATGCTGTGTAATTTTTAAATGATATAAAACTTTTAAATTTGATAACGGTGATGCCTTTTATATAAATATATACAAACTCAATATACATTATTATGTGTTATATATATATACACATAATACAGAAAATGGCTGAGAAGGAGATTGGCGATAGCGCAAGAGGCGACAACGAGTGGAGGTGAAGTGGGCGGTAGAAGAAGCAACGATATTGGGTGGTTTGCGGTGACGAATCTGAAAGCAAAGGTAGCGATGACACGACTAAGGAAAAGACCCACCAATAAGGGGCAGCTTGTGGTGGACGGGCTAGATGACAACGATGACGGTAATGACAGATGCGAAAAGTAGATAGAAGAAGAAATAGTAGGGACAAGGTGTGTAAATATTAAAAATATTGGAGAGCAAAATAAAAAATGATTTGATCAATGCAATAAGCTAATGATAGCATTTTTACAAAAGTTAGTGATGAGAAATTTTTGTCAAACATTATTATATTAGCATTTAAATTACATAACTTTTAAGCTATATAGTGTTGTCAAATGGGTAAGAATAAATGCTATGTATTAACTTATAAGCAGTCAAACCACGTAGTCAAACCAAGCTTGAATAGTTACTCAGTCTCGGTAAAATTGAAAATTTTTCTTGCAGATATTATTATATATACATATATTAATTAATTCAACATTCTTCATTTTTAATTGTTCTTGTAATTTATTTATAAAAGAATGAAAAATATAATTATTTTTATATTGTACCTAGACCTTGAAAATAGGAAGATATTTTTGACATATTTTATATACAACTTAAATTATTTATTTTGTCTACTATCAATTGTATAATCTCTATGTATAAGTTGTATTATAGTTATATTGTTTAAAAAATTATTATATTAATAAATATAATAATAGATAAAAAATCGAATGCCTAATTGTTTCTCAAATACTTTTTTTACATCAATATTCTTAGATCTTTTATGCCTTTTTAACTCTTTTAAGTTCACCTTATTTTAGAGTCCTTGTGTAATTAATGTTGCATGTCCTCGTGTAGTTATGTTTTTTTCTGTTAAATTTATATTTATATTTTTATGTATGATTACTTAATTTTTTTGTTTTTTTAATTTCATTTTTATTTGTATTTTCAAATCAATTTAATCTCTATATTTTAATCCTTATTTTTTACGTGATAACTCGAATATTTTGTTATTTCAACTACATCCCTATTTTTAATATTTTTAAATTAATTTAATTTTTATACTTTAATGTATAAAAATAGATTAAATTAATTTATCTTATTTTATTTTATTTTACATATTAAAATATAAAAATTAAATTGACTTAAAAATGTATGTACAAAAATATATTTAAAATAATAAAAAAATTAAGTTATCACACCAAAAAAAAAAATCAAAAAATAAGAGTTAAATTAATTTAAAAAATAAAAAATTCAAATAATTACATTAAAAAAACGTAAACATACGAGACAAAAATATAAATTTATCTGTCACTCATGCAATACCTATTAACAAATAATAATTAGACCCTACACCATCATCCCCACAATCAACAATATTTTGGCCTCAGTAGAACACTCATCTGACCAAAAAAAAAAAACATTTTTTTTAAATACCGTTATTAGACCCATTCTTCGTATTTCACCCACTTTTTTTTTTAAACCCTACCAGCCTGCCTCCCCATTCCAACAACCAATCATAGACTGCCAATTAAGCAGATACATTTTATCACACTACCATTCAACAGCACCGCCACACCAGCCATACTCCTAACTTCAACTTTCAAGAAATGGCACCACAGGTAGCAGCCACCCACCCACCCACCCAAGTCACATAATATTTAAGTAAAATCTAAGTACACAAACTGAAATTCCAATCAAAAGAGTACGTGTCAATCTAGTGCTGATTAACAGGTAATCAATCAAACGAACAAGAAGAAATATGATGAAAGGAAAGAAGAATCGGATAAATAACCAACATTGTATAGAACCAAATGCACACACACACACACCAAATCAAATGGAGTGAATTCTAGGAAGATTGGAACGACCTTCAAATTAATTACTATCTTTGCAAATGGAAAAATTTAGCAATAGCGAAGACATGCAGTATAAATTGACAAACAAAATTAAGATATACTATTTGCAACAAGAAAATTCACTAAGACAAGCAAAAGCAAGGAGGCAACAGTAGCAGCTAGATACCATTCCATCAGCTTAAAAGACTGGCAATCCAGATCAAGTTTTCATACAATCTAAAAATACACAAAAGCTTATCATGAATAAAACATAAAAAAAAAAGGTAACAACGGGTCCCACAATTCATATGTGGAATTCCATGGTAGCAAGAAAGTTCCAATAGTATGAACCTTTAAAGACCCGAAACAAGCAGGGAAACCATTCATCTCTTCCTACCACCTCGTTCTCTTAAAGAAAGAGTAAGTGATTCCCCTCCTGCAACATTGTAATAAGCAAGTGATAGATTATCCTTCAGGAAACCTGCCTTTCCACTCAGCTTCTGTTTGTTGGCAGGAAGCTGGATCTCCCCTGCAATTTTCTCTTTCAGATTGCCAACAGTTTCGGATAAGGACTGCACTGTAATCTCCAGTACTTGCCCCTTGAGGTTTCCTTCGTCAACATTTGGCACAGAAACGTTGATGCGAACAGGTCCCTGCAGCAAAAGTAGAAATGCATTATTACCTCAAGCAGGAAGTGAAAATCACTCTAGAGGCAAAAATAACTCAAAAAATGATCAACAAAGATAAAAAGCGGAGATGCTTCATACAGGATGTTGTGCCAGGAACTGATCTTCGGGAATAAGTGCAGAATCATCGAGCCTCTGTCTCTTCGGTTCAGGTTCATCCGGAAGCGGTGGAGGAGCTTCCTCAGGTGGTGGTGGTGGAGGCATTCCTTGAGGTAAAGGTGGTGGTGGAACCATATGCACGCCAGGCTGAGGTACGGGAAGAGGAACAAAAGGCCGAGGTGCTGACAAAGGTGTAAATTGAGACCCAGGTGGAGGCGGTATAGGAATACTAGGTGGATTCACAGAATTTGGAGGCATTGGGGGTGGATGATTTACCGAAAGATGTTGCTGTCCAGGGATTAAGGAGATTGGAGGAGGCGGTGGCCGAATAGATGGAATCATGTTAACAACTGGTGGCCTGGGTGGAGGTGGAACAAGCATCCCACTACTTGTTGGACCTGAATACTGGACTGCATTTGGAGGTACACGTGGAAGATTTAGAGCTAGTCCTGGGGGCGGAGGGAGTGGTCGAATTGATGGGACACCAGGTTTAGGAGGGGGAGGAGCTGCAGGACCAGGAAGATTCCTTGAATCATTGCTTGCAGCATCATTTTGGTCCTCTCCGCTGGTATTCATGGACATGGCCTGTGTTGCAGTCCGACCAATGCTCCCAGTGTGACCATCCCATATAACCTGCTTTGGTTGCTCATCTTTTTTCTTCTCGATCTCAGCCTTGACTGCATTAGAAACTTCCTCCTCAGTGGTACCAAAAATATCAGGTCGGGTTCGTGCTAGTCCCACTATGTTTCGGGAAATTTCTTCGTCCTGAGCAAGAGTAGTCTCTCGAATCTTTGCAAACATTCTCTCTTTCTGCTCCTTGTACTTTGGATCAATGAGAGAAATCCTCATATGTTCAGACATCTCATTAATGGGAATTAGCTCACCAGTGATTGGTGAAACAACGTATTTTGTAGGGTCTCTTTCTGCAGGGATCCTTTCCTCAGGCCTCCTCCAGTTCTTCACAATTCTCATTGGTGGTTCCTGTTCCTCTGGAGTCGCTCTCATCTCATTCTTCCTCACTTCTCCATTCTCTTCAAGATTAGCTGCTCTCATACCTTCTTCAACAAGTTGCACCTCTTCGTCATCCATCTCCATTTCCACCTCCTTTCCAGGCTCAACAATATCTTCTTCTACCATAGTTGTCATCTTGCTCCTCCTTATAACCTCCTCAAGGGTCATTGGAGCAGGTAACTCCTCATCCTCATCATCTGCAAAATCTATAGTCTCAACCACAACAAAGTCATGCCAATCTATCATAGCCATTTGCAAGCGCTCCTGCTCAATCTCATCTTCAGCTTTCTGTCTTGCCTGCTCTTGTGAGCGCTCCCACTCCAACCGATGCAAGCACCGTTCAAGCACGGTAGTCATATCAGTAACACTCTTCTTCAACTTGTCTGTCAATCCCTTTGGAGGCATCAAAACTTTTGAATACGCATCAGCAAGTGATGTAAAAAACATGAACATACTGTGTGTTGGCTTCAAAAAATGGAATTGGGGATTGTTAATCTCTCTGCTAGTAAGTCCTGTCAAGAAAGATTTCCCATTTCGAGCAACAAACTGGGCTGTGAGTTTAATAATATCTAATTCTTCTCCTGTAATTCCCTCTGGAAGCCTAACAGTATACTGCTCAGCCTCAGGGGGCTCAAGAACTTTGCGGACAGGCCTAAACAGAGCTGAGGGATCAGGTTTTGCACCTGCCTCATTCCCATCAGAAACTGGAGCCGAAGGGGCTGTCTCTGGAGCAGATGATTCCACTGGTTCAGAAGACAGCTGCTGCTGTATCGAAGCCTGATTTTGAGCACGAAACTCAGAGAGTCGGTGCTGGTAGTAAGCATGGTATGGACTAGATGTATTCAAGAAACTGAACTTAACATTGCCAGCATTGTTTGCAATAATTCTATTCTCAAACTCAGGTCCATTCTTTGCCACAAACTGTGCCGTTTTATCCACAATATTCCTTACGTCTGCAGGTGGATGTACCATTCCAATGCTCCTCGTGTGCGTTGCAATTGATGTAGGAACAGAATTGGCTCTGTTTGCTTGGTTCTGATCCTCGGCCTCTGATTTCTTTTCATCATCAGATTGCTCTGGAACTTGAGATGGAGGAAGAGGGCCAAGATCCCCATCAGAGGGTGGTGCTGGAAGAGGTAATATCGGTAGCGTACCCAGCATTTTTATCACGCCAAGGAGCAAAAAAAATTACTCAAGAATGAGAAGCTGACAGCCTACTTAACTTTCTATGCTTCCTGTAGCTTCTTTAAAATACTAAATTAAACGGGGTTCTTTTCTCTCCAGAAGGTACAGGGTTCAGAAATCAACAACCTGCATATATAAGAAAAGCAACAGTCAAAAACCACTTCAAATCGAGAAGAAAAATGCAAACAATAATAAACTATGTTGGATTTTGATCTTGCTTTTCGTGTACCCCAAAGTGAAGATAAACAGTAGGCCATTTTCACTTCTGTCCTTATGCCTTCTCTTTTGTGGAAGGAATTAGTAATTCAATACAGAAAGCTATAAACAAGGAAAAACAAAAATTATATCTACAACTTGTGCACAAAACTGGGAATTGAAAATCTAGGGTTTTGAATTTGGAAAATTTGGGTTTGCTACTATATGATATAGAGATTTCACAACAACGATACAACGGGGAAGTTGAAAACAAAGGAATTTGAAAACAGAAGTCAAAGAAATTTTAATATTCTTTTCAATATTCATCTTAGGCGGCACACAAGTTGTTTGTTTCAAATGTGATTCAACTATTACGACAAAGACGAACATGATACTTGCGATGGATTGGATAGAAAATAGATCTCTGAAGATGGATTCAGAGAGAAAATTACAGCGAAGCCGATAGAGTTGCTTCCACAAGCCTAGGGTTTGCAGAATATGGATTCGATGGGAGAGAGGAGAGAAGCAGAAGATACCATTCAAGCTTAAGCTTGGGCTTGGGCTCAGGCTCGTCGGTCTGCAAAAATAACATGACAAAATAATAAGTAAATTGCATTCAGATCCAGTTATTTGAGTTATTTTAAAAAATAATTTTATAAATCCTTGTGAACTAGTATTTTTTTCACTTTGAACGCAAAATGCATTTATATCGTAGGATAAATTATACTAATCACTTTTAAGATTATTAAATTTTAAAAATAATAATAATCTCTAATGTGGTTAAATAAATTAATAAAAAAAAATTTATTCTTCAATTTTTTTATTTTTTATCTCTTTTTTAATAGTTTTTCTTTTTTATATCTACAATCAGGTTTTTATTTCTTAAAAATATAATGCTAATGGTTGTTTTTAAATAATAATTAAAGCGTAAAAATAATGTATTTTTAAATAAAATGTATTTATTATATATATTTTAATTTTATTAATTAATAAATATTAGAATATTATAAATTTATTATTAATCATTACAAATATTTTTGGGTTGAAATAAAATATAATAAGTGCACTTTATTAAAATACATTTTTTATATTTTAATTATTATTATAAAATTAAAAACTTTAAAATAAAATAAAATTACTTAAACACTAAAAAATATTTAATACAACGCTCTTATATAAATAAATTATAATTAAATATAAAAAAAATTTCAAACCGTTGTCTCAACTGTCCCTATAAGCAGTATCCATTCTTTCTCCATAATCTCTCTCTCTAAGCAGTTTTATTTTATTTCCCGGGAGTCATTTTTCTCAAATTTTCTCATTCTCACATAGGAGTGTGCAACAGATCGGTTTAGTTACCGAATCAACTGAATTGTATTAACTGAATTAATCGAACAGGGACCACTAACCTAACCGAACCGAACCAATTAACTCAATAACCGAACTAACCGAAAATCGAACTAACCGATTCTAAACCACGTAAACCGAACCAAAAATTGAAAACTGAACTAACACTAAAAAACCCAAAACTGGAAACCGAACTAACCGATAGACTGAACCGAAAAAACCGAACTAATCGATTAACAAAACAAATAACCAAAAACCGAACTGTTAATTTCATATACCCTTACTGTTAATTTCATTCTACAAAATTATGCAACACTTCATGTGCATATTCCAACATCAATCTCTACATGAATTTTTGTATAAAGGGAATGATCTATACAAACATTAGCAAAGGATATGAATGTGAGAGAGAGAGAGAGAGAGAGGGAGAGAGAGAGCATAAAAAAAGAGCTTGCTTTAACCATTCAAAATCCATAAGCAAAATATGGCAAATTTATACACTATACCTTTACAAGCAACACGGTTATCTGCTTTAACCATTCAAAATCCCTAAGCAACTGTTATATTGATTTCATCTTCACGGCTGTGCTAGTTTTGCCAGAATGTTCATGTCTAATATCTTAACAATTAACATCAAGAGTATCAAGTACCTTGGCACATAAGCATCCTGCATTCCATCTTCACGGCCGTGCTAGTTTGGCCAGAATGATCCTAGGGCCACTCTACAGTCTACACGAACCATCCTGCATTCCATCAGAGTTGCAAACACATAAGCATATCCAGATTCTCCACTGATAACATTACCATTATTTAGTATAAACTTTGTAATGAATTATTTAAGACATTGTCATCCCCTCTTAGACTTAAACCCTTGAATCATATGTCCAGTATGATATCACCCAAGCAATCACATCACTAGATGTTATGCTCAAACTTGAGACATCACTAATAGAGCTACCATCCTGGTGATATTTTTGCTACCATTTGAACATATACTTGTGTCAATCTCAATGGATCTCACTAAAAATCTTGGATCCGGAAAGAATAATTCTAGGGTATCTGGTGCATCAGCACCCCCACTCTTAATTGTAAGGGAGGGCACTCTCCTTTGAATTACATCACACCCCTTTTAAATTAGCTACCATAATATATATGGAAATCAAAAGAACTGAATATAGAGAAAAAGTAAAGAGTATGCCCTAATCAACATCTACACACACACACACAAATCATTGGGTTCATGGTTCCCCTTTAGAAAATTCCTGAAATTAAAGAGACTAGAAAGTGGTTGCTTTTTTCCACTCCTTTGGTAAGAAAGGCATGTAGAACAAAATGACATTGACCACCAACAGAAGGCAATGCAAGCCCATTAAATCACAAAAGCACAAAATGTTTCCATTTTCATCTTTATAAATTATTTCCTTTCTCTTGGAAATAGAATAGATTTATTTTTACATGTCAATACTGCACTATATATATATAGAGAGAGAGAGAGAGAGAGAGAGAGAGAGAGAGTAAAGACTACAAATGTCATAAAAAATTCTCATAACGTCTTCCCAGAGGCCAAAGCACAAGGTGAGAAGTGAGAACATATATATATATATTTGGATCCAATTCCTGTGGACTTTGGAGTGTGGACCAATCCCTCAAGATATCCTAACATAACGAAAATTTACAGTAGAGAACCATTCAGCCACAGGAAAAGCCCTAGAACTAAAATTCTCGCGAGCATAATGCTAGAATCTTAAACCCTAACATAACGAAAATTCGAAACTAACCTGTCAGTTGTCGATGTGGGTCGATTGTCACAGCACACAAGGAAAGGAAGACTGTCTGTCCAGTTGTCAGTGTGGTGTGGGTTGATTGTCGAAAGACTCGAAACTAACCGATGGTAACCAATTAGGATTTAGGACTAGGGTTTTGGCTAGGAGTAGGACGGAAGGAGCTTACCGACGGCGACAAACCGACGGTAGGGTATCTATTAGGCTTAGGGTTTCTTTGTTGTGTGGGTCTCTCTCGATCTCTCTGACTCTCGAGAAGTCGAAGGCAGAAGGCTCACGTCGGCATCACACACTTGATCTCTCCCTATCGCATGCTCGAAGTAGCGCCCCCAGACTTAGGGGTGTGCATTCAGTTATAACTGAACCGAATTGCCCCATTTTACCTAACCGAACTGAACCGCCCCATTGAATATAACCGAACCAACTTAATACACTAACTGAAATAACCGAAACTGAATTAACTGATTTGAACTTTGAACTAATCGAACCAAAAACCAAACCAGAAAAATAGCCCAAAAACCGAACCGAATTAACCGATTTGGCCTTTAAACTAACCGAACCAAAAACTAAACTGAAAAACAGCAAAAAAATAGAACCGAATACATCTTGATTCAATTCCTTGACATCCTGATATATTAATTTAATTTACCTCCAAGTCAATTCCAAATACATCTTGATTTCTAAGTTCCTAACCTCCTATCATCAGCAACAGAAAACACTGAAAACCAACAAAACAGAAAACATGGGATGATTTTTGACTCATGACAATTACAGTGGATTACTGAATTCCTACTACACTAAGAAACCAAATTCAAATTCCTTTTCCAGAGAGCATAGGCTAAGGAAAACTTAATTGCTCAAAGTTAGACTAAAGTGTGGGGGCATCATCCTCAGCCTCATCATCATCATCATCCAATAAAAAGCTTTCTGTTCCAAAATTGATTGCCATATTCACCCATCACAGGCCCCCGAGATTGCAATCTCTTCGCGTTTTTTAATTTTGTGATCAATTCAACATTCAGTACACGGATATCCCAACATTGGATACATGGAAGAAAACCAATAGATACATGGAAGGTATCTATAGGTTTAACAAACAGCAAATCACAAAACACTGAAACAGAACCAAATCACAAAACACAAAACAGAAACAAGTAAACAACGAACCAAATCACAAAACAGAAACAAGTTAAACAACGAATTCGCAAAGCCGAGTCAAAGCATCGAAAGATTAATCAAACAGCATGGGAAACCAACCAGATCGGACATGACAATCAAAACCACACGACGATTAAGTTGCCGAAATTGTATTACCTTCTCAAATCGATGACGGTGATACCCGCAAGATCGTTGACGGTGAGGTGAGGAGGGTGAAATGGCTTAGGGTTTGCTGTCGCGTTCGACGGGGCGGGGGGGTGGGCTGGGTCTCGGACTATCAGGTGCAGGGGGGCTGTGTGTTGGGTGGGGGAAGCCGTCGCCGACGGTGAAGGCGTTTGGGTCTGACGTGGCGACGGCGAGGTGAGGGTTAGCCGCTGATGACCTAGGGCTAGGGTCGACGCTTCGACCACGGGTAGAGGGGGGCTGGGTCTCGGGTTATCGGGTGCAGGAGGGCTGGGTGTTGGGTGAGGTAGTAGCCGACGAGATGAAGGTTGACGACGGGTGGGGGGGGGGGGTGACTCGAGTGAGGCGGTCTCTCGGCTAGGGCTATCGGGTGTGCTGCGCCTGCGCAAGAACGAAGAAGAACGGCAAAATAAAAATAAAATTAAGTTTAAAGGAATAATTAAAATAATAAAGAATTTGAGTAGTAAATGACAAAATTATGAATTTGGCGCATATATATGTTTTAGGAAAAAGTTATAAATTATAATTTTGAATCTAAAAAACATATTTTAATTGGGCTGTGGGCAAGGTCCGTGTCTTCCTGGGCCGGGCAGCCCGGCCCGTTTAACATAACGAGAGAGAGGGCGCACTCTAGCGTAGGAGCACAGTGCGCATACTTTAGGTTCCCGCCACCTATATATTTGTGGCAGAGCCCATGAAATATCGGATAAAAGGTCTCTCCCCGTCTCTCTCGATGTCTGTTATCTCTTCAAGCTCTCTGCCTCTCTGCTTCAAACCTCCTCGTTTCCATGGACCAGCAAAACCTCTCGATCTTCTCTTTCCGTTCCTGATTTCCAAATCTTCTCGCTCCAGACCTCTCGTATGCTTTTCTGTCTCGCCTTCAAATAGCTCCAGCTTCGATAGGGAGGAGGCGAGGTGGCTCCGCGAAGAGCAGCGGTGGCTTCGGGAGGAGCAGCGGTGGATGCGGGAGGAGCAGCGGTGGCAGGCCGAGCGGGACTCCCTCCTCCGCGAGATCACCGCTCTCAAGCTCCGGATTCAGGAGCTCGAGCTTCGCCAGGGCGAGATCCACGGGGTCTCTCTGGCGAACATTGCTGCTGCGCTCTTGCAGAAGGGAGAGGCGCTGAACCAGATCGCCGAGAGAGGGTCCGGTGCGGTGCCGATGGAGCTGGAGGAAGTGAAGCAGGTTGTTGGCGAGGCCGTGGAGAGTCGGAAAACGGAGGATGAAGTGAAGCAAGTTGTTCGAGAAGAGGAAAAGCGGTGGGCGACGCTGAGGAAGGGGTCCGAAGGAGAGGATGTTCGAGCGATGCAGGTCTGCAATTTGCATTTCTCTTCTATCGAATTAACAAGGCGAGTTTTTTTTTTTTTGTTTTGTTATTTTTTTAGGTGTATGTGTATTTGTCTCTATGTGTACTCTTGTCTTTGAAATGAGCTAGGTTTGATGAATTGTTCTATACGAAGAGGATAACAGGATTGACTACATTTTAGGAAGAAAGGCGAAGTGCATGCTAGTCAATAATGCTATTGTTGCTTTTGCATGCTAGCTTTTAGTGGGGGACACATTACACCATATTCCGTGTGTCAAACGGTATTAGTACCCCTTGTAAGCTGGGAAGCTTAGAATCTCCTTTCAGCAGATGCTAGAATTCTGGGCTTCATGACCTTTAGCTGGATGATGTACAGGTTTATACGAGAGTCTATAGAAATTGTTGAGTTAGGAACTTGTGGAAGTTAGAGCTTAGAGCTAAGTAACCTATTTATGGTAAGTGTGTCTATAACAAAGAAGGAACATCTTTGGAACCTCTAATGTGGGCACCAAACTCTGAATTTCCCTCAATCTAATAGCTAATACAAATTCAAAATACTGATAAGATAAAACTGAAATTTCTGGTCCAAATTTCTAGTTGTATCTAAATGGAAGAATGCCAGAGCAGAACAGAATTTCCCTGTCTAGTTTCTATTGGTCATACGTTTAGAAGATATTTTCCATACCTGCAAAGGAAATCTTGTGCCTTTGTGGCTATGCTGGATTTGAAGATACTTTTTTAGCTAGAGGAAATTGAGAGAGTAGAAAGTATGACAAAACAGTTGGCAGATATGAATGCAAACCGAAACAGGCCATTTTTGTATAAGCTGAGTACTTTTAACTTTTGATACCTTGAAGACATCAGAATTTCATTTCTTAAGTTACTTGCATCAAATTTCATACAGCATGAGACTCGGGATTGAACTTATGAGACTAAAAAGAATCACCTTTCTTCTCACTAGGGGAAAGGATACCTGCGTTCTTTGTGGATGAAGAATGAAAAAAGAAGTTTAAAAAGAATATTCATAGCTTAGTGATAAAACCTGTTTACAATATTGTATAAAATATTCCTTTCATGATTCTTGATATGATTCACATGCCACTGTAGATTTACTTTGAACTAGAGTAGATGAAAAGACATACAATTTTATTATTTTTTTTATCTAGTTGTTGGTGTTGATTTCTTTCTTTTTTGTTTGTTTTGCTGGCCAGTAGTATATGTTTGAAAGATATACTGTTCCAATGGGAATTTTTTGTGTACTACACACACATATATATTATGTATCTTTCATTGCATATTTGCCCCTTTGCCCTTATGCTTGTGGCCTCGTTATATTTTAAGTGGGTGCTTTGTAAGATGTTTTTATGTTCCATACTGTTATTCCTACAGGAAGCTCTGCTGAACTTGGGCTTTTATTCTGGTGAAGAAGATATGGAATTTTCCAGTTTCTCAAGTGGTACAGAGCGTGCAGTGAAAACTTGGCAAGTACGTACCGAGTTTCATTGAAGAGCAATGTGTTCTTTACCTAACCCAACAGCCAATGTAAACATGTTACGGATATTCGGCTCTGCGCTTGTTCAACTAACTAACTTTACCTGAATTGTGATCACAAATCTTGCTCAACAGGCCACAATAGGTTCCACGGAAGATGGAATTATGACAGCTGAACTCCAGGAAAGATTGTATATGGAACAGAAAATTAAAGGTTCTGGGCCTTTTGGCCTAGAAGAAAATGCAGATCCAAAAGGAAGTGATGTAACTGCTATTAACAAGGTTTGCTTTTTTCTCTTTACTCTAAATCATTTTTATCTTTATTTTTTTTATTTACCCAGTGTCTAATTTTCAAACATTGGGTTGGTTGGTTTTTTCAATTTCATAGTACTTCTGCTCCTTATGTTGCCATCATGAAGCTCATGCACACCATCACTTCCTCTATAACAAGGCAATCATAACCATTACCCAAAAGCCATTGGTGCAGCATATAATGCCAATCCTTGAACCCCAGTAATCTTGTGTTCTAGAAATGAAGTTAATTTATCTGTGGTTTATTTCTCTATCATATTTATGTGTACTCCAATTTAATTTTGTTAGACGGTGCATGCATTTATATACTTATGAATGAATTGAGTATTTATTTGGTTATGGTATTCATAGGTAAGGACATGAATGAAATATGATGGTAGATTTCTTGAGAGGTTTAAGAAGGTTTTATATGAGGGAGGGAGGGAGGTTTACATGAATGAAATATGATGGTAGATTTTCAGTTCTCGCCTAAGTGGGCTGAAAGTAAATTACATATACAGACACAAAAAAGGGGAAACAATAGCAGTGGCTTAGTGGTGTGTGGCAGCCCTTAGCAAGGATGTGAGTACAAAAAGAGAGATCCAAATGACCCTGCCATCAAGTTGACTTGTTTTAGTTGCACATTGAGAATTTGCACAGGATATCTTCAGTAAGAACAACAAACCCTTAATAAAAATTTCTTGATTAGATTTTATGTGAGCTTCCATGGTGTTATATACCAGAGTTGACCATGCGTGTGACCATGGGGGAATCAAGTTCATTGCAGTGAGGCTAATAATTGATTGTCTAGCAGTAAGCCAGTTAGGATAACAGTACTCGAATGTGGCCCTCCAATGAGGATGCAAGGGCATGAAAAGGCAGATTTTAACAATCTCAATCCACAGCGTTTGCTAGGTCCCGTGTTAGAAGTTTGCATATGTGATCCTTGGCCCTTGGGTGCCCAGGTCAAGAGTAATAAATTCTAATGACTCTTGGGTAGCTTCCTTAGTCCATGATTTTACTTTATTTTGTTTTTGGGATTGTATTTAATGATTATATATTGTCTGCATTTCAACTAATAGCTTTATTAACACTTGCTGTTGATCATGCTGTGTTCTTTTTTCTCACTCAATTTATTATTTACTGACATAATGACCTGATGAGGCTCATTATTTATTGGAAAAAGAGAATGGGTAAGTTAAACTACAAGAATAGCTCAACCTTTTAAAATTTTGGGTTCCATAAATCTCAAGCATATGTTTCTGCTGTTATAGGAGGGCGGAAATGGAGCTGCAGTTGCTTCTGTAACAGAAATTTCGGAAATTCAGCACACAGTTGTGGAAGGTGTTACAGATGTAGAGGTGTCTCATCAGCGAGTCTTTCTTCTTGGAGAGAACAGGTGGGAAGATCCTTCTAGGCTTGCTAGTGGCAACAAACAGGTTGGTGGAGTGAAGAGCAAGGGTTCCACAACAGAATGCCTTTCTTGCCGTGGGGAAGGTCGCTTATTATGCACTGGTATGCATCTCCTTCCATTTATTAATTGTTATGTTAACATTTTCCAAGATGTCATATCTGGGCAGTCGCTGCATCTATTGGGAGTTTCATAACAATCGTGTTTCTCCTGTTATTTCTGCTTGTCATTGTTTCATCATGGAATATGATATGACATCTGGTCTACCAGGAATTGTAAACGTGAAAGATAAACAGCTAGCATAAATCTTTGGATGTGGATTTACGGAGTTACATGTAATTGGCATGTTGATGGATATGTATTGTTGATTGGATGTACCCATTTGTTTACTTATAGAATATAATGTTTAAAAATTGAAAATGTTCTACTTCAAATTTTTTAAGGATCGTTCTTCAGAAAGAAGGGGGTAGCTTAGTTCCTTGTTATCATGCTTAAATATAATAAACCTTTTCTTTCAGAAGGAAAAGATGGAGTTCATCCAATAACCAGGCTAACAATGACAAATTAGAATCCAGAAAAGCACTTTTATTGAGAATTATACTATCTAAAGTTTTTGGCTTAAACTGATATGGGATTCAGCCAATTGAAAGCAGATTTGTGTTTTTACAAAAATTCCTATCCATAATGACATGCTGTAGAGTCTCCAAGAACACAAGTCATTTAGGGCCTTCAGTTTTGAACGAGTAGGCAAACAATTTTGTTATTGCATCATTCTCATGTGACTTTTTGCTCTTGCAAATTTTGTTCTTAGTGGTTTACTCCCTGCCTGCTTACAGGAGTGGGAAATTTTGTTTTAACCGAGGATTGGGCATTGGGTAGCAGCCTCAAGCATGATATCATTGGCTAATCCCAAATAAATGTGAAACAACTTTTGGTTATTATAACCATTTATAATTAGATGGATATCCCAGTGCATGGTTACAGTGCCTGGGTGGTTCTAAAGGTTTAATTAATTCTATACAAACTAAGCTTCAAAGTCTGCTGCAAAAACATGGTGCTAGAAAATCCATATTATATTTGCCCCCAAGGGTACAGATTAAGTGGTTGGGTCACGATAAGCTAAGATTCATACTAATAGGTTGTGGGTTCGATTCTTTATTTTACGTAGTGAGGCAAAGCATCCACCTGCGATTTACCTCATCTGTCAAAATTGAGGGCACGAGTGGCGGGAGACCGCGCAAGGACAGTAATTCCAAGAAAATTCATATTACCCGGCAATACAATCTTAAACCATACTATCAAACCAGGCATATAATTTTCAAGTGCTTTGATTTTTAATCATTGTTTAGAAGTGGCTATGGATCATTGTCTTGATTCTTTGAAATGGATATCTTATAAACTTGCTTACTAGAGTTGGGCTTTCCATTACATCGCCTTGAACAGCCATTACATCATTGATATAATAGTTATAATAGCCATTGATTTGTCTTTCAAAACAACTTCAGCTAATGTTAAGTTGCTCTGGCAGAATGTGATGGGAGCGGCGAACCAAACATTGAACCACAGGTAGAGGATACTTGACAAATTTCTGTAATTTTTTTTTCTTACTCTCCTGTTGCTAATTGAAAGCTTCTGATCTACATTATGGTGCAGTTTTTGGATTGGGTGGGTGAAGGAACAAAGTGTCCCTACTGCGAAGGCCTTGGATATACAATCTGTGATGTATGTGAAGGAAAAACAGTGGTTTAAGTAGTTATGTCCTTTATGCAAGTGCTTCTATAGTCATTTGTAATAACCATTTAATAGTATGTATAATTCATCATCTTCTCATATCATTTTTGTGCCTACAAGAACTTATAGAGTGGTAGTTTAGTTGTAACTTGCTAAGCGGTAGCCTAGTAAGTCTAATGTCTCGAGTTTGAATCTTGTAAATTTTAAATTTTATAAACTTAGTTGTTCTCTTGTCAAGTGAGATAATTTTATTTATAAAAAATTATAAATTAATTGCTACGAAGTGATTGTCATTAAGAATAAAAAAAATATTTATTTTTAATTAAAAAAATTACGAGCTTAAAGCGTAGAAACTTTTTAATATTTCTTAATACGATCTCTTTTTTAAGATAAATGTGCTCATTGTTCCATGCCTGGTACGGCTCGTGGGCAACTTGCTTGTGTGAATTCTTGTAAAAAGATAAAAGAATTAGTGTATAAATATTGTTGTAGAAAATAATAAATTTTTGTATTCATGAATTTGTGTGTGCATTTATGCTACTTTTATTTATAGTTTTATATTATATAAACATTTTTTAATTATTAATTAAGAATATTAAAGAAAGTAATTTATTAGACTTATAGAGTGATCCACTTGACACAATCCCACTAGTCTTGCGCTGATTTACTTAAATAATTTATTTAACACAACATAACATCCTGTATAATACAGATCGAATCATTTGACACCTATAAAGCACTCTTTCAAACCTGTAGTACTAGTATTTTTAAAAGTCAAAACTAAACTAATGTTGCTATCATAGCCAATCACTGTCATGCTACAATATAATAGAGCTTTTTCCATGATCAATCTAGCCACTAGAATACAAAACTTGCCTCCATCTCACAGATATGATGGATTAGAAGGAAACATAGTCCAGGCACCAGTAAAGTATGAGACAACACAGTAGCGAGTAGCATATGAACTTCTACTTTTGAGCAAAGGGAACTAACAGTAAAGAATGTCCATCTTTACTCCCATCTCTACATATCTGTCTATCTTTATTCCCATCTCTGTATATCTTCCTGTGTTTGTTTAGTATGAAAGAAATTACACAAGAATGCTGTTATAATAAGAGGATGGATTGTTTCATTAGGGTATTGTGTTCATTCTTGGAGCTTTGTCTTTGGTTTAGAAACACGCCTTGTAAGCGTACGCATAGTGACAAATTCCTCTGCAGCCGAAGGGTGTATTCCCACCTGTCATCAGACCATGAGAGATTTAAAGCTACTCTAATGTAGGTTGTTGCAATAATTTTATGACATAATATAGAAAATATGAGCTCAGAAGGGACTATTTGCATATCCAATCTTAGTATGAAGAGAAAATAAAACTAGAATTGGCAACCATTATTGAACAGATTTGTTTATAAATGCAACTGTCACTACTAAATATAAACTAGTGAAGCTCTCTGACCAACTACTGCATAGATGTTGCTTAACTAGAAAAAGATAAGGATTGGGGACAAGGTCTTGTGTTTTGGTCCTCTCATGAGCAGCCTCTCTCTGCCATTAGGGGCCTGGTTGGTCGCCTGCCTTGAGGCTATCTCGGGTTTAAGGGTGAAGGGGTTAATAATTCTGCCATTAAAGCCTAACTACTGGGGGTATTGTCAATTTTATGGATGACACTTGGGTGCAGCGGAAGTGGGTTATTGTAGAAATGGCCCCACCAAGCCTAACCTGATGGTGGGGTGAGGGACTAAGCCTACTACTCCTGCACACAGGTATTCTTGGAATCTAGATTTTCCTTTTTTCACTTGAAAAAAAAAAGAAGATAAAGGACCTAGAAAGGACTCAGATCATTAGCCAAGTCCTTTTACAAAAGCAAGTGCTGCTGTACATATAAAAATGCTGAAGCTGTGCGATGAAATCCAGAGATGTTTTAGATCTCAGCAAGTATAAGTTCGTTCAGATTGCCAGATTGAAAGAAGAAGAGTGTAGCAAGAACATAGGTTGGAATAAGTTCAACATAGATAATTGAGCTGCAAGGTAGTTCTGAAAAGTGGAATCTAGCTTACTGTGCTATCAAACATCGCCTTAGTTGCTCCGCACTTAAGTGCAATTGCTATGCCCTGTGACAGACATACAAAACAATATCAGAAGCAGCATATTTGGATGTAAAAAAAATATAACTAAAATCTTCAATTTTCTGGACAGATGCTGCATCCAGTGGTTGGTGAATACTGCTTAAGACGCATAAATGTCCAAAGGTACACACAATCAAAATGAGACAAAGATGTAGCTTCTTTCCAAAGTATATAGTATTGGGATATATGCTTTGCACCCCACATTATTACTTGAAACATGGAGAAGTTGCCAATTTTGACAGTTTGTGAGATAATATTTAACTTTTTGCTACCTATGTTCTCCACAGTATTTTTTTTTTAACTATGGTGGATAATATTCAAGCTGGATATAGAGAAAATACGAGGCAGTGATAATTGGGTTCTTCAGTCGTAACAGATGGAAAGGATGAGCTTTAGCCATTTAGAGCATGACTGTTTGATATCAGGCAGAGGGATCTTATAAGAGGTTCTGTAGGAATTATGCGTTCAGACTTCCTAGTTTTGGGGATTTTGAATTGTAGACCACCATCTTATCTAATAAAAAAACTATTAGAGAGAGAACTTTATCTCTAATATCAGTTTGATACTTCTTAAGATGTGCATCCATGAAACATTGCTTTCAACATAATACCTGCATAATCTCAGCCGCATCTGGCCCACACATTGATGCTCCAATAACTTTATCTGTCTCGGCATCAACAACAAGTTTCATTATCGTCTTCTCTTGCCGCCTATGGATAAAATACAAGGTGTCAGGCAAAATTTCACATAAAAGAGCGGTTAACTATGTTCCAATGTCCTTGGAAATAAGAATTTGATAGATTTAACATGATACTAAGATTCAACACTCTAGAAACATACGGGACCAGGCAAATCATACCAACCAAGTTCATGAACATGGATATAAATAAGGAAAAAGAAATTGCTGCTAATACAGCTACCATGAAAGCCAATTGACTTGTAATGAACTAGCAGGAATTATCAAAAGGAGTTCCAAATCCTAGCCTTGCAAATCATGAGACTAGAACAAGGATCTAGACCAACAGTTACCACGTTTCTCTTTAAGATTCTGAAACTATCTAATAAAGTTTTAAGGCAGAATCATGTACCCTGAGATGGTGTTCCTCATAGGATTGAATGTTGAGGTGAAAATCAAAACATCACCCTTTGCTTGCTCTATCGCCTCCTCTTCAGTGAGCCCAACTACAGAAAGCGGCGGTACACTGTAAAGGAATAGGAGATGCAAGTTAATTATATCATGCATATATTCTCGGAAAATTATGGACATAATTGGTACAGAAAGAGAGAGGTTTCAGAATCAATGAGTAAAACACTGCTTAAATATGATAGTTTATGAGCAAAAGTAATAATAAAATTGAGAAGCATGCTAGTTTATGATAATAAGGTTCAGTTTTTATGACAATTGTCAAACTGTCATACTCTCGTTATGCCAATGGGCATTCTTAGTGTGTAATGGAAAACAGAATGAAGATCCAGAAGAGAAGAAACAGTACCAGAAAACAGCAGTAGGTACATTGCTATAGTCAGGCTTGCTAAGCTGCCCACCAAAAACAGTTTTCTGCAACACAAAGAATTTGACATTTCAAGACATGTAATTACTTGTATAAATAATTATGATGAAAAACAATGAATTAGTAATGCAAAAATTGCAAATGAAGAAATGGTAGCTAGCAAAGGTTCAGATTGAACGCATACTGCAAAACAGGTTCCTTCCATTAATGCCACAGGAGTAAGATTCATTCTATTTGTAACATCACCGATGGCCCAAATGCTAGGTATGTTTGTGCGGGAATACTCATCTACCTGAAAGAAACAGATAAAGGGGTGATGCACCTCAGAGACAATTAACTTTGTTACACAAGTTTCTTTCACAAAGTATAACAGTTCTGCTTCTCAGTTAGCCAATAGCCCATGTAATAATAGATCAAGAAGAAGCCTCATTAACCAAAGGTTAAGAGTCTATAAACACCACCAACAACCTAAATAAGCCTTGTTGCACAAGAAAATCCTTGAATAACCATACAAGTAACCAGAATAAGCAGCATGTGCCTTTATGCTACATCAACATAAATCATAGCTTCCTTCACAAACAATAGAAAAAAGTTGATCCATAGCTTCCTAGGAAAACATCCCCTAAATGCAGAAGGTTGATCCTTACTTGACTGTCAAAAAGATTTTGTAACAAACTAAGTAGACGTTACATATAGTTCAAAAGATTTTCGTTTCAAGGTTGATCTTTAATATGGAATAAACCTCACTAACCTAAGCCATAAAACATCTCTGCTATGTCCAGAGGTCATCTGGAAAACAATCCACATAAAATCTACTCTTCATAATTTTTGAACATCATGACACATGTAACAACGATGAAGGGAAATAGCTAGTGACCTTTATGGCTCCTATCTCATCAAGCTCAACACCTACAGCCTGTAGATTCAACCTCTTTGTAGTAGGAATCCGACCTGTGATCAACGAAAAATCATTTGTTGACTAAATAGTTGCATTAAAATCCATAAACTACAACTGTTGATTATAGAAAGCTAATATTAAAGTACATACATACATGTATAAAAGAAAATAAACAACAAAGTGTGTTAAGGTCTATAGCAATAAAAACATTGATATTCTGTTTCTTGGGAGAGAAATGGCATATAAATAACAGCAGATGCATTTCAATTCTGATCAATCCATAAAGTAAATTCAAGCTGTTGAATTTTCCAGCTCAATCAAAGGAATGCCAGCTACAAGACTAAATTCCACTAACTGCAAGTTTAGACTAGGGTCAACATAAGACCCTTTTATGGCCTTGTTCAGTCCAAATCAAATATTTTGATGGCTAAAGAGCAGAGGAAATTGTAACAAATATTACAATATGAACTGCTTATGCTCTATACATTTGATGTGCAATAGTTATTCATCAATTTCCAGTTTACTGGATATAGTACTTCACCTACCAATAACTGAAAAAGACTTTCGGATTTTGTCCTGGTCATGTTTTTGGTAACACTCTGACGTCAGAAGCCTAAAAACATATATATACATGCACATATATGTATGCATGTACACAAACATATAGATGCAAATGCATATGTAAAAACATGTATATGCATTTATGCATGTATACATGCCTATACTCTATATACATTTGACAGTACCATCTCCACTTGCAGAACATATGTATGGTACCATCTATATTTATGCATTTGATAGTAAATCTTTTTCAACATCTAAATGGAACTCTAGAATCATGTTGCGTTCATGTAAAACATTTCACCATCATTAGAAGCCTTATTCTGTCTAGGTTAGAGCGGTTACATAAATTCTATCTCTTCAACATCTCTACCTGTGGACATATCCTTTGTAAGGCCATTAGATCTCATGAAATGTCTACTGGTCTCCCACTTTGTCTAGAATATAAGTTAAGAAGATCTAATCATTTTTTTATGTTGGCAGTCAATTACCTAATGCAACCCTCCATCTAGGAATGCAACCCTCCTTCATATAGGCATGGAGCCTAATGTGATAAGGAGTAATATCCTCAACACTTCACAGCTATAAGGGGTAACACCCTCAACACTTCGAGTGTTAAGGGGATTACTCAAGCATGTGAAGTTCTTTCTTGTAAAACATGGAAAAACTATTCTCTTTTGTGGAATATTTAATGTTTAAAGAAATGGATCATTGATGTCAAAACAACTTCTAAATGTGGATCCGAGTATAAATGCAGAAACTCAAGGACAGGACAGTCCAGCTCGAAGAGGAAATGTAACAAACGTGGGATTCTGGTGTGTAATCTATTGACTGTAGGGCAAAACTTAATATCTTCTCAATTATTTCAAAATAGGGAATCATGAATAAATAACAAAAATAAAATTCATTTTATTTGATGTGATAGTGTGGTTAAATTTACCAATAGGTCAAAATAGCCTCAGAAAGGAAAAATAATTGTCCACCACTAGCTCATGGTGTCAAAAAATGGTATATAACCCGCTTTTTGGACAAGCATCCTAATCAAATATATAAACTTATTATTTTCAGATGCTGGCAAATACGGCAAAGTTCAGAATTACCAGTGGCAAAGAGTACAATGTCCGCAACTATTTCTTGATCATTGTCTGTGAGAACTCTTATCCCCTCTTCTGTTTTAACCAACTAAATAATCAAAATTATCATTAGACCTAGTTAGCAAATAAGCATTGCAAGATATCAATAATTAGAGGCACGAGAATAATTGCAAATAATACCTCTATCAAATTTGTACTGGGATGCAAGTTAATTCCCCTGCCTTCCAGATTTCGGGCAACTGCTGCTCTCATTTCATTATCAAAATATCTGGCATGAGAAACGGCTCTAAGAACACAGATGTACAGAAAAGACATTGACCAAGAAAGCTCTAGGTGACTCACAGTTCTGAAGATAACTACAAAAATTGTTTATCATGAGATGATATACACAGGAATAAAACCAATCCATATCACGACAAAGTAATCCATATCTTGGAAGTAAAATAGAGAAGGCTTCTTAGATAAGGAAAGGGACATTCAGTCTCAAATAAGAAACTGTCACAAAAAGTTCACCTTTTTTTATTAGCAAAGGAAATTGGATCTTAAGGAAAAGTTCATTTATTGAATTTGGACAAGATTAAAGGATTGTATAATGTGCCCAGAATTGACACTTTATACAACTCATTGCATCAAAGCCTTTCTTGCGAACATTAGTGCTCTGTCCATAAAGATAAAGGTACCTCATAAAACTCATTACGTTGAGATATCACAGTGGATAATAAGTTTGAAGAACAAAAAGGAATACTGTCAGGAACCAAATTGTGATTATGACCCCTCAAATATTACGTTAACGGGAGTTCCTTTCTGAAGCATAGATCCACCGTAGCACCCATTCCACGCCATATTGAAGCAAACTCAACAGCAATGTACCTGGAGAACAAGAGAAAAGGAAGTTCATCTAAAAGTCCAGAGCACGCCAGGGAAAATTAAGGTGACAGAGATGCAGATATAGACAAACCCTCCCCCAAGTACAACAGCACGCTTAGGTAACTCATCCAAGCTCAATGCTTCGTCTGAGGTTATAGCTAACTCCTATAAAGTCAACCAAAAATAACAAAACAGTAGTAGTATTTAGATGATAATATTACATTGTAGGGGTTAGTTAGAACGAAACATACATATCCAGTAGTTCCAGTTGCAAAGTTTTGTGCTGGTTTTGCAAGCAAAATATGCCCATAAGTGAGCAGCCAATTGGCAGAAAGATCAAGCACATGTTTCCAAAATACAATCTATGAATAAAGTAATGTGTATTCTACCAAAAAGTGTATAATACAAGAGAATATATATACATACAAGTATTTTAAGCTAATTACACTAATACCCCTTACTTATCTTATTTAACACAATCAATCTATTATGTTATTTTCAATTCCTCTCATAATGGAATCAGAAGTTGTACCTGCCCTGGAATGTCTGGACGTTCAGATCTACTACCAGTAGCAATGAGCACATGCTTTGCTGAATAGCATATTTTCGTTCCATCAAGTTGTGTCAACTCAACTTCATTGGGACCGACTACTTTTCCCTCTCCTTCATACAATTTAACCCCAGCATTTGAAAGTAACCGTTTGTAGATTCCATTTAATCTAATTATTTCTTCTGTCTGCAATATTCCCAAAAACAATTAAATACATAAATGACCGGGAAAACAAAATCATTATAAACCATGATGTATGTGCCTGTTCCAGGTTATAATAGTGACAAACCCCAAGCATAAAAGTGAATGATAATATGCTCAGGAAACATCTAAACACAATAATGAATTCTCTAACCAGAACTCTAAAAATCTCAAGTTGACATTTGAATTGCAAACTAATCAAGCCAAAGCGAACAATCCCACCAACTAATCTTGGATCCTTATCCAGTGAATCTAGAGGTCTTCCTAATACTTACATTTCGTAGGTATTCCCCAATGGCACTGCCACATTTCACTATATTCCCATGTCCTTATGTCTGTCCCAAGATATATAATGATAGGAAGACATCTAGATATAGACTGGCAACTAATAAGTAATAACAACAAGATTTAGAAAGAGAGGGATGCAAAGACAAGGGGAAAGCCCGACTGTCCAAACTTGGAGTAAACTACTTTACTCATCAACTAAACCTAAAAGGACAAAAGTGATTACATTTGATGAAGGGCCTTATGCAGTACTTTTCTTTATCTTCTTTCTCAAAACAAGTTCACAAGTGAGTTCTACAGGACTTAATGCTTCTCACCATAAATAATATCTACATTAATGATTCACCCGTTTGTCAATTCAGAAAAAGTTACAACCACTATTTGTTCACTTGAACTGCATTGCTTGGATAATCATTCTGTGATCAAGTTATATGCACCAGTTTGTATCATATTGCCTCTTAGAACTGTGAAGAGAAGTCAAGACAGAAAAAGGTCTTACCATGCAAAATACATGAGATTAAATATGATAAAAGAAAAACAAAAGTTCAAAACTAACCTTCTTGTGCAAAAGCTTTTTCCAATTGAAGTCAATCTTGTTATTTAATTCCCATCCAAAATTTCTGGCATCCTACAAAACCAAAATAGCAGTTACATCAAACAATTTCATGGAAAGGAAGGGCATAAAGTGAATTATTGTTTATATAATATTTATTATTATAAAACAGTAGCATTATTGCTAACAATAACAGAAAGCAATTTTTTAAATAAAAGGGAAAAAATGAATAATTCAAGCCATCCCATGTGATGAAGCTTGAGGAGATCTATAACCTAAACAATACAGAATTAACAGCAATCAAGGATGGACAATTATCAAAACCAATCCCATGTCATGTACCTAGGGTTTAGCCTAGGATTGGATTGGCAATTGGAAGGATCTGATGGAATAGAATCAAGAATAGAACATTTGGAGAGGGAAATTGGACAGAAATGGGGGAAAGGATGTAGAGAGAAGTGAGGGAGACTGCAGAAGAAACGAGAGGGAGATTGGGAGAGAATTGTAGAGAGAGAATTAAGAATTCATTCGATCAATTCAAGCATGAGCATCCCATCCGTTTACAGTAGCCTTATATAGGCATATCTGGCTCTTAACAGCATGCACAACACACCCATGTGCTTCTAACTAATTGCTAAAATATCCTCTTAACAACTATTATAGGCCTATCACCCTATTGCCCCTCTATGGATCCTTGGGTCATGACATCCCATAAAATCTTCATTAGCTCCATCATGAAACCTCAATCTTCTCCTCAAGAACCAGTCATGATGTCACATACACTGGGTCATCTATGACAAAAACTGATATGACTATCAGATGGCAGTATTTCCAGCTTAGAGAAATCCATAACTTAAGTCCTAACTTCAGATTTGACATTTTTGAATTTTTCTGCCACAGACCCTTGTATTGTATTCACCAATAACAATTAATTCTATTATGCTAGAAGACCAAGTACTGTTGTTGGGCCCACCATACCTAAGTGGTCTCAGCAACCAGGTGTCAACTAAAACCTCAAATGCATTTCCACAAGCTGGCTGTGCTTGGACTCAAACATAAGATTCTGTATGATAATTAGATTCATAATAACTAATAATGTAAAAAAAAAAAAAACTAGCATACCATGTTAAACACAAAAGCTTAATCTCTAGCATGACTAGAATTTCAGCCTCCATGCAAGAAAATTAATTTATATTTTGCCCATGTAGAAAGTTCCTTTTAGGGGATTGAGACAATCAAGAGAAGACAGCAGTGGGGAGAACTTAAAAATGGAGGCAATTGATGAATGAATGTATGGATGATCTTCAAAGAGGAAAAAACCCTAGCCATAGGCAGACTCGGCCATAGAGGCAAAGCTCACCTGTAAACAGTATCATGTTTTCTGACAATGAAGTGGGGATTTATCCCCTTCTTTTGCCCCAGCATGGTGGAGCCTTGACCTTTGGCTTACAAAAAACACCAAGCTGACTTTCTCATAGAGATCAGTTAGTGGTTCAAATGGTGCTCAAATGGTGCTGGACATTCTGTCCATTGGTAAGGAGACCTATGGAGGGTTCCCTGCTCTTTTTTGACTTTATTCTTCATATCACATCTCACTCAACCACAGCCAAGTCAGATGCGCCTTGAGGGAAAATCAGAAGTCCCTTCATGAGAACACTTAACTCTATCATCAAACTAGAAGTCCTTACGGGTCATGTGCAGAGAACCAAAGTCCTTTCTCCCAGTTAGGTTAATACCCCATAAGAGTTGAGTCTTGGGGCATGTTGGCAAGAGGGAGATGTTTCGAGGAGAGCAGATCTGAGCAGACCCTAAGAGAAGCCAAAGAGATTAAGAATGCTGCTTACTACTCATGAGGAGACATCAGCAGCAAGAGATTGTTTGAATGAGCCATGTAAGATTCAGTGCACGTGAGTAGAGAGTGGAGTGCTCAGGTGGAGAGATAAAAGGCACTGCAGTCAGGAAAGGGGTCCCACAGTTGAATCATTTTATTTTGGACCAACAAATTAAAAGTTATAAATCTGTAAACTAGTAAAACAAGGTTATATGAAAATTTTTGGTGTAAATTATGTCATTGTGATATAAATCTAACCTCAAGTTCCGGCCCAAAAGATGCTCCATAAACCAAAATTTTCTTAGGAACACAACCTCGAATCACGCAGCTGCACCACATGAAAGACATCATAGGTTAGACTTGATTAATTTATACTTAAATACAGATCACTATAAATATGGCATCTTATAGTTGCAAGTACTTTGGGGTTGATTTGTCTTAGTAACAATTTGATATTTTTAAGCATGCCTAGCTGTCATCGTACTTAGATGGGACTTTTCGTCATCTTGTTACTGTTGTCAATTTGAAAAATGACAGCTACATGATGCTTAACAGATTGCCATCAACAAACTCCTGATACAAGGGGATTTGAGACAACAAATCCAAAATTTGACATATTTGTGCCATTGTTAAGACATTTTGAAACTATGCCACCTACACGGATGTAGTCATAAAGGTGATCCATACCATCACATACTAGGCAAACTCTGTGAACTTTCAACATTCTTTTACCATCAAAAGCTATCTCATTTCATCTAAAACTCATATTTGTATCAAAGCTAAACTTTTCACGAATCAAACATCAAATTTGGGAACTTAGACAATCGAAGACATAACAAAAAATGGAAAACAGTTTGATATTAATTATCATTAGGTTGCTTCATGATGACATCATAAATTCACAAAAACTTTCTCCTGCATTATTTCTGTAATTTCTTTTATTACCTAGCAGAAGTATTGGCACAAACTCAAGCACACCCACTATGACAAAAAATGATCAATATGTAACTATCACATGATCTCAATTTTTTGGATGTCTCATTCTAGAATCACCACCACCACCACAACAACAATCACAAGCTTAATCCCACTAGATGGGTCAGCTACATGAATTTTAAACCTTTATCCATCTCTATCCATGGCCACATCATTAGTAAGGCCACATTCTAGAATAGCCAATTAGAAAAGGAAAAAAAAAATCATTCTTTTGACACTTGCTGATTTGTGAAAGTAACAATATTAAATTGATATTGTCATTGGAGTTACTGGATTTATAGTATAAGACACTGGGACTGCCCCCCCCCCCCCCCCCCCCCCCCCCCAACCCCACCTACACGTACACTAAGTGCTAGTAAATAATTTTGCAAAAACTTTTAAGTTTCAAGAACTTGTCAATAATCACAAATGACTCCCATGTATTCACCTATTTAGATGCATTTTTATGACAAGTACTTCAATTCATTCAGAGTTAAACCTCACAGAGAAGCAAACAAAATATACAACATCCTTTTATAGACCAACATACATCACCAAGCACACATTCACACCATTTGCAAAACATCAAATACAGGGAAAAGATACCGGTTACCACTAGTGTAGGATCGTCCCTGACGACATGGCATCCAAGTCATCGATACAATATATAATGGGCATTGCAATGTCTTTAAGGTTTACTCCATGTCAAAATTACTTATATTAGCCATTGCTGTGACTGAGAAGTTATTCAAGTAACAACTTCAACCAACTTTACACCATCACACAACAATGATGATGTAAATGCAGTACAAATTAAAGATTCACATGCAAAAGCTAAAAAGGAAAAGATAAATAGACTTTGAAAGTTGATCTTCACAAACTTACGTTCCTCCAACTCCTCCAAGAACTTCTGAGCTGATTGGATGAAATGGAAGCTCACAGATCCCAACCTTGCAAAGATATAAGATCTTATCAAAGCCAAACACACTAGCTTTCAACATATTTCTTGATGTAAACCACTATGCACTCAGCTATGGTTTTCCATATACAAATGTAAGAAACAAAGTACTAAAATTTATTTGTTTTGGTTAATATCATTGATAAAGACCAACAGGTAATAATTGGAAGAAAATTCGTTCAGTGGCTTTAAATGATTTTTTTTTTTTTCTTATTTCTCTTTCAGATTCCATAATGATCTTGCAGTGAGGAAATAAAATTAGTTTTCATGATCAGAAGTTGCAAGTCTGTAAAGTCATCACAACTACACCAGATAACAGTGAATAAAATCTTTTTGCATTTATTTTTCATTCCACTTCTCTTCAGTATAACAAACCTCATCGTCACAAAGGAGGAAAAGATGATTTTTTCAATTCTCAAAGCTCACATAAAGTTTGAAGATGAAGTAAATTGGGAATCAAAGCCACAAGATCCCTGAAAAACTGCAAATCTAGTTGGAAATTGAACTCATATTGGACATCACCTATTGTTTCGAGGTGTAGATTAAAAAAGAAAAAAGAGCTAGATACATAATATAGATGCAATTTTGGAGCAAACCTTGGCTCCATATTGTGCTGAAAATCTTGCTGCACGCACACCGCCACTTCCTGCCCCAATCACAAACAAATCAAAGTCATATTGTGATTCCTCTTTATTAGAATTTTCCAGCTCCCCATCAATTTGCATCTTCCTTGCCATGATTACCAAACTAAACACCAAGCAAACCAAAAGGTATCAGCCAAAAACAAAACAGTATCCACACAACTGAATTCTGTTTGGCTGGTCAGAAACTAAAGGAAAATAAGACGGAAACAAATAGGGGTACGATGAAAAAGTTCCAACACAAAACATCCAGATGCCCTGCAAAAGCACATTCAACTAAAAGTCTTTGAAATATTCAATACCCAGGCTTGCAATTTGATTTATTCTCTCTCCAATAGAAGCCAATTGTGACTTTCTTTAATTCTCTATTTGGTAAATGCAAGTGTTTTTTCACGCATACCTCTTTAGGCTGTAAGACCACCAAAAGAGTTTCTGGGTTGATCTCTTAGGGACAACCTATCCCAACCCAATTGGTACTTTCCCCTCTCCTATATTTCTTAGCAACCAAACCAACGAAAGCATAAAACATAAACGCAAATGGAATTTCAAACATACTAAAGTATAGGATCACAGTCACGAGGCGTCTATTCACTGATACGTCACTCATGACCCAACTGTAATCATCTTCAATTTTGTGTTACCCACTGATTCCCAGCAACCAAACAAATAAAAGAATGAAAAGTTAAATGCAGATGGGTTTTCAAGCCAGGAACCTTGCTGAAGATTTGAAGATCACCACAAGTTTCTCTGCTGCCCTGCAAAGTTGTCTCCTTTTCCAGTTCCTCTTTACTTCCCGATCCTTTCTCCAATTCTGTGGCTTCAACAATAGTTAAGCCAGAAAAGTGGCTGGTAAACGAAACAGCCACAACATAGAGTCCACATAAAGTGGGGCATCTTTGCAATAAATGGCTATTTGTAAATCATGAGAGCGATTAAGAAAGCAACCACAGTGGATTTCATCGGTTTCACCCTTTTGGCCATTTCGGGGGGAATTGAATCTCCACAGATCTCGCCCGTTGGCGTGGGGTTCAATGAACTATTCTCGTTAGTATTTTGATGATCTTTTATATATTTGTATCAATATAATATTGTATAAAATATAACTTAAGAGACTCGACCAGTGTCCAGTACATAGATGCCCTTTGGCCGTCCCACCTTTTTTTTTTTTTAAATTCATGAATCGTATAAATCTAAGTTAGATATATAAACAAATTTGGCACAAATCAAAATCACTTAAATACATACAAATGATTACATAATCTTTCAAAAAAGGTAAAATTGCACCTATGATCTCCCCACATCTTAAATTTCTAAACAAATATGACAAATTATTTGCACTATCCCAAAAAATTCACTATAAATATTAAATTTGAGTATTTAAGTTATATCATTATTTTTTGGATATCTTTTTCATTTGAAAACTTGCATTTTTTTTGTGATATTTATATATTAATGAATTATACTTTAGGTTATTTATATATGAATGTATAATGCATTAATATATAAATATTATTAAAAATATTATAAATAAATATTTAAATAATATTTCTGTATCGTTTTAATATATGGAAAGAAAAAGTTTCAGTTTAGATAAAAAAAAAAGAAAAGAAATGTTTCAAAGGAAAAAAATAAAAAATATATTTTTGATCTTTTTTGGGAATAAAATCAACCGATAATAGTAAATAGTAGTTTTAATATGGGGAATGTGATCTATAGTTCTGAGCTTTTCCAAATTTATTTTTAAGATACCATTTTTCTTGCAACCCTAATTTATTCATCGAGTATGGGATTATCACATAATAAATATATATTATCTCAAAATAATGGGTATTTATTATTATTTAACTATTATCTTTTTAATTAAGAGTTTTATTCATGAATTTAAGGGTTTTAATGAATACTCTTGAAACTGTTGTATGATACAAGAAGATCAAATGCATATAATGATAAGAAAGCTTTGTTTTTACAACATAATGTAGTGCTTTGAGAAGAGTTAATAGTTTTGAAGTAATCCCACCAATATTCAAGTTTCAACTTATTTAAACTGACTTTTCTTATAAAAATCTGTTCTCTATTATTAAATGACATACTAATAATGTAATAAATACTATATTTATCTTTTGAGATATTACATCTTTATATAGCTAGATTAAAGAATCTACATGGATAGAATAATACTATATACTGAGTTCTTCTACAAGGTCAGATAGGTTAACAGACAGACTTACATAAGGAGGATTAAAAGACTAAAATACCCTCATTCACGTTAAAAAAAATATAATATAATATAAGAGAAGGTATTTTTATTTTTTATCTCTTATTCTATAAGTCTATCTGTTAATCTGTTTGACTCTTAAGAATTTTCTTTCCGTTAATACTCCTTATTTAGATAGATTTGAGCTAAATTTTTAAATAGACTGAACCCTTCAACTCTCACGAGAGTTGAAATCTCAATTAAATATAAGTAACAGCCAACTTATATATGATGTGAGGTGTCAGGGACTCTCTCTTTCACTTTATAAAATAGTTTACTTCACATGGTGGAAAAGGAATCAGCTTTGCTGTTTGGAAGTTGATATTTCCAATTTATGTCGACACAGGTCATGTGATGGGGGCATTATAATGGGCCACGTTATGATTGTGATCGGCCCATTTTATTATATATAGAATATATATATATATATAATGCACAGATGAACCGAGATGGTATCCGTATGTCCGTCTCATCATATCTTGTTAATAAAATATTTTTTAAATTAAAATTATATATTTATATTTTTTGTATTTTCATATTTTTTATTATTTTAATTATACTTTTATATTTATATTTTCTTAATCAATTTAACTTATATATTTTTATATTTTTTCACATATACTCTCATTTTTAGTCAATTTAATCTCTATATTTTAACTTAAAAATATGTTAAATTGATTTATTTTATTTATCTTTTTATTTATACATTAAAATATAAAAATTAAATTAACTTAAAAATCAGGTACATGATTGTAATTAAAATAATAAAAAATTTAAATTATCGCATAAAAAAAATAAAATATAAGGGTTAAATTAATTAAAAAATATAAATTTAAGGTGTACTTAAAATAATAAAAAAATTAAATAAATATATAAAAATATAGAGACAAAAATATACGTTTAGCCCATTTTTTAAAATATATTTTATTTCTTTTGTTTAAAAAAATTTATTAATAAAATTTAGATTCATAATCTCTAAATAATAACTGATTTGTCAAATAATTTTATAACTAAATGTTAATTCTCTTGGAATCTAACATAGGCCTTTTCTAAGTTGGTGAAACCATTTGAAGGCCTTCCTTCTATATATTCCGTAGGCTTTTCCACTAGACTTGTCAATTACAAAATAATAAAAATAAATCAGGATCAGTCCTCAGACATACGAAAATTAAAAATAAATATGATATACAATAAAAATTAAAAAATATTATTTTTAAAAGTAAGAAATGAATACATAAGAAACGTGTAAATAAAAAACTATAAAAATATTTTTTATAAATATAATTTTAATAAAAAAATAGTTATTCAATCTAAAAATAAACATAAATTTCATAACGTATTCAAACAAGATTTGAAATAAATTTTAGAAAAAACTAAAATTTTAAATTAGAGATGAATTTTTTTTATCTTTATTTATAGATAGAAATATATTTTTAATATTATAAAATAATCATAAAAAGTTTCTAAATTTATGAAAATAACTTAGAAATAATTACTCGATAAGTTGGTGTGCATCGTAGGGATAACAATCGTGGCAGGTTGCTTATACAACAAATTAAGAGTTAATAGAATACGCTCTCAGGATATAGATTGAACAGTCAAGTAAGTGATATGTTAGTGTCAGTTCAGTAGATCATGAGTTTAATATTCGCTTTGTGTAGTAAGGTAAAACTTCACACCTGTGATTTACTTCTCCTAACGTAATCGAAAATACGAGCACCGAGAACCGTACAGAATGATGACCCAAGAGTTAATGGATAAATGTTACACGGACGAACAACTTGATGAACGAGTTGACAAATCCTTTTAAATTACAAGTTAACCCTCTAACCAAAATTACAAGTTAACCCTCAGCTCTCATTCTCTCTTTTACTCTTAGCTCTCACTCTCTTTCACTTTTACTCTCTCTCAAAATCACCCTCTCTCAAATTCACTCTATCTCTCCCTCATTCTCTCTCTCAAACCCCTGTGGGTTGCAGTGTCCCCCCCAACACACCGCTCTCACATTGTTGTCGCCCAAGGATGGCCCCATTGTCGTCGACCCCCCAATGTTGCTCGAACCGCCATCGTGGCCTATTGCAGCCGTAAAAGATAAAGTTTATATATACATTTATAAATATTTTAATTTTTTTGCATGTGCATATATATATATTTATATATATATATATTTTTTTTCTGCTGTTGTTTTCTTTGCTTATGTTGTTTTTTTATGGTGATTTAGTTGTTGAAATGAAAATTAAAAAATATAATTTATTTTGAATTATGAAAGAACATAATTTATTTTGATTGTATATTTGACAATTGAGTAAAAACTATTGCTTGTGTTATTTTCGCTTATTTCATGCTCTGTTATTAATTTTTCTTCAACTTGAGGGTATTAATTAAATTACTTAATTTAAATTATTTACTTATAAGATTATAACATTTGTGTAAAATAAGATTAATATTTTACTTAAATCATATTGGAGTAAAATTACTTGGTAAAATTGGACTAGTGTAAAATAAGATTGGAATAAAATTAATATTTTTAAGATCAAATCTAATATAATTAGATATATTTTTTTATTATTTTACGGTCAAATATAACAACAATTTTTTTCTTATTATTTTGCAATTAGATGTAACAACAACAATCTTGATAGTTGTCATTAAAAATGTTAATATTAATATATATATATATATAATAAGATCATACAAGTAATTAAATAATTTATTTTCTCATTTAAGATCACTTTAAATACCAACTTATTGCAACAATATCAATTATATCTTAAAATCATCTCTTATTTTGTATTAAAATTATATTTCTTAAATAAAAAAATCATAATAGAGAGTGGGTGAAGTTTGGGCGGTTCACGTGGCATGGGGGGGGGGGGACGGCGGTGACGCCATCCTTGGGTGACGTGATGGGAGCAGCGGTAGCGCATTCTTCCCTCAAGGCCGAGGATAAGAGAGAGAAAGGGGGTGAAGTTTGGGCGATAGTTGCTCGTGACGGCGGATGAGGGCAAGGTAGTGTGAGAAGCGGTGTGGGGGGTGGGCAACGATAGGGGGTGACAGTGATGACGATGGCCGGGGGTGTTTGCGATGTTGGTAGGGGAGATGGCTATGTAAGCAGGGGGCAACGGCAGGCGGTGTTGGCGGGGGAGACGGCAGTAGAGCCATTTTTGGGCGATGACGGTGAGAGCATCGGTGGCGGGATTGACGACGACAGAGGTGTGAGAGCGGTGTGGGGGGCAGACGCTGCACCCGCGAGGGTGGGTTTGAGGGAGAGTGGGTTTGAGGGGGGTGGTTTTGAGAAAGAAAAAGTGGGGAAGAGATAGAGTGAGTTTGAGATATGATGGTTTTGAGAGAAAGAGAGAGAATGAATTTGAAAATAGGTGGATAAATATAAAATTAACTTAAAATTAAAATCCAAATTATTGCGAGATTTTGACATTAAAATTCCATGATAACTTGGGTTCGTCAACCCGTGCATCCAGTTGTAAGTCCGTGTAGCATTATCCAGAGTTAAAAGAACACAACACAACCTGATGTCAGAAAGGGTACCGACGCTGCGCAGCTAAATAAGAGCCGAGAGTGACTCTGATTCATTGATGATAAACTCGGATGAGATTTCACCAACTTTGGATCCGAAATCAAAGAGCGCCACGTTTTGCAAACCGATCTGGGTCTCATTAGAGATTCGACGGGAAGCCTTGACAGAATCTGGACTATGAGTTCGTGCGGGAGGAGACTTGGTGGGGACTGTGAACCGTCGATTGCCTTCAGTCGCCATATCCATATGCGTAATTGCTTTCTATTGGGATTTGAAGAAGAAGAAGAAGAAGAGAAGACGAGCACTCGCAAGGTAATTCTCAATCTTGCTTCCAAACTCAATCTTGTCATAATAGAACCCAAACCTAAATTTTGTCAAAATATATAGAACTTTTTGCCTTAAAACCATTCATATTACAGCACAGAATTAACCCTCTTAATTGCTGAAACAAATTACAACATCATTTGCTAATTAGAAGATTAATTCTGAGATTTTATGACATCTGGAGAAGAACTTGTTATGTACCGCAGCTCCCCCAACAACTTCAGTCTTCAACAATGGCGGAAACATACTTCTTAATTTCTTCCAAGGTTGGCTTCCAACTCAAGCTTAGCTAGCCACATTTCTGTAAAAACCATCAAACCACAACTATTAGAGTTTCCTCATCACTAGTTCAGAATCAATATTCAACCACACAGCAAGACATTAGCCAAAACCTAACAGAAACATCAATGATGCAGCAGTTATCATAAAACTAATGAATCGATTAGAAATAAACAAGAAGATAAACCCAAGAAAAATCATGCAGAAGTAAACATTGCCCTAATAGAAATTTTTGTTACTTCAATTAACATTAAACACATAAACTCTGTTTTGGAAACCAAATCCAAATTCAGTAACAATAACAAGAGAAAATAAAGCATACATTTTTACCTTTAATCAAGGATGTTGGCCTTGAGTCAGATTGTCAGCACCCACCGAGACCAGGCTCTCAACATAGGGGCACACTTCATAAAAGGTTTCATAGTTTTGGATGTCAAGATACCTAATTATACCATCTTTTGGATTATACACAGCCAGGCGGGACTTAAAGTCCATCAAAAGTTCACCATTCTTTAAAGAGCAGAATGGACGAGAATACACACCACTGAATGGAGATGTCGGATATGGGATAACAAACAGCTTGGTCCATGACTCTTCAATGCCATATTCCTTCAACACCCATAAATCAGCATGACTTCCAGCATTGTTGCAAATTACACACAAAGATCCATCTAGGACATCCAACCTGACACCAGAACACCTGCCCCCGAAACTAGGTAGTGCAATCTTCCCATAGGTCTCACTGGACAGATTCAGAGAACAAATTACGGTGGGAAAAATTTCATAAGGATTACCAGTTGAAAACCAATGAAGAGCCCCATTTGCAAATTTCCCTGTAAGAGATAAAGGACCACCACAAGGAAACTTTCCAATCCTCCTCCAAGAACTAGTCCCCAGAGTATAAACTTCAGTCTCAAACGAACTCAGCTTACCCTCAACATCAAAGATACTCACCACCTTGTAATCATCAATGGACTCATCATAAGCAAAACCATATTTAATCCTGAGATTTAGAAGCAATCTCACATTAAAACCCGAAAATATCTTGGATTTCCCAGTAGATGGGTTCCACACACACAACTTAAACTCGTCAGTAGCTATGCAAACCAACCCATTGCTAGAACCCACAAACCAAGCAGTACGATAAGTGTTTTCCAAAGGATAATTAAGATCAACAACATTAGGAGTCTGCTTATCAAACAAAGAGTACAGATAACACGATTTCAGACCAAAATAGGGACCAACATATCTTATCATGAGTCTGGAGTGGGTACCGTCATTGGCCGCAGATGATAAAGTGAGATGAGTTTTTACGAACTTGGGATCAGAAATCAAAGACCGCCAACTTTTACAAACGGACTTGAATTTGAGCAGCGATCTGACAGGAAGCCTGAAGAGAATTTCAACGATGATTTCTTGCGGGATGATTAGCAAGGGCTGTGAGTCACCAGGTAGGTTAGGGTTTTGGGGATTCGCCATTAACGCTGGCTGCATTTTGCGGTGGTTTGAATAAGAACAAGACAACCTCCTCCCAAAACATCACACCCTTTTATAGACACAACTCAGTCTTCTCAAATCTCAACGTGGATTGTTCTTGGAATCCGTGTAGAGTATATTAGGAAACTGAAAATTGAAATAGATAAGCTCCTCTCGTAGGATTACACTCAAAATGGAGAATTTGAAAATATTATTATAGTTGTTGTAGTGATTATAAGTGTGTAATCATAATTATATAATCACGAATTTTTAAAAGGGAAGTTTAATATTGATGATTAGATATACGCTTCACAAGGTTACACATATATTACATGGATCAAATCGGTTGAAACTTGGTTCAATGTCAGTAGTAGTGTTTGTGATTATAATGACATTATCAGAAAATTTTAAGAGGAGTTTAACATGGATGGTTATATATGCTCTCCACAAGGTTACATGCATATTGGGGAACGAGGGTGGATTGGATTGATTACAATTTTTGAAAAATTATAACTTTAATAGTGGTTTAACTTATGTACTTTTGTACGTAACCATAGTTACACAATCATAAATTTTTAAGAGAAAAGTTTAATATCCATAGTTGGATACGCCTTTCACATTGTTACACACTCAAATTGTGGAACGGATGTGGATTGGATAGTTATAGTTTTTGAACATTTGTAAACATTAAACCCTAAATTATAATTAGTTTAATGTTTGTAATTGTGCTTGTAATATAATTGCATTATTATCACAAATTTTTAAGAAAAAAGTTTAATATCAAATGGTTGGATATCAAATTGTGGTAACCTTGTGAAGAACATTTGTATTCATCATATGATTGTAAAAGTACAAGAAAATAGAAATTGCACAATATTGGTGTATATATAATGAATACCAATTTTGTAAATAATTATTTTTTATGAATATTTTAATAATTAATATCATTTCAATTATAATTATAGTTACGATTGTCAATTAGTGTTATAATTTTCAATTACTGTAACGGTTGTAGATAAAATTTTCATATTTATAATAACTAAATTTTTTAGTGGTAACTATTCCAACTTCATAACTATAATAACCGTAATACTCGAATTTTTCATTTTTGCTTAAAACTATTTTGTCGTCACGTCCGTGTTTGTTCCCAACATTTATCTAATCGTCGCTAATGTTACAGGCAGGGCACTTTTCCAAGTGTCGGGAAAAATATTAAAGCGTTGGGGATTTCCAAATGTCCAAGTTCAAAATGCCACAAATGAAGAAAATAAACACCGATAATTGCCTAATTATTAGCTTTCAAAAACATCGATATTTTAAAATAGAGCTTTCTGCATTTGCATCATTCACCATATATATCATCTATAGCAAAGCAAGTGTATAATAGTACTTACCTTTTAATCTCAATGGATACATTAATTACATAAAAATAGCATAGCAAAGCATTCGTTTGGAGAGTGTTTGCTACATAATACACAACTACAACCACGCTAAGATGCCAATATCCCGTTAGGTGGGGCTAATAAAGAAACTGTAAACTTCTATCCATTTCTATCCATAACCATATCCTCTTTAAGATGCTAATAAAACTCAGTAATATTGGCACCAATTCTGTTTATATAATTGTCCTTAGATGTCAGTATAGTTGACTCTCTAATCACTTATTTTTCAATACAAACCCTACAAAGTAAAATCCCATAATGTAAACTCTGCCTATCTGTTTTAAAAATCCCACTTCTAACTTCTACCCAAGCTTTTATTGTATTATTTACCCCCTTTCTATTTGATCATTTAAAAGAAAATTGGACAAATAGTTTACCACAAGAACTTATTCGGAGTAGAGTCTTTTACTAATAATTAATGAAAACAATGCAGGATTGTTGTACCCTACAATTATAAAGCGATTACTAACTTTGGTGTTAATGTGGTTATACTGTAGATTTCATTTATAATTTCACATCAACATTCTATATAGCACAAACACTTCCTAGGGGTGGTTGTCCCGATGTCTCTGATCTGTTGAACATTCTAACACATATTGGGCATGTTCATGTGGCATGAGCAATACTTCCTTAATTTTTTATAAAAGGATATGGGAAGAGACATGTATTTTCCCTATGTAGACACTTCAAAGACTAAAAAGTAAGATTTTTTTTTCTTTTAGTTTCACAACTTGAAAATTACATGATTATTGTATTTTTTTCATATTTTAATTGCATGACTGTTTAAATTTTATGTCCTTTATGCTTATATTCTCTATCTCTGTAAACATTGACTACATTGTGAGGGACAAAGATAATTGAATTGTGAGTTAATTGCTAATTAGACTGGAATTATTCATTTAAAAATTTGGCTTATAAATTTTAAGTGCATATTTGTAAATTTAGAATGTAGTTTTGAATCTTTTAATATTTTATTATGCTTTAGAAATATAAAAAAATTATATTAATTAATGTATTTCCACCACATCGTGTCCTATTCAAAAAATATTATATTTTTGTGTCTTGTTCATAATCAATATTCAACTGCACAGCAAGACATTAGCCAAAAATTGACGCAACACTTGTCGATAAGTGGTGCAAAGCGACATTCATAGAGAACTTAACTTTTTATCTGAAATGGACAAACTGATTACATAAGAATAGTTGACGCGTTCCTTAAGAGAGTCTATGTTGCCTATACTATACAACCACGACAATAATCACAAGCCTTGATGATAATCCCAATAGGTGAGAATGGTTAGAAAAATTCTAGATATGGACTTCTATCCATAGTCACATTCTTTGAAAGAGCATTATGTTGCCTAATATAATAAGAAAGTAGTGCATTACACCACACATCCTATGTGCTTCGCGCTTATGGTATGCCATGTTTGGATGCATTTACAATCATATGCAATCACCAGATAATCACATAAGAAAACAATGTTCGTCACGCGACTTGATCACATAAACATTAGCTAGTCATCAAGGCGACTTAGACTACACAAGCAAGACATAAACAAGAGCTAGCCACCAAGGCAACTTAGACTACACAAGCAAGCTACCATTCATAATTTCCCAAGCTGCAATTGAACCCCCCCTGGCTATTTCAGTCCCATCATTGCGAATATAACAAAACAAAACAAAACTCGAACATTTACACAAGGTAATAGACAAGAATCACTAAAACATAGATATCACTAAACACTGACTGCTGCCTCTGCAACTCCAACAGGGAGGACATCTGACCAAAACCTAATAGAAACATCAAGGATGCAGCAGTTATCAAAAAACCAATGAATCAATTAGAAATAAACAAGAAGATAAACCCAAGAAAAATCATACAGAAGTAGACATTTTTACCTTTAATCAAGGATGTTGGCCTTGAGTCAGATTGTTAGCACCCACTGAGACCAGGCTCTCAACATAGGGGCACACTTCATAAAAGGTTTCATAGTTTTGGATGTCAAGATACCTAACTGTACCATCTTTTGGATTATATACAACCAGGCGGGACTTAAAGTCCATCAAAAGTTCACCATTCTTTGAAAAGCAGAACGGACGAGAATACACACCATTGAATGGAGATGTCGGATAGGGTATAACAAACAGCTTGGTCCATGACTCTTCGATGCCATATTCCTTCAACACCCATAAATCAGCATGAGTTCCGGCCTTGTTGCAAATTACACACAAAGATCCTTCTAAAACATCCAACCTGACACTAGACCACCTGCCCCCAAAACTAGGTAGCGCAATCTTCCCATAGGTCTCACTGGCCAGATCCAGAGAATAAATTACGGCGGGGGAAATTCCATAGGGATTACCAGCTGAAAACCAATGAAGAGCCCCATTTGCAAATTTCCCTGTGAGAGATAAAGGACCACCACAAGGAAACTCTCCAATCCTCCTCCAAGAACCAGTCCCCAGAGTATAAACTTCAGTCTCAAACGAACTCAGCTTACGCTCAACATCAAAGATACTCACCACCTTATAATCATCAATGGACTCATCATAAGCAAAACCATATTTAATCCTGAGATTCAGAAGCATTCTCACACCAAAACTCGAAAATATCCTGGATTTCCCAGTAGATGGGTTCCACAGACACAACTTTAACTCGTCAGTGGCTATGCAAACCAACCCATTGCTAGAACCCACAAACCAAGCCGTACGATGAGTGTTTTCCAAAGGATAATTAAGATCAACAACATTAGGAGGCTGCTTATCAAACAAAGAGTACATACAACACGATTTCAGACCAAAATAGGGACCAACATATCTTATCATGAGTCTAGAGTGGGTACCGTCATTGGCCACAGATGATAAAAGTGAGATGAGTTTTTACGAACTTGGGATCAGAAATCAAAGACCGCCAGCTTTTACAAACGGACTTGAATTTGAGCAGCGATCTGACAGGAAGCCTGTAGAGAATTTCAACGATGATTTCTTGCGGGATGATTGGCAAGGGCTGTGAGTCACCAGGTGGGTTAGGGTTTTGGGGATTCGCCATTAACGCTGGCTGCATTTTGCGGTGGTTTGAACAAAAACAAGACGGTCCCCTCCCAAAACATCACTCCCTTTTATAGACCCAAATCACCGTATTCTCAAATCTCAACGTGGATTGTTCTTGGAATCCGTGCAGAGAATATTAGGAAACTGAAAAATTGAAATAGATATGCTCCTCGCAGGATAACACTCAAAGTGAAATAGATGAGCTCCGTATTTGAAAATATTATAATTGTTGTTGTGATTCTACGCGCCTAATCATAACTATATAATCACGAATTTTTAAAAGAGAAGTTTAATATCGATGGTTAGATATATTCTTCACAAGTTCACACACACATATTGGATAACGAGAGTGTAGATTGAATCCGTTATAGTTTTTGAAAAAATTATAACCGTGACGTCGATGGTTCAATTTCTGTAACTATAACTATATTATCACAAATTTTTAAGATAAAAGTTTAACATCGATGGTTTGATATGGTCTTCACAGGATTATGTGCATATTGTGAAATATAGGTGTGTGTTGAATTGGTTATAGTTTTCCAAAAATCTATAACTATAACTTGGTTTAACGTCAGTAATTATGCTTATAATTGTAATGACATGATTACATTTTTTTAGAAGAAAATGTTTAACATCAATGGTTAGATATGCTCTTCACAAGGTTATATGCATATTACGGAATGAGAGTGAATTGAATTGATCACAATTTTTAACTTATGTAATTGTGCATGCAATTATAATTACACGATTATAAATTTTTAAGACAAAAGTTTAATATCCATAGTTGGATATGCCATTCACATTGTTTTTTTTTTTTTTTTAAGTAAAAGAGATATGCTGGGGCTTCTTTCTTGCATTTATGCTAGATATGGATTTACACACGCAAATTGTGGAATGGATGTGGATTGGATATAGTTGTAGTTTTTGAACATTTATAAACCCTAAATTATAATTAGTTTAACGTTTGTAATTGTGCTAGTAACTATAATTGCATTATCATAGTTTTTTTAAGAGAAAAGTTTAATTTCAATGGTTCGATATACTCTTTAAAAGGTTACACATGCATATTGTGGAATAAGTGTGGATTGGAGCTCCGAAAGATAGAGCAGTTAATCAAAAAATTTTTATAGAGTGATAATGAGACATATTCTAATAATAAAGCGAAGGTAGTGTGGCGAGATATTTGTTGCCCCCAAAATCAAGGGGGTCTAGGTTTGAAGTCGTTTTATATTTGGAATCAAGCCTTAGTTGCCAAATTAATTTGGATTAAATAGGTGCATTCATATTGGATTAAAGCGACGTGTTTCTGGCTTCTTAAAACACCCTATGTCTGCCCATGGTATTGGAGAAAGTTACTCATGCTAAAGGGTGTTATGAGAACCTAGTTTGGATGAAGGATTGGGGACAGTCGTAGTACGTTCCTTTGGCATGATCAGTGTCACTCGTTAAGTATTCTTATTGATCGCTTCTCTCAACAATTGGGCATTTCAATTTTAGCTAAGGTATCAATTTTTATTGAAGATAGCTCTTGGATCTGACCGAATACTTCTTTTTCTCCAGACTCCGATCTGATTCGTAACCATCTCTTTGTCTTCCTATAGTTGAGCGCAGAGATGAGCCATATTGGCTATCAACATTGAATGAGGCCTTTATTATCAGGGCAACATTCCAGGACTTCCAAGCTCAACGCCCTCGGGTCCCTTGGTACGTATAGACTAGTTTGGTCTTCAGTGGGTACCCCAACCCATATGTTTATCCTCTAGTTGGTGATTCAGGAGCGGTTATCTACATTTGATCGTACTAACCTATTTTTTATTTCTCGATTAGATGCTTTCTTTGTAGGGCTGATGCGGAAAGTCATTGCCATCTTTTTTTTAAGTACCCGTTTTCTTGAGCAGTGCCGTCTTTTCTTCGTAGATCAAAGAAATTCAGCTAACCATCATGTTAATGAGATACAGGTGTGCTTTGGGCAATTGTTAGATGGAGCGGAAAAGGCTCTTAGTAAGTGGCTAATAGGTTGGGAGTGTAACAACATATGTTTTCGAGATTAGGAGAGATTTGCTCTTCAGTTAGTGCATCAGATCTAGTATGTTGTTTGGACCCATGTGGCGACTATTCGTTTCAGGTCATTTTTGCAGAGTCACGCCCTTTGTCATGTTTGGAGGCTTTCGAGGGCTTAGTCCTTTTCCCATGATGAGTTGATGTTCGTGAGTTTTCTTGGAGATGGTTGTTGTGATCGTTTGGCCATTGTATATATTTTTCTTTATTTTATTTTGGTTTCCTTTGATTTAGTCTTGAGAGTGACTGTTACTGTGTTCCCCCTGATTTTTTTAAGGTCTAGGTTTTGCCTTGGCCTTATTTGTTGTCGCTTCGGCGTTGTTTTTTTTATTTATAAAATTCTTATTAATTTACAAAAAAAAATGTGGATTGGAGCAGTTTATAATTTTTTTGAAAAAAATATAATTGTGACACTGGTTTAGTATCTATAATTTACTTATAACCTCTCGGAGTAGCGCAAACAATCCACTATACACGTTCATGAATTTGAGATATCATGAGGTCATAGATTCGATTCTGCCTCTCGTGTGAGATTGCACTATTGATTGTGTCTCCATGATGAACCTATTTGTTCACCTAAGGCTATGAAACAAGCAAACGGTAGAAAATGTGAGATAGGGTTGGGTTGAAAGCTTACTCTGATCAAGGAATCCCTTGAGTTTCCTACGTTACAAAAAAATATATATATATAAATTGTGATCACAATATTATTAAGAAAGATTTTATTAAATGCCAAATAAAATTATATTATAAAATAAACACAAAACAAAAAAATATATATAAATAATTTAAATGATACATAATAATAATAATCTAAAAAAGAACAACAAATAAATAAAATTATGTAACAAAATCCAAATTCTACTATAAATTTAAATAATTCAAGTGCTACAATAATATTACAAGCAAGAAATAAATAAAAGTACAAGAAAATAGAAATTGCACAATGGTGTATATATAATGAATACCAATTTTGTAAATAATTAATTTTTTTTGAATATTTAAATAATAATATAATTACAATTATAATTACAGTTACGATTCTCGGTTACTATTATAATTTTTAGTTATTGTAACGATTATAGATAAAATTTTCATAACTATAATAACCGAATCTTTTACTTGTAACGACCCCAACTTCATAACTATAATAACCGGAGTTCTTGAATTTCTCATTTTTGCTTAAAATGACTCTGACACCACATTTGTGTTTATTTCCAATATATATCTAAACATCGCTAATGTTACATGCAAGGCACTTTTCCAAATGCCCAAGTTCAAAAACGTTGCAAATGAAGAAAATAAACGCCAGTAATTGCCTAATTACCAAATTTCAAAAAAGCCAATATTTTAAAATAGAGCTTCTAGTTGCATCATTCACCATATAGCAAAGCAATGTATAATAGAACTTACCCTTTAATCTCAATGGATACACTAATTACATAAAAATAGCAAAGCTTTCGTTTGTAGAGTGTTTGCTACATAATATACAACTACAACACTAAGATGCCAATATCCCATTAGATGGGGCTAATAAAGAAAGTGTAAACTTCTATCTATCTCTTCCTATAACCATATCATCTTTAAGTTGCTAATATAACTTATAAGTAATATTGGTATAAATTCTATTTATGTAATCGTCCTTAGATGTCAGAATAGTTGACTCTCGAATAAGCTTTGTCTTTCAATACTAACCCTACAAAGTAAATTAAATCCCATAATGTTAACTTCGCTCTATCTGTTTTAAAAATCTCACTTCCAACTTCTACCCAAGTTTCTATTGTAGTATTTACCCCTCTTTCTATCTTATCCTATAAAAGAAAATTGGAGAAATAGTTTACCACAAGAACTCATTTAGAGTACAGTCTTTTTACTAATAATTAATGAAAGCAATACAAGATTGTTGTACTCTACAATTATAGAGCAATAACTAATTTTTGTGTTAATGTGCTTGTATACTTTAGATTTCCATTATAATTTCACATCAAAGTTTTATATAGCACAAACATTTCCTAGGGGTGATTGTCTCGATGTCACTGATGTGTCAGACATTTTCACATATATTAGACATGTTCACATGGTATGCACAATAGTTTCTTATTTTTTTTAAAGATACAGGAGAGACATGTGTGTTCCCTTATGCAGACACCTTAAAGACTAAAAAGTAATAATTTTTTTCTTTTTTACTCTTTACTTTCACAACTTGAAAATTACCCATTTCTTCTATTTTTTCATATTTTGAATGCATGACTGTTCAGATTTCATTCCTTTTATGCTTTTATTTTCTATCTCTATAAACATTGACTAGATTATGAGGGACAAACAAAAGTGATTGAATTGTGAGTTAATTGTTAATTAGAGTAGAATTATTCATTTAAAATTTTGTCTTATAAATTTTAAATACACACTTGTAAATTTAGAATATAGTTTTGAATCTTTTAATATTTTATTATGCTTTAAAAAATAAAAAATAATTTTATTAATTAATGCATTTCCACTATATGTTGTATTCTACTTTTTCAAAAAATATTGTGTTCCTGTGACTTGTGTCTCATGTCTTTCAGTTCGTGTCTTTACTTCATGGCAAACATTAATACTCCTAAGAATCTATCAATAAGTTTTATCCAATACTGTTTAAGTTCCATAAAGGTTTCTAAAGGTTTTTCTTATACTTTTTACCCTTTCAATCACTCTTGTCAATTACACTTCCTATAAGTTAGTTTTGTTTAAAGTTTTCGAATTATGCTTATTTTCGGGTTTTGTATTTCATATTATAACTCACAATCCTCAATAATCTTTTAGGTTTTAAACGTAAGTAACATGATAGATCTTTAATTAATACACAACTTTCAATCAGGACTGTCCCACCCTCTTGAAAACCTATGACCCGCCACATCCCGACTTAGTAAGTTAGACAGGTGAATCACTGGTCGAAACCTGAGGCCTGGCCCATTGAATAGATGCAGATTATTGACAATCATTATTCTTGTCAAAAAATACAACAATTAGAATTTCGTTAATGTAGGGGAAATCAATGTGTTAAGCCAATAGAGATTGTCTTCAAAAAGGTTGTTGTCGGAATAGTTCTTCCCGAAAAGACTGTTACCTGGAGAGAGGTCTTCCGGAGAAGATACGAAACTTCAAATAGTCTTGGAGATGTCTCATGGGCTTGGTCTCTCGAAAGCGAAGGTCAAGTCTATCGAGGGAATCTTTCGGAAAGGATTGTTCCCGAGAAGGTGGATTTCCCGAAATAGTTAGTGTCTCAGATGGATCAGATGCATTAAATGGCTCTCGAAAAGGGTCTTGAATGCCTTTCAAAGAGGGTGATTTCGACTTCCATAAAGATTGGAACTTCTTTCGAGAATTTCCTTTGAAGGACCCGAAGAAGACTTGAATCTTCTTGGGGAAAGAGGGTTGGTTTCCAGAAAGGGCTGCAACACGGAACAAGAGGTTAGAAGACTTGCGAAAATATTTTCCTGCAAAGACTTTCCTATGCTCAAGTTAGTATCTTTGAGAAAAGTCTTGCAGAAAGAACAAAAAGGTTTCGGAAAGGAAATTTGGGTTAATTAGGTTTTATCGATGGTTTGCAAAAGTCCCCCTTTCATCATTGTAGCTTGGCTTTTATAGGGGCTCAAATCTCAAGATCTCGCTATGACATGTATTGAATGGTCAGGACAACAACATGTCTTCTTCATTTGGTCTCTGAAAAAAACATATCTCCAAAATGATCGATTAGGCCTCATCTCGAAATGATTATTTCGGGTGTCATCTGAAACATCCATTTATGAGAGAAGCGATTGTTTCCTTCACAAAGCTATAACCCCGATTTAGGTGACTTATTCCGAAGAGAGTTCTTTTTACAAAACCTCTCTCCGAGAAGGATGGTACAATAGTCGCGTAAAAACAGATTAAAACGCATGACCTTACACTAATCCAAGCTCTTAAATATATATGGTGGACCATATACACTATCCTGAGTAATTAATCCTCAATAATCTTATGACGTCTACAATCATGTTAAAGGAAATTATAGAAGGGAAAGCTATTCTCCTTCAAACTGTAGAAATCTCAACTAAAAAAAACCCTAACCAAAATAATACGTTTTAGAGTAGAAGATGCAATAATTTATAGATTCAATAGAACCCTTTAATACATTGTCTTATTAAATTACTTGAACAAATAGAAAGTTGTAATAGAATTTGAGTTATACATAAAGACGTTTCAAGTTATTGTGGATGGTTTTCTATTGATCATTAATGATAACATCATCAATATATTTACCCTTAAACCTTGTTTAAGCATATGTGAGCATTTGAGTCTCATGCAAGGCACAAAATTTGAACTCGAGATATTTGATTTCAATTAAAGCCTAAGTATTTTTATTGGACTATCATTTTGTAGACGATAACATACTACTGTATTATTTACTAAAATTTGAAATCTATCTCATCAACAAGAAAAAGCTTAGGCTCGATTTATTAATAAACAGGAAAAACAACAAAAGCTTCACGAGATCTAGGGTTTAGGGTTCATTTGCCTCTTTGTTTTAAGTTAAATATTTTAAGTTTACAAATAGGATTTTTTTTAAAATAAATAATATTTAAAAAAAATTCTCATGCATTTTAAATAATTTTTAAAAAAAACTCTACTCTTGCATAAATATTTTATATGTACACAATTAATTATATATGAATTTTTTATTTTATTATATATATAATTTTTTTGTTAAAAACTCCTTAGAAATTTAATAATGCATGTGTTTGTATGATTTATTGTTGAAATAGTAAGAATTTAATTTTGATCTAAAAATTAAAAATGATGTAACAAAATCTTTTGGGTAAGTCAAAATAAATATTTTATTTCAAAATAAATAGAGTTTTCGAATTATGTAACTTTATATCCCACCAATTTTATATTCTTGAGAAATTATTAAATCTGATATAAATATATCACTTCTACAACCATTAATAAGTGACACCAACGTAAGTTATCTAAATCCTATTTACTCAACACATATAAACTTCACACATAAATGTTTATAAAGTTGGTTAACTATAAATTTTATTAGTGAAAATTGTGGTGGAATTTATATATTTGCTAGTTTGAGTAGAATGAGTATTTATTAAATTAAAATAAAAGTATTTATGAAAAGGGTAAAATTTATCATCTTTTTTGAATTTTGGTTATTTGATCCAGATATTCTTGAATTTTAAAACTCTCTTAATCAATCTATAAATTTTTAAAAATTAGCCATAATTATCTTTTTGTTATAAATAACGTCAAATAAATTGATCATACACTCTCTAAAATTTGAGTCTACAGTATGGACACCTCTTGCATTTGTATATTTTTGTGAAATCAATTCTTGAATTTTCTTGAAATGACTAATATTTATTTTAAAAAATAAAAGTATTTATGAAAAGGGTAAAATTTATCATTATTTTTGAAATTTGGTTATTTGATCTAGATATTTTTCAATTTTAAAACTCTTTTAATCAGTCTATAAATTTTTAAAAATTAGATGTAATAATTTTTTTGTTATAAATAACGTCAAATAAATTGATCATACACTCTTTAAAATTTGAGTCTACGATATGGACACCTCTTGCATTTATATTTTTTTGTAAAATCAATTCTTGAATTTTCTTGAAATGACAAATATTTATTTTAAAAAATAAAAAATTAAAGGTGTTCGAGCCAAATGTCCAAAGTTTAGGGAATGCACAACCAATTTATTAAAATTGTTGATAACAAACAGATATGGTGACTAGTTTTGTAAATTTTAAAGTTTAAGAGGGGTTCAACCTCAATAGCTAAATTTATTTTTGAGAGGTGTATGGTCAATTTAGGTCCTAAGAAATTAATTCCACTCAGATATTAGTGTAATTATTGAAAAAAGAGGATGCCGTATGTAATTTGGGTATTCTCACGGTGCCATGTGTAACCTCCCGAAGTAAAAGAGAAACTGTGAACCGCAACGTTCTTACCAGAATTTCAAAAATCCAAAAGAACCGCAAATTTAGAGTTCCTTCCAATCCTCACTATAAACGAAAACCAATCACTCTCGCCGACCATTCCTTTTCCTTGTCCCCAAATTTAGACTCTCTCCAAGCTCCGATTATCCAGTTATTAGGGTTTTCTTTTTGGTTTCGTTCCTCTTTGGTTGGAGTGGGAAGAGAATTAGACAATGAGCCAGAAACAATCGTTAATCTACAGCTTTGTGGCTCGAGGGACGGTGATCCTGGCGGAGCACACCGAGTTCACGGGAAATTTCACCGGCATAGCAGCCCAATGCCTCCAGAAGCTACCCTCCTCCAACAACAAGTTCACCTACAATTGCGACGGTCACACCTTCAACTACCTCGTCGAGAATGGATACAGTAAGTGACTTAATTTGGCTTGTTGATCGGCTGTCTTCTGGAAATCGGTGTTGGATTAATCTGGTTTTTTTGTTGTGTAATGTTCGAGAATGGATAATCCTTTGGTCCATATGAAAGAAGAAATGAAGGGCGAATTATACGGTTCTCTGTTTTTTTTGTAATTGATTATTGATTAGGTTATGATCTCTCTGATTTTCGAAATATCATCATTTTCAACATATCTTCTATGTTATGTGGGAATGATTTCACGAATAGATGGGAAATGCAGATAATGTTACTGTTTATTTTCTTTCCGGAATGTGGATATTTTGGAAAAAAAGAATTTGGAAATAGCTTTTGAACCCAATACACTAAAATGTATAATTGAGCATTTTCTGGTCTCAAACTAAATGCTTGAAAGAATACGTTTGGTGAATTGGCTCTAAAAAATGTATTTTTAAGAAATTTGTTTAAAAAGTCCTACCTAATGGAATTAAGGCTCGTGATTGTTGATGTCGTCTCAAAATATTCTAGTTGTGAGAAACAAAGAGAGAAGTTATTTCTGTTGTTTCAAAAATCATTCTCTTACGAAAATAAAAACTCTACAAAGAAACATGGGTTTTTTTAGTTCATCAATAACGAAGGATGTGGTGTTTTCCTTGAACATAAGCTATGGACTCAACCAAGCTTGCCTTGCCTAACTCTAATATTATGCCTTACTCTTTGCCGAGCAAGGATCTAACTTGATCTGCTGAATTGTCTCATTGCACTGTTCCTTTTTGGTATTCTATATACTAGCTGTGTTTTACGCCATACTGTTGTTGTCAGCTTTATTTCATTTGTGGCAATCGGCAGCAACTGTTTGCTATATTGAGCTAAATTTTTGGATGCTTTTCACCATCTTTTTTCATGCAAAATGGTATTAAGTATGCAACTCTATGTTGTACATTGCAGCCTACTGTGTTGTCGCAGTCGAGTCTGCTGGGAGACAAATTCCTATGGCTTTTCTGGAGCGTGTTAAGGAGGACTTCAGCAAGAGATATGGTGGAGGGAAAGCTGCAACTGCCGTTGCCAAGAGCCTGAACAAGGAGTTTGGGTATTTTTTCCTTGTTTTCTTCAAATAGGACAGACATTTGCTATCTCTGCTCATAGTTCTTGACTTTTTCTTTTGTTCCTTATTCATGTTTTCTATTGTAGGTCTAAATTAAAGGGGCATATGCGATACTGCTTGGAACATCCAGAGGAGATAAACAAGCTTGCAAAAGTGAAAGCTCAGGTTACTGAAGTCAAGGGAGTGATGATGGAAAACATCGAGAAGGTAGTTTTACTCGTGTTTACTATAAGGAATAGGAAATGCCTTCCTTTTTATGTTGCTTGCAAGAAAGGGTTGTATCTATGACATCAGAAATGACGACATGGTATTTATTTATCAGCCATTCAATATATGAATTTGCAATCTTTTCTAGTCATCGTAGACATAATATTAAGAAAAGAACTAGACAGATCTAAAGAATTTAATTTTGAAAATTAGTGTGTAACTACTATAAATTCCGGTATATATGAAAAAGAATTGAGGTACATACATTCCACTTCAAAACAATGGTGATATGTAATGTCCTTGGAATCTAGATATGTCTATTAACTAAGAGATATGACCTTTCGTGGTATGTGTTGGAACAACATTTTACCATATTTTTGGCTGCACTCTGAGTATATATGGCTTGCTTTCTTATTAATGGAACTGTCAACATGGCTGTAAAGGCGATAAGTGGCTTTCTTTAAGATAAAAAACTGCTTCGGTATTGCTGAAAAACAATTCTTAGATCTTCCAGTTATTATTAATTTATATTGGCATTAAAATTCTAAATCCATTCTAATATGCATGATACTTCAGCATGTGCTTGTTTCTTATAAGCAAGTAGTGAATAGTGATAACCATATCATCTTGACATTGTTTAATTCTATCATGCTTGATATCTGGTGCATTTTAGTTGATGAAATTTGTTTATTGTGCAGGTTCTTGATCGTGGAGAAAAGATTGAGCTGCTGGTTGATAAAACTGAGAACCTTCGCTCTCAGGTCAGTCAAAGGAAAATTAGATTATGCTTTCTGTTAATTTGACTGCAGGAGATCTTCGTTTGCTGCAATTGCATGATTAAGTGGTGGAGTAATATTAAAGAACTTAAAGTTGTGAGTGTTGTTGGATGAAATGCGGAATTTTTTTATTAAAGGGCTGGTACAAGAGGTCAGGGGCTTCTGAAGCAATTCAAATTACAACGGCATACCCAGTTTTAATTCTATACACAATCCCTGAAGTTTTGGAGATTGAACCATAGTTCCTTCTGCTTTCCTTGTGTTTAGTATACTTCACTTTGCATTAATGATGCTTTACCGGGGAAAGATATGTTGCCAATGCCATCACTCAGGTTATGCCTAATGCTAATCAAGATAAGGATACATATCTGACCTTCCTTGTCTTGTCACTTCCGTACAGTGGGCTTGCAATTTGATTGCTCTTTGTTATAACTTGCATTTCCAGTGAGATGACGGAAAGGAAATCATGTTTTTGACAAATATAAGTAAATTTGGAGTTGAATGTTATATTTCCATCGTTCAGTTCAATAAGGTGGTGCTTTGCTTCTTAAACATGACCAGCTTATCTTCTTCTGTACACGGAAATTCCTGGCCAAATTCAGGCACACAGACCAAAGGATTCCTTTTTTCTTCCTCCTATTGCCCAAATCATCTATTTACATTCAAAGTATATGATTCTCAACCTTATCTCATTTAGTTCTATATTGACTGTTGACTGTTCAAATGATTGATTCACTTTGATGTTCAAATTAATCTCCAAAGTTGTTTGATACTCTATACCGATAAAAATCATGATGGTAATGATTGATGGTAGCTTTAGGTGAAGATGATGGTGGTTGTAAGTTGTTTAGGCTAAAATATGGAGTGGGTTTGTTTCCTGGATGATGGTGGCTCCTTAGAGGTAGGTGCAAGCAGTAAGGAAATTGGTGGCAGTAGGTTGCTTTTATCCCAGATTGTAGATGGCTTAAATTGGTGGGACTGGCAAGTTGAGTATTGAGGATGATGCTGAAGAATGATTACTGGCAGGGCTTCTTGCTGATTTTGTAACAGTAGGTGCAATGATAATGATGACTGTTCAAGTAAAATGGGCATGATTGTTCAAACAAAGATGTGGTGGCTGGAAGATGGTTGCAGATAACGGATATAGGGATGGTAATTTGAATTGGTGGGATTCATTCAGTATTAACCCAGATGGCGAGGATGGAAAGTTGCAGTACTTCTTGGCAGTTCTGTAACTGAGTGCAATGATAATTAAAAAACAATAACATATCAAACTTTTATCTGTTATTTTAACTCATATCCTACATAGTCCCCCCCCCCACCCCCGCGCTCTTTTTTTTTTTTTTTTGTCTTCCTCTATCTCTTTTACTAGATACTTATTCCATACCATTCGCTCTTCACACAAAAATCTTTATTACTCTTCTTTTCATATAACCAAACCATATTAATCATGTTTCTCACACTATCTTCAATGATAGTCACATGTAAAGATAGTGAAAAGATTATTTAAATAAAACAGGTAGTAATTGTCTAACTCTTGTTCTCTTTATATCTTAGTTCTTTTTTTTTTTTTAATACTATACAAGAATACAATGAGTCTTGTGCTTGTTAGAATAAAAAGGAAATAGAGTTTTGGTGGACATTTTATATCAAGGACTTGGGAGTTTCGTTTAGAATAACCTATTCAAAGTAGCAGGGGTTGTTTGATTTCCTACAGAGAAGGATGATTTTTTTAACATAAATTTTTCTCCATAGGTCAAAAGTTCAGGCACATGGTTTAGTGATGTTGACTGCGGTTTAGATAATCCAAAGAAGTAACTGCAATATATCTGAATCAGTGATGATATGACCACAGTTTAGATAATGTTCTTGTCTCTTGTTTTAGTTCTTATATTTCAATAAAACAAAGTGGTCTTGTGATGTTAGAATGCCCTAAAAGATTAAATTGTTTTTGATGCACCTGCATTTATGTTCTACTCCAGGCACAAGATTTCAGGCAACAGGGGACTAAGATCAAGAGGAAGATGTGGTTCCACAATATGAAGATAAAACTGGTTGTCTTTGGTATCTTCGTTGCATTGGTCCTCATCATAATCCTCTCCATCTGCCCTGGTTTCAAATGTGCTTATTAGGATTGCCCTACATGGTTAATTATTTCTTGTCCTTACCGACGTCATATCGAGCTCAAATCTGTGTAATCGATCTCACTTAGTGGGATTGAAGCTCGATATGTTATCGTTTTTGTTGTTGTATATTCACTAACATTATATGCAAAATTCTCACACTAGGTCATATCCTCTCATTCTGCTGGCCTGTACAGGGGTCCTGTAATTTGAATCAATTGTATAGGTGATGTGGAGAGTGAGTTTCACACCTTCAAGTCGCAAAATTTTCATGCACGAGGCTTTGTCTTGCATATTACTCAAACGTTTATTAATGTTAATATTCAGACGATTACAGGTGTGATTAACCTTTTATCTTCTTTACATGGAATTGGACCATTTCTTAATTTCTTTGCATAAGGAAATCAATTTTGTGTTGTGACAGTATTAAAGTTAATGGGCACTTGGAATAAGCACACAACATGAGTACGATCCTATAAAAGTTTAAATTATGATCCCAACGAATGTAACCTCATATCATCAAGTCAATTTCAGAGTTTATTTTCACCCTAATTTTTCTCATATCAGTGGATCATAGCATTTGAACTCTAACCCAAAGCTTCATAATCATCAGTTATGTTATTATTAGTCAAAACATTGGCAACATAAATGATGGATGAACCATGCAGTTGCAGGCAAGAGTTTGTGTTTCTATAGTATTTTTTAATGCTATAAATATACAATAGTTTGACCAAGACATGAACTAATCGGCATGCTGTTAATCCCAGCAAATATATATATATATATTGTTAACAGTAGCCAATACAGTAAATAATTTTAATTAAATTAAACACTGTAAAGACATACCTATAAATGACTCTAGTTATTGTAACTGTAAACACCAGAACTCACAGGCAAACCTCAACTGTCTGAACAAATCCCAGTAAAATAAAAGCCTTCCTCCAGAAATTTATGTCAAGATGCAAATCCCTGAGTTTGGATTAATACATCAAGGGGATAGAAATATACCAGTCTATTACCCATCAAGCTATGCTTCCACATGAAGGGCACAAACAAGATAACTTAGAATTGTTTATATACACAAAAAAATGAGAAGAGAGGGTGGCAAAAAGAATTACAGCAAAATCAGAACCAATCAATGGCTCTCAGGGTGAAAGAAAGCAATTCATACACATGACAAATCCTTACCACATCCAGATTATAGAGGAAAAGGACTACGCAAAACACAAGGTGATCCTAACAGGCTTAGTCAGCCATCATATAGCTTGAGAGTAAAACAGAGTGATTCTATGCCTGGTACCCACGGCCGCCGCCGCCTCTTCCTCGACCACCCATCCGACCGCGTGCGCGACCGTAACCTCGGCCTCCACCCCTACCCCCCCTCTCATATCCTGCACCTGTTTGGAAGCAAATGCTATAAGAAGTGAAACCATTGTTGCAGAAGCATGACTGAGTCATCTGACAGCATAGTTTACATTTCTGATTTATACCTATTACACGAAATGCATAGAACTTAAACCAGTTGGATGAAAGGAATCATGGGGCACACATGATCGTATTGCAGTACCAAACTAGTATGTGAAAGAAAAGAAAGACAGCCATGTGATCTCAATGAAAAAGGTATTTGATATTAGCTATAAAGTGAAGAAAAGATCGGAGACCACCAAATTTCAGCAATTTAAGGGGGCACTCTTAGAAAGTAGAGAGCAGTTAAGCCACATACAGAACACACTTACCACGATAACCCCAGCCTCTGCCCCGTCCGCCCCCTCTACCCCAGTTATAATTATAGTCATAGTATCCACCATTCTCTGTTGACAAAATAAATGAGTTAGTTGGCATGCTGGAGAAGCTACTAGTATTACCAAATCAAATGGAGCCTTTTAAAGTTATTACTAATAAATAATCAAAAGGGAAAAAAAGGAATAAAGAACAAACAAATGCAGCATTAATACCTGGGTTGTTACCATACCCACCCCTGCCCCTGCCTCGACCTCTTCCTCTGCCCCGTCCTCGTCCTCTTCCCCGGCCATATGAATCTAGATATCCAATGAAATATACAATAAGAATTTAAGAACACAAAGACCTGTTTTTTTTACTGTTTTCAGGTTTTAGTTTTCCAAAATAGTGAAAACGTGTTTATTTTCATATTTTTAAAAACGTATTTTCGAAAATAAGAAAAAAATTTATAAGGAAAACTCAAAATAACAAAAAGTCATTTTGGTTGTTTTCATCACAAACACGATCAAAATTTCCAAAACGCAAAAAACGCTACAAACAAAAAAAAACACACTTTCAGCAATTTCAAAACAAACACTCAAAACACAAAATTGAAAATGAATTCAAAACTCGAAACTGAAAAACTAAAACACGAAGAGAACAATCCCTAACTAGTTGTAGCCTACAGGCCTTACAACAATATTTATTTAAATTATGAGACCATTGTTACCTCAATAGGGAGAACCAAAGGAGGGGAACCAGAATAAAGTATTAGTGATGTGATATTATCTAAATTACTAAAATATCCCCTGAGTGCTAGCCGGATCACCCAAGAGATTGGCGCGTGGCAAGTCCACAATGCAGAGTGGAGAACAGTCTTCTACGACCAGTTAAAGGACACGTGGCAACACTTGCAGAGCAATCCGGAGTGAAGTCCGAAAAATCCAGATCGGATCATGCAACTCGTCTGAAAAACCTAGACCTGACCAGAAAATCCTAAGTCGAGTCCGGGAGCCATGCCCGACCACCTCAGGCTTTATCTCGAGTACCCTATAACGGTCTCAGCTATAAAAAGCAGGGGCCCTTACTAGGTAGAAAAAATCTCCAGCTCTTACATTTTCTGCTATCCGCATTTACTCTATTGACTTGAGTGTCAGAGTCTACCCTGGGGGATCCCAGCCCAGTCGCTCTGTTGTCTTGCAGGCTACATTCCCACAGACAGCACCAGACATAGCCAAGTCCGAAGTTTCCACTCCCGAGGTCCATCCGTCGAGAAGGAATGTGATGGTTGGTCTCACAGATCATCATCATTTGGCGCCCACCGTGGGGCTGACGTCCAAGCTCGCCAGCCTCTTCTTTCCCTACCTCGCGCTTTTGAATTCCCCTCCTCACCTCGAACCTCGGTTTTCTCACCGTCGACCAAGTGCCAACGATTTTTGCTCTTTGCCATAACTTGCTGCATGGCTCCCTAAAAAGATGTGACCCGCAGCCATGCTGGGGTCAATTTGGAGGCCCTGACGCAAGGGGAGGATCCGCCGCCTCCGGCCAATCCAATGCCAGAAGACCGACTCGTCAAGTTGGAAAATCAAGTCCAACAGCTAACCGAGTTGTTGATCGGTTATTTACACCAGAATGAACAGCGCCGCCTGCAGGTGCCCTCTCATTGGGAGGAGCACCAATCACCTTCTCCTACTCGGGAGCTTTGTCCATCCCACCAATCAGGCTAGAAAATCCATCCCTCTAAGGCGATAGGATCCACTTCTTCCCCCTCGCGGGAAGGAGGGACCTTGCAGAAGAAGCGGTTGCGTTTTCTTAAGCGACAGGTCTAAGAACTCAAAAAGGGAAATAAGGAGCTGCCTCACTTCGGTTCTAACCAACCCCTAAGTAAGAACATCATGGCAGAGGTTCCTTCAGAGAGATTTTGTATCCCGTCCATCAAGTTCTACGACGGAAACACAGACCCCTATGATCATGCAGAGCTCTTCTCTCCTCACATGCTAGTGCAGTCAGGGTTAGACACGATGTGGTACTAGGCCTTTTCGGCTATTTTGGGAGGTCATGCCCGAACGTGGTACTCTTGCCTTCCCTATCGTTCTATCAACAACTGGGTGTCATGAACCTAAGGTTCATAACAAGGTTAGAATTGGCATTCGGAAGGATCCGAGAGGCTTAGGATTAAGAACAAAATATTTAGAGGGGAATTTGGACAGAAATGGGGGAGAAATTAGAGAGAATTGAGGGAGGGCAGTAGAAAGAAATAAAAGGGAGATTTGAGAGAATTCTTAAAAAGAGAATGAGAGTTTCATTAATCAATTCAAACATGATAATCTCCTCTTACAATTGGCCTTTTTATAGGCATAGCTAGCTCCTTAACTAATTTCTAACAGTACACATGTGCTCCTAACAAACAACCAAATATCCCCTAACAAACTAATATAAGCCTATTACAATATTACCCCTTTATTATATCCTTATTACAATATTACCCTTCTAATCCTCCTAGGGACATGACATTGGAGAGAGTTAAAGACATGTTTCCTAACTCATTATGCTCCCATGAAGCATCACCGAAAGTCTTCTATGGCTTTGGTTAATGTCAAGCAAAACCAATGGGAGTCCCTAAACGATTTTGTGGCCAAGTTTAATGAGGAGGCTTTGAGCATCGACGAGTTTGATCAGCGGATTGCAATGGTGGCTCTCCAGAATGGCTTGAGGGCTGGGCCATTCGCTCAGTCCTTGGCTAAGACTCCACCTCGTACCTTCATAGAAGTCCTTGCCTAGGATAATAAGTACATCAACGCTGAAAAAATAATGAGGGTCAAGAGGGCTGAGCAGCCTGACAAGAAGAAGAGAGAAAAGGAGAAGAAAAAGCCAATGGTAGAACAGAAGACTGAATATCGCTCGTCCCGAACCCAATATCGCCTGAGTTTTATGGGTGCCCATAGAAGCCCGATGAGTTATACTCCCCTCAATGCAAGTCGAGCAGAAATTCTCTTGGCACTGGAGGATAAGGATTATTTGCGGCATCTTCCCCCTGTTGAAGTCTCCGCCCAACACTCAAAGCAAAAAGAAATATTGTCAATTCCACCAGGACCACGGCCATAATACAAAAGACTGCATCCAATTGAAAGAAGAGATTCAGGAGCTTATCAACCGAGGCTACCTCCGTGATTTCATTGGCTGAGGAGGTGCGAGCTCGGGCAGGGTAGAGTCCGAGCTGGAGAATAGGGGGAGGTCTCCTACTCTCATCGCTTCCAAGAGCGAACTCGGACACAACCTCGGAGAGAGGAAAAACAGCTTGCGGAGGAGTTGGGACAGGAGTTCATCTTGTACACATTGGCAGCGGGAACGATTCTCAAGCCTCAAGATAATTGGTTGGGGGTCCAAAATAAGCAAGACTCCACCACTCCCAATAATGCAGCAAAGGACGAGGCGATCATCACTTTCTCCGAGAAGGATCTTCCGAGCCATCCCAACTACTCAGACCCTCTGGTGATCACTGCTCAGGTAGGAGATAAGGCAAATCTTAGTGGACCCTGGCAGCTCTTCGAAGATTCTCTACAAAAGGGCGTTCTTGGGAATGAGATTTACGCTCGATCAGCTAAGGCCAATTTGAATCCCATTGGTAGGTTTTGATGGAATGGTGATACATTCAGAGGAGCTGCACCGGCTGCCCTTGACGGTCGGTAGTGGCTCTCGCAGATCCCAAGTGACGCTGGACTTCTTGGTCACTGATGTGTCCTCAGCATACAATATGATCTTTGGAAAGTCTAGGCTTAGTGCTCTAAGGGCAGTACCAAGCACGTATCACATGGTGTTGAAATTCCCTACTCTAAGCGAGATTGGCGAGGCAAGAGGAGACCAACGGCATGTTAGGGAATGCTACGTGGCCTCCTTGAATGATACTGTTACTAAGGGGATAGAATCAGACTCAAATCAGAATGCTTTTCCTCAAGTCGATTAGGGCCAGATGGAGTTGGAACAGGCAAGGGCCTCGAGTATAGGAGCTGAACAGAACTCAATGAGGGGGGTGGGATAGGGTTCTAGTGCCCCTCTTGGCGTGGTCACTAGTTTCATCTTAGAGGGTCTGAAAGAGCCAAAGACCTCAGAACCGGTGGACGAACTTTAGGGAGTTCCGTTGGGGGAAGAGCCTGATCAAATAGTGCAGATCAGTTCTAAGTTACAGGAGTCGTTGCGATATGAAGTCCTATCACTCCGGCAAAGGTATTGTGATGTGTTTGCATGGTCTACATTAGACATGCTTGGGATAGACCCGACAGTCATGACCCATCGTTTAGGGCTCTATCCAGACTCCATGCCAGTAAGGCAAAGGAAGAGGAAGTTTGCCCCAGAGCAGGCTAAAGTTATAGAGGCTAAGGTGGGAAAACTTATCGAGGCCAATCACATTCGAGAGGTTGACTACCCAAAGTGGCTGGCTAACGTTGTTCTCGTCTCCAAGGGGTCGGGAAAATAGAGGCTTTGTATTGATTTTAAGGATCTCAACAAAGATTGCCCGAAGAATAGTTACCCTCTACGTAGAATTGATGCGTTGATTGATGGAACAACAAGGTATCAATTGATGAGTTTCTTAGATGCATTCCAGGGATACCACCAAATTCCACTGCACCCTGACGATTAGGAAAAGACCTGTTAAAAGTTGTCTAGAATATATGATAAGAAGATCAATGAAAGTAGTGTATTTTGAGGGCCAATGAAGTATTAAATAGAAGTTTATTTTCCAATATGTAATTGGTGATAGTTGGGGGGTTAAATTGTAAATATCTAATAGTCTTCATTGGGATATCCGCCCACTATTATAAATAGAGGGTAAGGGGTAGCAAGAGAGGTAGATTTCTCATTCTATTGTACCAAGCAGACATTCATTTAGAGAGAGGCTGGTGAGTAAGATAGCTTTTGTAATCTTAGAGAATGAGTGTTGGATGTACTCGGGAATAAGAGAAATTACTCAACCTGTTGTACTGATCATTCTTGGTAATAAAGAAGCCTACTCTTGGTGGGTGTTTGAAGGCTGGATGTAGGGTTGCAATCACTGCAATCCGAACCAGGATAATCTATTTGTTCTTCTTGTTGGTTTGCGTTTTTGTCTTGTTTTTCAATTCCATTTTTATTGTTTCTGTTTCATATAATTTTCTGTTGTGTGATTGGCAAATAAATTCGAGAGGGTTTGTGAGGATGTGAGAGGATTGTTCTTACCTAAATATTCTCATCTAAGTGTGTCTTGATTGGTTTTCTTATGGGATATAGTGACTGCTAGTGTCCCTAGATATAACAAATTGGTATCAGAGCCAATAACCTTTTCAAGATTCTACCCTAGAAATCTGTAGTTTTAATCCCTATCATAGCTTCCGCACCCTCTTCCGCTAGATATGACATAGAGAAATTTGATGGGTAAAATGATTTCGGTCTATGGAAAATTAAGATGAGGGCGCTATTGGGAAATTTGGGATTAGAAGAAGCCTTAGAGGAAGAAAAGAAATTGCCCGAGAATGCCACTGAAGAATAGAAAAAAGATTTTAGTGAGCGTAGGAAAGAAATCAACAAGAGGGCCTATAATACTCTAATTCTAAGTTTAGGAGATAAAGTCCTTAAGGAAGTTTCAAGGATGAAAACGGCTGAGGCTTTATGGTCTAAATTAGAGTGTCTTTATATGACAAAAACCTTGTCAAATAGGTTCTATTTAAAGGCAAAGTTTTTTACATTTAAAATGCAAGAAGGGCAAAAACTAAATAATCACATAGATGAGTTTAATAAACTACATCTTGATTTAGAAAACATAGATATTAACTATAATGAGGAAGATAAAGCCCTTGTATTATTTCATTCTTTGCCAAGAACATATGAAACCTTTGTTGACATATTAAAACATGGTAGGAAAAAATTATTCCTATAAGATGTTTTCGGGGCATTAAACTCTAAGGAGTTGCAGCAGAAATTAGAAGGAACAGGTTCAGCTGGGATGTCCTAACCGCTAGAAGTAGGACTGAAAATAGAGAATTTAAATCTAAAGGGAAGTCTAGGTCCAAGTCTAGGAATGGTAGAAAACCAATGAAGTGTTTTCATTGTCATGAGGAGGGCCACTTCAAGAGAAATTGCCCAAACAGGAAGAAAGAACCCCAAGAGAGAACCAACCCCAAATGTTCAAACACCATGTGTGGTTTTGGCTATGAGAGTGCGGATGTCCTATAGTTTCTCTAGGTATGCAGAAAAAGTAGCATAGGTCCTAGGTTTAGGGTGTACTTCTCATAGGAAATGGGTATTTACCCATAGAGACATGGTAGAGGGGGAAATGGTTTGTCTAGGCAACAAATTAAGGTCAAGGGAATTGGAGATGGGAGAAATTAGGATGCATGGTGGAGCTGTTCCAAAATTTTTTAGAAGCTGTAAATTTATCCATGTTTAATCATAAGCCTAATGTCCTTAGGAAGAATTAGATAGAAAGGGTTTCTCCTATAGACAAGAATTGGAGTCCTAAGAAGTTGCACAAGGATCTTTTATAGAGATGGAAGCAACCCTCAAGAATGGAATTTATGTGGTGCAGGCTGGTATTTTTTATGTGGATAAGCTGCAGCCACTAAGGATAGCCTAGGATAAGTTAGGCGGTGTCATTTGTTAAGGATAGCTCACATGTTGAGCAAGGACTAAGAAAGGTATCTAAGGCTAGGGATATTAGGGGAGGGAAAAGTTTACAGGTATAAAGGAATAGGAACCATGTAGTTTGGTAAGGTTACCCAATGTAGAAGTCTCCAAAACAGACCTTGTATATGTCAAAAGCCCATTAGAGATCAGTTTCTAGGATCTAGGGGAACCTATCTAGGCCTTATCTCATGGTGGAGCTAGGTGAAGTGAACCTAGTGGAGATGGTGTGTTCCTAAGAAATTCCCAAGCGTATATGAGCTTGCTGGAATTTAGGAAGCTTGCTGGAATTGAATATAATCTTGTTAGAATTGCTTCTGGTGTGAAGGGTTAGGTGTTGTGGAGTTGTAAAATAGGTATGCCTAGGACTTCTAAAGCTAGGGTTCTTACCTATGTGGGAAAACTCTGCCAATAGGACATAAAATTAGCTAATGCTAAGGCCAAGGGATGGAATCTGGAATGCTGTGTAAAGAAAAACAGCAAGAAGAATCCTTTGGGAATGTCCAAAACTAGCCTATGAACCAGGGTATAGCAATAAGAGTATCTAGAATTTTTTTTTTTTGTCATATTCATTGTGTAAACTTGGGCTGGATTGTGAGAGGGAGGAAGCTAGTGTTTAAGATAGCTTTAGCTCTTGCAATGATGGTCCTTGTGAACAGTGAGAGGAAAAGGGTGTGGGCACGTGTTGTCTTGTATGGTGTAGCCCATGTTGATCAAAATCCGGGTTAAGCAAGGAAAAGGAAAGGACAATCATCTTGCTGATAATGAGCAAGGGAGTAGAAGGTTTAGAGTGTTGCCTAGGATCAGGAATAGATAGAACCACAAGTTATGGAAAGTGTTGGATTTTTAAGATACTTATGCACTGGTTTTGAGTGCTAAGGAATAGGTTGAAAAATAGAACCTCTTGTATAAGAAGAGGTGATGCACTCTTGTCCAAATGAATGGCATGGTGCCATGTAAATTTGGGGAGAATCTTGGACTTAAATGGAAGATCCCTTAGGTTAAAGGGGTGGAGTGGTGTGAAGTGTCTATTTGAGAATTAAGGAAGGTGCTGGAAATGGGGAAAAATCTAGGAAAAAGGCTAGACAAATGGCCATTGGTTAAAGCATCACATGAAGGCTTAATTTGGGTCGAATAGGTATCTCTAACAGCCATTATCCATGTGAAAATTAAGGGAAAATTGATCTTATAGAGTAGCCCAAGGGAATAGAGGCTAGAGGGAAAGGTAAGCAAGGTTGATTGCTTAGAAGGTCTCTCTAGGAATGATAGTAATTCCCAAGGTGAAGGTATAAGGAATCAGATCCCTTTAGAATAAGTCCAAGGGTTAAAATTGAGTGCATGAGGAAGCTGTGAGTATTCCAATGGTATGCCTAGTGAAATGTAAGGAAACTTCTCTGGAAATTTGTCCATGAGGACTCTCAAGGTGTAGCTGAGAACTTAGGTCAGTGTTTGAGAGTGTAGGATAAAGGAGAAGTTGGAAATTCTAAGGCATAGAGGTTGAAATAGGAATTGGACAGCTTATGAAAACCTAGGATTACCCAAACTCAAGCATATCTTAACAGGCTGGAAGATAGAAGAGGCACAAGAGAAATGAGCAGCCCTTTGAGTTTGAAGCAAACATAAGAAGGGAAGAACAGTGGTAAAGCCTAAAAAGTCGGTTTTGGGGAGCTAGGAATAAAGTCTAGCAGTGGAAAGGCCAATCCGGGTGAGGTTCATTGTGTTGTGATGCTGTGTAAAAAGATGGAACCTTTGAGATTAAAGAATAACATTGAGTATGGATTTGGTTTATGGTGGAGTGTGCCTACATGAATAGTTATGAATTTAGGGTATATATATTGCATTTTGTATGCAGCAGGAACCCTAAAGAAAAGTCTAGGTAAGAGGCGTTGAAACAGCCAATGGGCAGTCCACTTGGCTTAGATTCAGTCCCACCATAGAGAGACCAATCATATTAATGTTAGGAAAGATATTCATTAGGGAAATCCTTGAGAAGGAGGAATCAATCCTAATTAAAGTTGCATGTATAGGTTATACAGCTGGAAGTATGATCCAAGGTGTCCATTGTTGAAATTTACAGGATTGATTTGGTATTCTTAATGTTTGTTTTGTGTTTGAGTGATCAGGTGCAACAGGAAGAACCTATGAGAGCAGGTCAAGTTCATCTATTGGAAGGCCAAGGCTTTGATGGATGAAGGTTGAAGTATACTCAAGACAATGGTGGAGAATTGTTAAAAGTTGTCTAGAATATAGGATAAGAAGATCAGTGAAAGCAGTGTATTTTGAGGGCCAATGAAGTATTAAATAGAAGTTTATTTTCCAATATGTAATTGGTGATAGTTGAGGGGTTAAAACTATAAATATCTAATAATCTTCATTGGGATATCTGCCCACTATTATAAATAAAGGGCAAGGGGTAGCAAGAGAGGTAGATTTCTCATTCTATTGTACCGAGCGGACATTCATTTAGAGAGAGGCTGGTGAGCAAGACAGCTTTTGTAATCTAAGAGAATGAGTGTTGGATGTACTCGGGAATAGAAGAAATTACTCAACCTGTTGTACTGATCATTCTTGGTAAAGAAGGTTGCTCTTGGTGGGTGTTTGAAAGCTGGATGTAGGGTTGCAATCACTACAATCTGAACCGGGATAATCTGTTTGTTCTTCTTATTGGTTTGCATTTCTGTTATGTTTTTCAATTCCGTTTTTATTGTTTCTGTTTCATATAAATTTCTGTTGTGTGATTGGCAAATAAATCCGAGAGGGTTTGTGAGAGTGTGAGAGGATTGTTCTTGCCTAAACATTCTCATCTAAGTGTCTTGATTGGTTTTCTTGTGGGATCTAGTGACTGCCAGTGTCCCTAGGTATAACAAGACTGCCTTCATCACAGACAAGGTCACATTTTGTTACCGGGTTATGCCTTTCGGGCTTAAGAATGCCGGAGCTACGTATCAGAGGTTAGTCAACAAATTGTTCAAAACTCAGCTCGATCGGAATATGGAGGCTTATGTGGATGATATGTTGGTCAAGAGTCTCTTGGTTGAGCAACATCCAGACGACTTGGAGGAGTGCTTTCGGACCTCGCGCTAGTATCAGATGAAGCTCAACCCAACCAAGCATGCTTTTGGGGTTACGGCTAGTAAGTTCTTAGGGTTCATGGTGCACTACTAGAGAATTGAGGCCAACCCCTCGAAGATAAAAGCCATCCTAGAGATGCTTCTGTCATGTCCCTAGGAGGATTAGAAGGGTAATATTACAATGGGGATATAATAAAGGGGTAATATTGTAATAGACTTATATTAGTTTGTTAAGATATATTTGATTATTTGTTAGGAGCACATGAGTGTTGTTAGAAATTAGTTAAGGAACTAGCTATGCCTATAAAAATGCCCATTGTAAGAGGAGATCATCATGCTTGAATTGATTAATGAAACTCTCATTCTCTCTCTAAGAATTCTCTCAAATCTCCCTCTCATTTCTCTCTGTTGCTCTCCCTCAATTCTCTCTACTTTCTCCCCCATTTCTGTCCAAATTCCCCTCTAAATATTCTGTTCTTAATCCTAAGCCTCTCAGATCCTTCCGAACGCCAATTCCAACCTTGTTATGAACCCTAGGTTCATGACAGCTTCCTCCTCAGAGTATTAAGGAGGTGCAAAGATTAACTAGAAGGATGGGGCATTGGGGAGATTCTTCTAAAGGTCTGCAGAGAAGGGATGGCCATTCTTTAAGGCATTGACTCAAGTCTAGAATTTCGCATGGACAGAAGAATGCCAGGAGGTGTTTGAGCAGCTAAAACGGTATCTAATCTCTCCCCCCCCCCCCCTCCTCGGTCCTAGCTAAGCCACAGCCAGGGGAGTCACTATATATCTATCTGGCTGCTTCAAACGAAGCTGTCAGTTCGGTTCTGGTGTGAGAGGAGGACAAAGTTCAGAAACCAGTTTATTATGTGAGCAAAAGGTTGGCCAAGGCCGAGACTCGCTACACTCCGACAGAGAAGTTGGCTTATGCCCTAATTATCTCTACTCGAAAGCTAAGACCCTACTTCGAGGCACATCACATTATCGTCTTGTCTAGTCATCCTTTACGGCATGTGTTGGGAAAGCCAGACTTGCCTGGGAGGATACTCAAATGGGCGGTAGAGCTAAGCGCTTTCAACATCAACTATCGCCCTCGACCAGCCATCAAGGCACAGCTTATGGAGGACTTTATAGTTGAAGGCACTCTACCAGAGGAAGAAGTCAATGGGGTTTCCCAGACCTGGACTCTCTCTATGGATGGAAGTTCAAGCATCGGGGGCAGCAGCGCTGGATTACTGCTCTAGGGCCCCGATGGCCAGGCTTGGCCGTATGCCTTCCACTTTGAGTTCAATGCCTCTAATAATGAGGCTGAGTACGAGGCGCTCATTGCTAGACTCAAACTAGCAGAGCAGATAGGAGTCAAGGATCTGGAGGTATATTCTGACTCTAATTTGATTATACAACAGGTAATAGGAGAGTTCAAGGCCCGAGAGGAAGTTATGGCCTAGTACTTGGCGATGGCCAAGGATCTTATGGCACATTTTTGGGTGGTGAAAATCAACCATGTCCCTCAAGCACAGAATGTCGTGGTAGATGCTCTCTCAAGAATAGTTGCTTCTTCCTTCCCCAGGAATTCTCGGGCTGTCTACATGGAGTCACTTCCCTAGAGGAGCATAGAGATAGAAGCAGAACAGCTTTGCTTGGATAGGGGAGAAAGTTGGATGGATCCTATCATAGCACATCTAATTAAGGGATAGCTACCAGAGAAGGAACAAGAGAGCCAGAAACTCAAGCGCCAGGCTACCAAGTTCTTACTCGTTAGCCTGGACCTCTACAAGAAGTCCTTCACCCAGCCACTGTTGAGGTGTGTTGGACCCACTGAGGCCGACTACATCCTGAGGGAGATCCACGAGGGGATTTGTGACAGTCATATTGGAGCCCAGTCTCTTTCTCAAAAAGCACTTCGGCAAGGGTACTACTGGCCGACGATGATGAGCGATGCTGTGCAGCTAGTTCGAACTTGTGAAAGATGCCAAAGGACTTCAAACTTGGTTCACACCCCGGTGGTTGAACTTACCCACCTAGCGTCGCCTTATCCATTCGCCTGGTGGAGAGTCGATATCCTCGAACCCTTCCTGCTAACAGCCGGACAGAACAGATACTTGATAGTAGCTATTGACTACTAGGGACGTGCAATCGGTTATAACTGAACTGAACTGAACCGTCTAAAAATTATTAATCAAACCAAACCGACCAGCATATAATAACCAAACCGAACCGAACCGACCAACCCCACTAACCAAACTAACCGAAACCGAACTAACCGAAAACTAAATCATGGTAACCGAACTGAACCAAAAATCAAACTAACCTAGAATACCAAAGAGACTGAACATCTATTGTTGTCGGCCACCTGGCAGGCCGGTGATTCCAATGATCAGAATCGATCATTGGATTCCCCCAATCACGGTGATTCATATATCCAAAAATTAATTCTATAGTTAAAAAACTCTTAACACGTTTTTGGAAACTTACCGAAGGGCGAGCACGGTGGTCCAAATCGAAGGAGAGAGAGATGCACTTGTCATAGGCGTTGAAGTCGACGTTGATGTGTCGGAGGTCCAAGTCGGCGTCGACGTTAGAGTGAAAGCGTCGAAGGTGGTTGCTTCGACAAAAACAACAGTCGACGTCGAAGGTAGAGAGGAAACATCGCATCGACATTGATGACGACATCAAAGAGGGCGATGGTGTCGCCGAAGAGTCGGAGACAATGGGGGTCGAGCAAACGAAAGGACCAAGGATTGATTCGGTCCTTCCACCTTCTGGATTTTCTCAGTCTTCTCTCTGATCTATGAAGCCTCGAAGTCGAAGAGCCTTTGTCTTCATCTTCGCCATCAGCAACGGCAAGGGATGGAGGGAGATCTGGGATGAAAATGAAATGGCGAGAGAGAGAGAAGGACGAAGAGGGAAGGAGAGAAGGACAAAGGGATGGTAAAGGGCGATTTGGGGTGCCGCGCCCACGTGAAGGAGGGTCACGGTTCGGTTCGAGGGGGTTTATTCCACCATGGTTCGGTTCGGTTTTCAATTATTTTTACCAAAATAACCAAACCGAACCGAATAACCAATTTTTTGCTAAATAATAATCGAAACCAAACCGATCATTATGATCAACCGAACTAAACCGACCGAATTGGTCGGTTCGATTCGGTTAAATCGGTTTACCCGATTTTTTGCACACCCCTATTGATTACTTTACTAAATGGGTGGAGGCCGAGCCTGTGGCAAGTATCACTAGCTGAAAGGTAAAGCAATTCCTCTGGAAATCCATCGTCTGTCGGTTTGGTATTCCCAGGGTGTTAATAACAAATAATGGCACCCAATTCAAGGACCAGTCAATGCAGGAATAGTGCCACAAGTTGGGGATTAGGCAACATTTTACCTTGATTGCCCATCCTCAAGCTAATGGGCACGTAGAGCTGACAAACATGACCATTCTTCAGGGACTCCGAGCTCAGGTTGAGAAAGTGGATGGCCAATGGGTAGATGAGCTCCCCAACATACTATGGTCCTATCAAACAACACCATAAACAACTACAAGAGAATCCCCTTTTACACTGTGTTATAGCTCAGAAGCTCTTATTCCTATTAAGATAGGGGTGACTAGCTATCGAGTAGAGCATTTCAATCCTGAGGTGAACGAGCAAGGGTTAAGGTGCAACTTGAACCTGATGGATGAGCTCCGAGATTTGGCACGGATTCATCAAGCTGCGTATAACTAGCGTATTGCTAGGTACTACAATCGACGAGTGCACATCAGAAGTTTCATGCTAGGAGATCTTGTGCTACGACGGTTTGACGTGAGTCATCCTTGAGACGCGAATAAGTTAATCCCGAATTGGGAAAGACCATACCGAGTGTTGGAATCCCTAAGTCCAAGGGCATATCGATTAGAAGATATGGAAGACAAGCCCTTAAAGCATACCTAGAATGTGCGAAACTTGAGGAAATTTTATCAATAAGAAGGGAAATGCCTCGAACCTTTTTGTACTCTTTTTTACGACTAATGGCCAGAAAAAAAAAAAAAAAATCAAAGCCTAACAACCTCCTCTGTGAGGGAATAGCTAAAATCCGAGGGTCATGAGCCCAAGATCGTCCCCAAGTCGAAGGGGGACTAATGGCCAGGAAAAAAAAATCAGAGCCCAACACCCTCCTCCGCGAGAGAGTGGCTAAAATCCAAGGGTCAGGAAGCCTAAGCCGTCTCCAAGTCGAAGGTAGACTAACGACCGAAAAAAACTCAGAGACCAACACCCTCCTCCGCGAGGGAATGGCTAAAATCTAAGGGTCGAGAGCCCTAGGTCATCCCCTTCAGTCTAGCAACTAAAGGAGGACTAAGGGCTAAATTAATCCCCTTCTATGGTGCAAAGGTTCAGGGTTCAATTAGTCTTAGCTCATATATTTTCAATCAAGAATTGAAGAGTAAAAGTAGAATAGCATTTATATAAAAGCGAATAGTCTAATACATGACGTCGGAAGAAGCACAAAAAGTTCTAGCTAGAAAATAAGGAAGAAAACTCAAGCGCTAGGAGAAACGTCTTCGCCGTCCGCCATCTCCGAGTCCTCCTCCAGCTCGGCCACAATTTCTTCAACAGATCAAACAGTGGACATGTCCAACTCCGGATGAGGTCGTAAAACCTCGATAGCATGGGCTTGGAATCCTTTCCTCCAAGCCTCCTGCAGGTTCTGCTGGATGAACTCCTCCACCTCAAGAAGTTTGGTGGGCTCAGTATACTTGCGTTCGTATCTACGATTGAGGGAGTTCGCCCAAAATAGCTCCTCCTCGAGCTCCTGAATGCGTTGGCGCAAAGACTGCCGCTCAGAGGTCAACTCTTCCAGGTCCTTCCTTTGACTCTCTACTAACTCGCCCATCTCATGCAATTGGGTGTCTAATTCAAGGGTCTTCTTAGAAGTCTGGGCGAAGCGTTCGGAGAAGTCCGAGACAAGCGTGACCACCTGCAACAAGCGAAGTGAGTAAGGGCAACATAGCTAAGCCTAAAAGATGCCAGTAAGGTAAAAAGGGTTACCTGGGCTAGATGCTTACACAAGGCGGCCTCCACCACCTCTGAGGAATGTTTAGCCAGTACTTGACGGTCTGCAGGAGTTGCGAAGTGGTGAATCATTTGTTTTGCTACCTGGGTGTTTCGACTAAGATCACTTTCCTTCACTCCCCAATTAGGAACGTGATCTGGGCAATATGGGAGAGAATTGGATGCTTGAGTTAGTTATCTCAAGGGTTGAGAAGTCTTCTTCCTCCTAGAAAGACGGCTAGACTCCCCCTCCCCGGTGAGGGAGGGGTCGAAGGCAGCTTTCCCCTTAGGGGCGGTGGCACCCTCACCCTCCGCGGGCCTCCGCTTATTCTTTCCCCAGATGAAGGTCGTGCTCACCATTTCAGCTGCAAAAATATAGGCAAGATGTTAGTAGCAAGGAAAACAGCAAATCGAAGGTACGAAAAAAGTGGAAGAAGAGACTACCCATAGTAGCATCGGGCTCAAAGCAGGCATGAGTTGATAGACCCTCTCAAGTACAAGGTACGGTCACATATCAATGCCCGAGCGTTGATAGGGTTCAACTCCCTCAAAATCCGAATGTTACGAAGTTCATCGTGCGAGACCTTAGGACTACGGATCTTTGAGGGCTGGAAAACCCACTCAACTGGCACCCGAAACTGGCATCCCTGTCCTCCAGGCCAATAAAGAAAAACCTACTCTTCCATCATTTTACCGAGGTAGGATTATCAACGATAAACTGACACTGGTTGAGGGCAGAGAAAGCGAACCGAGGTTCGATCTTGCTGGCAGAGACTACCTTAAACATTCTAAAAAAGAGCTGAGCATTGGGCTCAATATTTCAAGCTCGGCAACAGAGAAGGAAGATAGCAAGACACCTCCAACTATTGGGAGTCAATTGAGAAGGACATAACCTCACAACAAAGAACACCTCAATTACGGGAGCCGCGAGGGGAAAACTAAAATCAGCAGCAAGGGCTTGTTCATACACGGTGATACAACCATGAGGGGCCTGGTGGACTTTCAAACCCCTGGGTTCTCTATACCAATAATCATCGAGAATGAGGTGGTATTTCTTGAAAAGGGGAATCAACTCTTTCTCGATTATAGTGGAGTAGTCGATAGTAAGATCCTCAAGAAAGTTCTCCAAGTTGAGATCACTACTCAGACGGGACTCCGATGAATGATGAGGGGAAGCTTCTTTATGCCCCCTGAGCTTTTTGGGCCTATGCGAGGGACTGGGTAATTCTAGATTCAATTCCTCACTGCGGAGGCTAGTACCCGAGGAGGAGAAAGAAGAAAAAGACATACTAAAATAAATAAGATTAACCAGGAAGGAAGAACTGACCGGGAGAAAGAGGACAGAAGTCAAGAAGGAAAACCAGGGCTAGGCACGAGCTAAAATGAGCTCACCAAACGCGACTTAGTTTGGGAAATCTCAACCACGCTTGTGATGAAAATAATAGGAAACAGGTTAGTCAAGCCAAAGTTTCAACCTAAAAAAAAAAAAGGCAAAAGGTCCATAGATCGGTCCAGGCCGATCTTGGCGTGGCCGAGGTCGGGGCAGAGCCGAGGTCGGCCTGGTCGACCCAGGCCAAGACCGACCTCGGCCCCGGCCAAGGTTGACCTTGGCCCCAATTGAGATTGGTCAAGAAAAGATGGCCCTAAAAAAAAAAAAAAAAGGGAAGAGGAAGGGAAGGAAAGAAAGAAGTAAATGAGAGTAAAAGGAGAAAAACTAATCTCAAACGTTGGAAGCTTGGCTGCCAAGTGAAGTGATAATTGAGGGGTGGGGCCTTGGCTTATATAGAGGGACCCAAGCTCTCCAACCAAACACCCCTTATAATTCCAATATAATAAATGGTACTCTTAAGCATGAGATTCACATTTAACATGCTCTTGTACATCTCGAGGAAGTCCACACTCAAATAATCTAAAAAATTAGGTTACTCCTCAACCCAACATGATTCTCAGCTTGACTAGAGAAGTGGGGGGGCAAGTGATGTGATATTATCTAAATTACTAAAATACCCCCTGCGTGCTAACCGGATCGCCCAAGAGACTAGCGCATGGCAAGTTCACAATGCGGAGTGGGGAACAGTCTTCTACGACCAGTTAAAGGACACGTGGCAACGCTTGCAAATTAATTAGGAGTAGAGTCCGGAAAATCCGGACCGGATCATGCGACTCGTCCAAAAAATCCGGACCGGATCATGCGACTCGTCCAGAAAATCCGGACCGGACCGGAAAATCCGGAGTGGATTCCGGGCGCCATGCCTGACCACCTCGAGCTTTATCTCGAGTACCCTATAACGGTCTCGGCTATAAAAAGTAGGGCCCCTTACCAGGTAGAAAAAGCCTCCATCTCTTATATTTTCTGCTACCCGCATTTACTCTACTGACTTGAGCGTCGGAGTCTACCCCAGGGGATCCCAGCCCCGTCTTGCATGCTACATTCCCACAAACAACCCCAGGCATAGCCAAGTCTGAAGTTTCCACTCCTGAGGTCCATCCGTCAAGGCAGCACGTGTTGGTCGGTCTCACAAATAATCATCAAATAGGTTTATCCAGAATTTATCCAGACAGGTTGAGTCATCTAAACCAGCAACCTTAGCATCCTCGAGGCCAGAAAATAACTTCTACGGGGGAGATAATACATTACCGCTAATGATTGGAGGTTGTGCTTGCATGGGGTGCTGCTGCTGTTGATACTCCCGCTGTGCATTTGGCTGCTCCACATCAAATGGAGCTTGAAACCTGTTCAGAAAATTTCCACAAACTAAGATCTTGAAGGGCAGTAAATTAAACAATCAGCAGATCACTAGAAAACCATTGCATAAAAATGAACAAAAAGAAATAAATATTTTCAAACCAGTTTTAATACATCTAGTATTACCCTGGAGAATTCTTGTCCAGTTCAGTAGTTGACAAAGTAATTGTAATCAGAGAAACCTGACGATTAATCTCCAACCTGCATAGATCATCACATAAATTAAAATTAAGTAAAAGTAGTTGAAGGAGATGTCATGCAAGGATTCAAGAAGTGCGACAGATTTTACATTTCAAGTCCTTCTTCAATAGGTTCCCATACATCAGTTATCCTTGTTGAGCTGATAGAAGTTTCTTGATACAACCCAGGGACTCTCGTCTGCTTTCAATTCATGTGAGCATATGTTATTATGGGATACCTTCTCTACCTATACAAATTGTGCAAATTATGTAAAAGAAGTTTATGTGAGGCAGCACAAACACACCTTTATTATTTCTGCAATGGTCACAGTCTTACTGATTGCCTGTCCCATTGCCTTCAAGACAATCTCCCCAGCCTGTTTATCCTGAAAACATGTTTCAACACATTGAACAATAATTTATTCTATATCCTGTTTGTTCTTAACAAATTAAGGCATATCAAACTGCATTCCTAACAATTCAATCTCAATCATAATTCAAGCAGACCTCTTTAATAACATGAGTGCACAGGACTCAAAACATCAGATAGAAAGCAGAAGCACATAGTGAATGGTAAATCTACTAATCCTTCACTAATCACCATAGACTTCCATTTCTGCAATACCCAATCATTATTTTAGAAGGATAAAACAACCCCTACATTGCTAGGGAATCTGCACCATCCAACAACATTACAATTTTATCCAAGTGAAAGCACGCATAATGATACATTATAGGGCAAACTTGAATATATAAGAGAACTCAAAAATCCACACCTGTATAGCAATGGAACTGATAACATATTCCTTGGTGACTGTGTGTGTGTGTGTGTGCACGAAGACATATTCTTCCAGTAATCCGAACATCGTTAACCAGGAGGCAGCTTAAATCCATCACAAGGAAACCTTAAGAACTAGAAAAAAGTATTGAGGATTATCAGAATATTACTACAACGCCATGAAGAGGAACTTGAGAAAATCAAGGGAAAGAGTTTTGCCACCTCCATACCTCAATCAAATATCAGGCAAATATGTAAGTGATTGATATGTCTCCAAATTGAGACTTATGCAAATTGGGAATTGAGTAGTTGCAGAATTCAAATTGGAGGGAGAGAGAGAGAATTTGAAATAGGAGGAGGGAGAATTTAGAGAAAAGAGAGAGAGAATTTGGAGGGAAAGATTTATGTTTCTATTCAATTGCATAAATCTCATCCTCGGTGCCTTACTTCCTTTTATAGGCAGCCTCATAGTTGTAACCGCCATGTACAAGTGGCTATAGCTGTAACTGATTAGTACAGCTATGGTTATTACAATTCTAGGCTAATTACAGCCTTGCCACTCCTAGCTACTAATTACATTCAGGTCCTTGCCCCCCCCCCCCCCCCTCTAGGGTTGTGACAGTGATATATGTCATGATGGATTAGAATGAAGCTAGAGTCGGTCAACCAAAGGTTAACAGCTGGTTATTCATTCAGACAAACTTGCAGAAGTTTTCTACACCTAGCAAGCTAACAAGTTGGAGATCAATGAATTTGAGAAGCCTATAGAGGATCTAGGAAAGAATCACAAGTAATATCATGCACATGTGTGCGTGTGCACACACATATTTGACAAAATCAAACACATATTTCAAAAAATTCACAGATATCCAGAGAAAAGAAAGAAACTGTTAGTGCTGTTGGCAAGGATAAAAACAAAAATGAAATCTAAAGGGCCATTTGAATTTGTTATCAGTTTTCAGATTTTGTGTTAGTTTCGATTTTCAGTTAGAAAAATGAAAACTATCATCTCATTTGATTTTGTCATCAATTGCCAAAAATTTGTAAACTGAAAATGTAAACACTGTTTGTTTTTTCAGTTTGTGTTCAATTTTTTTTTTTTTTTTACATAAAATGTGATAGAATTATTGTCAAAATAAATTACTATGTTATTCTCTACAATTATGAATTAAATCCTTGAACATTTTAATCAATTTTTCTTTTTTAGTAGAAATGTGATGAATTGCATTTCAAATATTAGAGATGTGTCTCCATTTAAACATATATGGAAATGCAAACCCCTAAAATCAACTAATTCTTCACTTTTTTTTTACTAGGATGTGATGGATTGTATTTCCATGCTTGTTCTAGGACAATCCAGTTTTAGCAAGCAAAACCCTCATCACAAAAGTGAACCCAACAACGAACCTGAAGAACAATAACTATAGAACATATTAGTTCATTACTGAAAAAAAAAAATACAAGATAGCTAAAAAAAAATCACAGAAAATTGTACGTGAGAAGAATGGACACCCAACAAAGTGAGACATTGGATTTTCAACAGTCAACACACATGTTACAGAAAGATCAGTTTCAGCAAGCAAAACCCTCATCACAAAGTGGAATGAATACATTGTTGCAAAGTTCAAGCTTAGAAGAACAAGAAAATAAAAAATGGTCTTTTGCAATCAACGCCTATCAGTGTCTAAAAGCACAGAGAAGCTTCAACAAAGCTCTCAGAACAAAGCGCACACACCCACACTTCGGAGAGGAGGTATGGACAAATCAAGGAATTGGGAAGCTTGTACGAAGATCAAACATGATGTATTGTCAGACATAAGAGGAGATATGGGAAAGGCACAACTCCTACACTGCCCCTTTAGGCTGAGTGTGTTGGTGGTGTTTCTGAGCTTGCTGATGACCTGCAGCACAAATCCTCCTCTCTTTCAGTTGGAGCTGAGCTTTGGAAGATTGAGTGAAGAGGATGAGCTCACTGATGGTGCCATCTCGTCCGATCGGAAAATCAAACCAATTAGCGTTGGCACCTTCTGATTGTAACACTGGAGCCAATGAGCTCGATGAACAGGTGTAACGACCCATTATCAGGTCTAAAATATTTTATCATTATTTTATGTGTATAATGTGTTATTATTTGAGTAAGGTGTTGGCAATATTTTATGTGGCAAAAAATAAATAAAACAAAAACAAAATTTTAATAAAGATGGTATTATGTTGAAAAGTCAAAGAAATTGGGATATGTGGAAAAGTCAAAATTATTTGGGGGAAATGGAATGTATAAATATGTGTATATTGTTTTAGATTTTATTTAAGTGATAAATGCAAAATTACATAAAGGGTATAGTATATATATGTGTGCGCACGCATAAGTGAGGGGCAAAATGGAAAAAGGCCAAGTGGGGAGTGAGGTGGCAGACATTCCCCCATTTCCTCCTTATTTTCCTCCTCCTTACTTCTTTGCTCCCTTCTCACTCTCCTGTTAGTATTTCTTCTTCTTCTTCTCGTTTTCTTCTTTTGTTGATTTGGAGCTTCAAGGGGTGTGGATTTGCAGCATCTAGCAGGCTTTTTCTTCTCTAAATTCAGTTTCTCCATCCAAGGCAAGTTTCATTCCTTTCGTGCCTCTCATTTCAAAGTTATTAAATTTTCGACCAAATTGTGCATATTATACATTTCGGGCTATAACTTACTGAGTTTCGATCCAAATCGAGATTCGTTTGTTGCATTATAAACTAAACTTCTTAAGCTTCGTTTTGATATATTACTTTGATTATTTGGCTAAGTATTGAGCCTGTAAGTGCCCTGTGAAATACATACTCGAATCTGAAATTTTTGTTTCCGTGTAATCTGTCATTGCTTTGGTTTTTGGCCTATAACTTTCTATGTTCATATCCAAGTTGAAATCTATTTGTTGCTATGTAAACTAGACTTCATGGGCTTCGTTTTGATATATTACATGAATTATTTGGTTAAGTTTTGAGCTTGTAATCGCCCTGTCAATCTGTGTTTAAAATCTGGAATTTACTGTTTCCGTGTAATCTGACCATGCTTCAGTTTTTGGGGTATAACTTTTTGTAGTGATATCCAATTTGAGATCTGCCTTTTGTTCCATAAACTAGATATCATAAGCTTCGTTTCGATATATTACTTGCATGAATTGCTTACGTTTTGAGCTTGTAACAACCCTGTTAATTTTTGCCAAAAATCTAGAAATTTTACTGCCTAAGTAATCTGCCTTGCTTCGGTGTTTGGGTAATAACTTTTTGAGGTTATTTCCAATTTCGAATCCATTTGTTGTTTCAGAAACTAGAGATTTGGGGCTTCGATTTGAGTATATTATTCATAATATTTGACTACGTTATGAGCCCGGAATAGGTCCCCAAAGTTGCAGCTAAAATCTGAAAATTTTGGGAATTTGTTGATTCAAATTCTTTCTTGTGTTGCTACACTTCCTATGTTAATATCATGGTTCTTGTCTATGCAAAACTCTCATTTTGATAAATGGGTTGTATCTCCCTTGTTTTGCTAAGTTTTGTGATTTTCTTGTATTTTTGTGGAGTCTTGTTAGAAACCTCAATAGGGTTTTGTATCACCCTATATTTCTTAAGGAATGATACTTTTATTGGTTAGAGACTTTATTTTATGCAAGTTTTGGTGTTTCTTGTATGAATAGTTGCATGATAGATATTTTGCACACCTATTATTTTGCGCGGCAATTATATTCCACATGGAAAAAAAAAAAGATATCCAAAAATATTGTGGAAGAGCGCTTGACACGAACAAGCTATTGCTATAATTCCAGTAAGTGGGTCTCGGTCCACAATTTAATGAATGTATTGAGATTATGTATGTACATGTATTTGTTATATATGGGCCAAGGGCCACATATGAATAGTGAAGTGGGTGCATGATTTATACATATATAGTTGTGAGGCATGTCATTAATTATTGTAATTGTTGTGTGTAGCTCTAATCTATTCCGATTTCGATTATTCATGCCTCAATTCAAATACTCTCACTTGCTTCATATATTATACTTGCCGAGCCTTGTAGCTCACCTTGCTTCTTTACGTCATTCCAAGTAAGGGAAAAGAGATCATTGAGGGTGAGTCCAGTGAAGTCAGAGTCACTAAGTAGAGTATGTGTATAGAGATGTACCAACCAAAAAGATCCTTGGCAGTTGTTTTGAGAGCGTGTTGGAGAAATTTTATTTTGTGTTTAAATTTGTGATTGCCTTTTTTTTTTTGGGGGGGGGGGGGTTGTATGGGTCGTTAAGCCAAAGACAATGTTAACCAAAGGATATTGTAATCTTTATTTTGGACTATTGTTAGTAAGTAAATTGGGGTTGTAATCATGTTAAACTTATATCTGTATCAATTTTGTGGGGACCTCCTTTCAGATTCCTATGCTAGCAAGATATCCAGAAGTGGGCCCTTACAACGAGAGTGAGGTGAGCATCATGAGATAGGATGACACTCAAATGAAATGAATTTACCATGTTAGGTGTTTCTGAGAAATTTTGATTTTTTTTTTCAACCATAGTCCATTTTGGTGGAAACAGCAACACTGTCAAATGGGTTGCCACTTTTGGTTTCCATTTTTTCCAAAACAGCAAGGAAAATGTTGGAAACACACATTTTCAAACATCCCCTGATAAAATAGTAGCATTATTGGGAAGATAAGGATGGACACGATGACGTCAAGAAAGAGGGTAAATAGTGATGCAAATGTTTAAAAGTAGGCTCTGCTGAATACTGGTGCAAAGCAAGGTGCTGAAATCTTACATGTAACAAAGACACCCTATAGCGTGGCATATAATATCCAGAATCCTCTAATCTAATCACAAACTAGCAGTGTAGACCAAAAATGAACTCCTAAATCCTGTTAGTCAACAGTTCATTTCATATATTCATTTGTTAATTATTATGAGAGATCACGAATTTTTTAATATATTAAGAGAGACATACAACAATGGACCAATATGGACATGTAAAAATACAGAAAAAAGCAAACACACACAGTAGACAGATCGAAGCACACAACTTTATATGACTGCAAACAAAAATCAAAGTTTGAAACTGTGGTCTATTTGGTTAGTGTTCCAAAATTCTGATTCCGAAAATTATGGTGAAGTTGTTTAGAGAACTGCGATGAGAAAATTTCCCTTGGGCACAGGGTTTGAAGAACAGAAACAAGAAATGATTTTGCCAAGCCAGCGTTACTTAAAGAGATAATCTCAACGAGATACAGTAATGAAGATTTCATCCCTAGAGAGAATAATCCTTTTTAATTCTTCTTTCCCTATACTTTCTCAGCAACCAAGCATACAACGGCCATAAATCCATAAACACTAATAAATTATGCATTTTCAACTCGGATGCAGAAAGAAAAATCTCAAGACACTGCAACTTTCAAGATTCGAGACCTAATGCAACAGGAACCCTTTTCACATCGACAAAAGCCAACCCCAATGGAGGTTGAATTAAATCGTTTCCCATCCAAAACCAAAACACCAAAAATCAACAGAAGGAACAAAAAGAAAAAGCCCATAGAAAGAATTGAAGAGAAAAAAAAAAAAAAAAAGATGGTTACCTGAAGAAGAGTGGTGGCATAGCCAATGTAGTTGCGAATGAGACCTTGCGCCGTGACTCTGATCTCGTTCTCGTTTATGGGTTCTTCGGGCCTCGGCTTCTCCACCCTCTGGTACCTATCCATCACTCCCCCACCGGCGGCAACAAGACGAAGGCGAAGAAGAAGAAAATGATCGGCGGTGGGAAACCCTAGAAGTAGTAACTGCACCACTCTATATTTGTGCTGGTTTGTGGGCTTTCCAGAGGAACAGAGGACCAGCTAGAAGCACCAGAGCGTTTTGCGGTGGTTGTGAAATCGGGGACACGTTTTGCTCAACCTCTCTCTCTCTCTCTCGGATTTTGATTTGGTAAAATGTGCCCATCACCCCGACCCGACGCCTCTGACCCAACCCCCCTCTTATCTTACGTTTGATTACACCAATGGAGATAAAAACGAAAGATTGAACGACACATAACCTATTATGCGCTGAAATGTCTTCGGCTATTTTTAAAATATTTTTATTTCTAAAACTTTATTTTTAAAAATAAAAATAAATTATATGAAACGCTGCATTATTTAAGGTCATATACAATTTATCTCTTGTACTTTTGATTGTATCAAATAATCCCCTTACACTTTTAAAATATTACAATCAGCTACAATTTATTATTATTTTATACAATTTTATGCAATCTATTGGTTAATCAATGCAAAATTTTATATTTTTTTGATATATTAAAATTCTATATGTAGAATTATGTATTTTGTATGTAAATTAATGTACAAAATTATGTAAAATAATAATAAATTGTGGTTGATTATAACATTTTGAAAGTATAAGAGAGTTATTTGATGTAATAAAAAATACAGGAGATAAGTTACGCATGATTCTAAGTGTAGGGTTTCATATAATTTATCTTAAAAATAATTTTAACCTATTTTTATAATTTTAAAAATATTTTAAAATAATTTTATAATATTTAAAAAATATCATAAAAATGTTTTTATCGACAAGAATCATCTCTAATTAGAAAGAGAATTTTTTTATCTCTAATTTAAAATTTTTTAATTTTTAAAAATTTATTTAAATGTATCATAAAATTTATGTTTATTTTTATATTAAATATCTATTTTTTTATAATTTTTTATATTAAAAATTATATTTATAAAAAAATTCTTATATATTTTTTTCATGTTTATATTTTTTTTTTAAATATTATTTTATTATTTTCATTTCTTGTATTTTATTTATTTTCGTATTAAAAATTAAATATTTAATAAAAAAATTAATAGTTAATTAAGTCTTAAACTCTTTTTATTCTTAATTAAAAAATGAGTGGACATGGCAGAGCGAAAAAGTAACGGCGGGGAAAAATCACAGGAAACGAGTACACAATGGGCTAACCTTTCACTGCACCACAAGCCGCCACGTGTCCCCCCAACTACCAGGGAAACCCTCGCGGCAGTAGTAGAAGAAACAAATTCACATCTTCCACGCTTTCCCTGTCAGTTTCAAACAAACAGTGCTTCCTTCTTCCTTGCAGTCAGTGGAGGCCTAGTTTTCTCTCTAGATTGAGGTTAACCGCCATGGACGTGGCTGGCCAGCTCGTCTGCTGCGGGATCGACCATCTGCGCCACGCTCCGTCTCCTCCTCCTCGTCCGTCGCCGTCCGTCGTACGTATTCGGAGGCGGACCGGCGTCGCCGTTCGCGCCGTCGCCACCGAGCCCAAGCCGGCCGGCACCGGGGCCTCCAGGTCGCCTCCGCAGAAGCTTGTGAATGGATCGCCGGGATCGTCGCCCGCCAAGCCTGTCAATGGCGTTTCGACGGTCAGTTACGGAAAAACTGAGCTGATTTTCGGTTTAGTTTGTGCGCGAAGTAGTTAGTTACTTATTGTTTGAAGTAATTGACGTGTTTCTTGGTGAGAGTAAGAAAAATTAAAGCGAACTGTAAGGTTAAGTCTTGCGCTTTTGGTTGCGGAATGTCATGTTCGGGACTAGGAATCCTTTGTAAGAGAAGATGAGGAGCAGCTAACATTTCTTATACCAACAATTTGCTATTTTCTTGGACAATGAAACTAGAAAATGACAAGTATCTATTCCTTTCTTCCTCATTTTCTAGGTCAGTCACTAATATGAGGAAAATTTAGTCCACTTCTGTTAACATTTCTAAAATCAAAATATGAGGTTTCTTCCTCGTGTCTATTGGTAATTCAAGAAAGTGCAGTTTGAAAGTTAGTGCACTTGCTTGTACATGGAATTGCCATTTTCGCTTGATATGGTTAATCTTTTTGATATACTGATGGTTCAAAATTGGGAATCCCAGAGAATGGAAGATGTCTCAAAGGAGATCAAAAGAGTCAGAGCACAAATGGAAGAAAATGAACAGTTGGCGACTCTTATGAAGGGGCTTAGGGGTCAGAATTTGAGGGATTCCCAGTTTGCTGATGACAATATTCAACTTCGCCTTGTTGAGGTTTGTCTGTTCTATTGATTGCGCATTAATATCAAGTTTTTACTGGTGATTTTTGTATAATTTTAGTGTGATCATTCTGAAGAAAATAGAGCAGGTTCTAATGCACTTTACCAATTGGTTAGCTGTTGAAAAATATGTATACTGACCTCTCTCTCTCTCTCTCTCTCTCTCTCTCTCTGTAGTAACTTTAGCAGATAAAAAGATATAGCTTCATCTCAGAGGAGTTCCTAGTTTAGATTATGAAGCATTGAGTGGTCTATGGGTCTGCAGCCATTTGACCGGAAATCTTTCCCAGGAGAAATTCAATTCTGAGTTTCTGTTAGCTGTAATTTCCAGAGTTACCTGATTGTTGTATTCTTTTTAAAGTTTAAAATTGAGTTTGCCTATGAGTTTCTCAATGAATTTATGAATTAATATTTGTTTCTTTAATAATTTTTAAAATTTTAGTCAATCATTTTAAAAAGAATAGTAACTGATTTATTCTGACCAACTACCAAGGGAACATGTATACTCTAAAATAAAGCTATCAAAACTGTGCATGTAGTAGGTCTAGGAAGATAAGCAGATTGACGTCCAAGAAGAGGGTTTTGAGAATTTGGTTTAACTTTGATTTTGTCATTCTGGCAGAGCCGGCCCTATAGTAAGGCCAGCAAGGCGGCCGCCTGGGGCCCCCAAATTAGGAGGGCCCCAAATTTTAAAAATTTGTTATTTATATATATATATTTATTTTTAATAATAAATATTTTATTAAAAAATTATATACAAAATACAATTTGATAAAAATATCAATGATGATAAAACAAAATCTGTTGAAAAATCCTTTAGAGTTGATTATTTTATGTACACAGTTGATCAAGTCATTTCTTCACTTCAAAATAGGTTTGAGTAATTTGGAATATATAAAAAATTTCTATGCAATTTTAAGAAATTAAAATCAATGGATGAAGATGTTTTAAAAGGATATTGTTTGAATCTTAAAAATGTTCTTAAATTTGATGGACTTTCTGATATAGATGGTTTAGATTTATTTTTAGAATTAAGAGTGTTAAGAGAAACTTTTTAAAAGGAAAAAAATGGTACATTGAAAATTCTTCACTACATCAAAATAGTTGATTATTTTCCAAATGCATATATTGTTACTTATAGAATATTATTCACAATTCCAGTTTTAGTGGCTTGTGCTGTAAAAAAAATTTCAAAATTGAAATTGATAAAGTCATATTTGAGGTCAACTATGTCACAAGAAATATTAAATAGATTAGCTATATTATCCATTGAATATGGTTTATTAGATAAACTTAATTATGGAAATTTAATCAACGATTTTGTATCTCAAAAAGCAAGAAAATTTAATTTTACATAAAACTGAGTATAGTTCAACGCATATTTGTGGAATAAAATTTGCTCATTATTGGTGAACTTTACCTTTTTAGTGTTATCAATTTAATGCTTTATTTTGTTTTCTTCTATAGGAAAATCAGGAATGTATAGTTTTTTACTCGAGTTGCACTAACTTTCTTAGAGTTTTAAGAAAAAATTAGTTTTATTTATTCTTTGTTTATTGTAGTAGGTTGTTTAGCATTTTTTAATCTCTGAGACATTATATTTTAGTTAAAAATTCACTATCATTAAAAAATTATCAGATTTTGTAGTTGATTGAACTTCAACTTTTTTTTTAATTTAATGAAATGATAAAAAATTTTAGTAAAAAAATATATTATTTATTTTTTTATAAAAAATTAATACTCTTAAGAAGGCCTCTATAAATTTTTTCGCCTAGAGCCCCCAGATTGGTTGGGCCGCCTCTGCATTCTGGATGGGGATTATGACTATTTTTTGCAACTTTGTAACTTTTCAGTGTTATATAAGATTCATGTAGACTAACTATGAGAGAAAGAAACAATATTTGTCAGTGCAGGTCAATTAGTTTTGCCTTTGAAGCACAAATGTGGAAATGGTTAGGACACGTATTAGTTTTGCCTTTGAATCAAAAACTAACTTAGGTATGCACACATATACAAGAGTTGAATGTGGTTAACCTAATATGGGCATATGCCTTGGTCTTAGATGGACTTAATCTTGCTTTGGTATAATTTGTCAATTCAGGTTCTAAGATATAATTTCACCTTATTTATGATGGGAGTGGATAGCATTGGCAGAGAAAATCTGAAATGTGTATATGCTAGGGAACATGCTGAAAAAATAAAGTGGTTAGGTATTGTTAATTGTATCCAGCCTTATGATTAATCAATGAACTTTGGCCTGTTCATATTGCAAAAGGGACTTAGAGAGCTTAATAAGCTTGAAGCCAGTGGTTAAATTATTTCAGAAGAAGTTAATTAAATGTATTTTGCTATCAAATAATTCAAAGTTGTGATTCACACAAGGTTTTAGCTATGTGATCATAATATTTTAAAACTTCTTATGGACATGTGGAATACTGCATTCCATTTACAAGCAATTCACTGAGTGTGATGCTCTCTGCCGCTTTTATTCCTTTTTAGGTTGATGAAAGCAGTGAGTTTTTGCCTTTGGTGTATGATCCTGCTACCATCTCTGCATACTGGGGAAAGAGACCACGTGCTGTTGCAACTCGTATTGTGCAGTTACTATCTGTTGCTGGAGGTTTTCTTTCAAGTCTTCTCTGGGATGTGATAAACAAGAAGGTCAAAGAGGTAAATCTTTGTTGTGCTTCTGATATTTCACCTATTACTAGTTTTTTATCCTTATATTTGTTTCTGGTACAGTAAAAGGAATGTGTGAACTTCTGTTCTTTGGGTGACTTTATTTTCTCACTTTATAAATATTTCAATTTTACTGGAAACATCTCTTCACAAGTGAATTTTAAATTATCTTTAATAGCAAAGAGAGTGAAATTCTTTTTGCTAAAAGTTCCTTTCTAGGTCATCTTTACTTGATTGTATGTTGACCTTAATCCTTGTAAGTTTGTGATTTGTGTTTATTAGAGCAGGATTGTCAAAGTTTATGAGAAGAAGGGTCTAAAAGTAGCATGGCATGGAGAGATGAAATTTGAGTGTTGGAGACTACTTTATAGACAAAAGAAAAATTAGATCAATGTATTCCTTTCATGTTGGCAATCAAGGCTCTAATAAATGTGGAACTTGTACAGGCAAGTTACTTAAATTGGTAATTTCCCTGACACCTTTGCATGAATAATTTAATAGTAATGACATAAAACCCATGAAAAAATAAGTTGTCATTTTGTAATTTCAATTTTTGTAGCTGGAAGAATCAGAAAGTCAGCAGATACTTGTATTAGAACTATATATAATTTTGACAGCTGGAAGCATGTTGACTGTATGCAATTTTTATCAACTGCGCGCGCACGCACACGTTGAATAACGAGGCCACAAAATTAGGTCGCAAAATTAGAAGAATTTCTAACTTTAAAAGACAGATCTTTTTCCATGGCTAAAATAAAAGTTTTGGAACTCAGTAGGATTCAAGAAAATCCACGCATTGCCACCCCAGCCCTCACTGTTTAGATCAATTTATACCATTTTCCAGAACTTGTTTTAGTTTTTGATGCATCTATTATGTGGGAAAGTACACTTAGTTGCCAAGCCTTAATCACACTAGGTGGGAAAAACTTAGGGCTACACAAACAATATTAAACCAGTGTATAATAATGGAATCATATGTAAAGCTAAGCCAAATCTTAAGTCTGGATGTGATCCATGCTGTGCCAACCTCTACCATTGGTCACAATCAGCTTGTTTACCGGACACAACCCCAAAAATTGAAGTCGTCACCTGCTTGTTTATTAAGTGACTAGTCATGGTCCCTGTATAAGATAGCATTTTGACCTGTAACTGTATGAGCTCTGAACATCTCCGTAATTGGGAGATTATTTCACAAATGATGATATTCCATCTTATCATCCCTGTATCAAATGTGCTCACAGGTTTTAAATTTTGCCTTTACATGTCTACATTTCTTTACAAATTTTCCTTTTATGCTGATTACTGTTTTCAATTTTTAATAATTAGAATGAAGTCACTCGAGCAATTGAGCTAAGGGAGATTGTTACCTCTTTGGGTCCAGCATACATAAAACTTGGGCAAGCACTGAGTATTCGACCGGATATACTGTCACCTGCCGCAATGACTGAGCTGCAAAAGCTCTGCGACAAGGTAGGAGTGGACTTTCTTTTTATGCATTCCAGCTTCCATCAGGGGAACGTATGACCTGATTGAATTTTACTGAATCCAGTTATTATTATTTTGCTCTTTTTTACAATCAGGTTGCGCTCTCTCTGTTATAGCTAGGAGAAGCTCTAGCAAACTGTCTTCCAATATGAAAACCTTAAAAAATTCAGTTTGCTTTGATGCAATATAATGTGTGTATGTTTTAGAACTTACATCATATGTTCTCTTGTTTCTTGAAATGAACTTTTGAATTTTGTTAAAGATGAATATGATGATGGGTTCCTGAAAACTGTAAAGTGGGGCTGAGTGAGTTGCGAATTTTAGCATTGCTCTTAAATGTTGTTCCATGAAGTCACTTAAGTGACATTGGAGTATCATTGGATGCAATGCCCAATTTCCTTGCTTTGCCAGTGATGAAATCTCGATATTTTATTCTGTTGATTTCTTCTACACGTGGCTTTCTTGATGCCCATCCAACTACAAGCAGCTTCTGATCAAATATATTATATATGATGTCTCGTCAGAATTGAACACGTCAATGCAACACTTCTGAACATTATGAAATTGGTCAAAGCATGATCTGCAGTCACAGATCTGAAAATTTCAATGCAGTACTACTAGTCTACTAGAGTCATCTAGAGTTGTATAACATTTTGAACATTATGGTTAGTGAAACTTGAAGCAACAATTTAAGTAGTATAATTTAACATCTTAGCTGGATTCTGCATACCATGATTGCTTTGGGTAAAGATCATTTTCTCTTCATTTGACCGTGTAACGTTAGAAAGTGGGATATGTGCATATGTGTATATAGCTTACAGTTGACTTGATTTTTCTTACATGTAGCGTGTCTCAGTGAGTTACTTATGACAAAAAAGACAAAATTGTGTCAATATCTGAAAGATATAATGACCAGCAGTTAATTTGAGTGCTCTCACCTAATGAAAAACTGTGGAGCTGTGGGGATCAACTCCCAGCAGACGTGGATGTGCTTCTCACCAGGGATGAAAAGAGTGGGGATAAACCCAAAAATAAAAATAAAAAAAGAAGAAGAAGAAATTGAGGGAAGATTGTATGGAGACAAGCATCTTTTTGGCCAATTTATGCATTAGTAGAAGTTTCATTTGACTTCAATTCTGTTCTTAATTTTTTATTTCCATTTTTAAAATTTTGTAAAAAAAAAAAAAAGATTGTTTATAAAATTTTGAAAACAGAAACAAAAAACTAAAATGAAATTACAGTCAAACGAGCCCCTAGAAATTCAATTTTGGCAACAGTCAAAGAGTATTCTCAAATGTGTGTAGAATTAGATTTGTGATGCTATGGTATTATTTTCACTGACAATGCTGAGATTTTTTTTATCTTTTCAATATTTAAAGGTTCCATCATTTCCAGATGATGTGGCTATGGCTCTTATAGAGGAGGAGCTTGGTCAGCCTTGGTATAACATCTATTCTGAACTGACATCTTCTCCAATAGCTGCTGGTAATCTTGGCAGTCAATAAAATTACTTTACTAATTTATTTAAGATTGAGGTGTCCTCTCTCTCTCTCTCTCTCTGGTGGTGGTGGTGTCTCTCTATTTGTTAAGTTGGGATTTTCTAGTTTGGAAAAATGAACCGTGATTGCTCATATGTTTGTTCACTTAAAATGCCAAATATTTGAGTCTTCTCAAGCCTGAAATCATACTCATTTGCTCAACAACAACAACAAAATGCCAGCTTTTGATCCTTCAAATTTATTCCTGAATTTGTCTCTAAAACATGACTATAAAATGCGTGGCCTTGTTACTTATTTCTGAAGTTCATCAATTCCACATTGCTTATTCTTCTTGTGAAAATTCTTTTGCAGCATCTCTTGGACAGGTTTATAAGGGTCGGCTAAAAGAGAATGGGGACTTGGTTGCTGTAAAAGTACAGAGGCCTTTTGTCCTCGAGACAGTAACAGTCGATTTATTTATAATAAGGAATCTAGGGCTGGTTCTTCGGAAGTTTCCTCAGGTAATATTTTTAAATCACAAGTTTTGAAGTTTCTTTACCATTTTGGAATGGAGTTTGTCACTTGTTTGAGTGTCAAACAAATGTTTCAGTAATGTTTTTGCTCCAATGTCATTTTTTTCCCCCAGGTCTCTATTGATGTGGTTGGATTGGTGGATGAATGGGCTTCCCGCTTTTTTGAGGAGCTTGATTATGTTACTGAGGGTGAAAATGGAACACTCTTTGCTGAGATGATGAAAAAGGACCTTCCACAGGTAAGTGTTATCACCGCTAAGAGTTCCTAGAGCGAACACACCCCCCCCCCCCCCCCCCCCCCCCCCCCCAAAAAAAAAAAATAATAAATAAATAAATAAAAATACGCGCGCACGCACACACCCCGTGGTCTCTAACTTACTTGTGGATGATTTATGCTTGATTGGACCAACTAAACTGGAAACAAATCCAAAGCTAGACATGGTTTATTGAAGTCCAAAATCACTACCTTCCAAACATCTGTACAAGCCTTAAAGCTCTATAGTCCTGTTCAATGTTGTCAGCCTAAACAACTTTTTATAATCAGCAAAGATAAAATATGGCTTCCAAGGTGTCCCAACATTTGTTGTGCACCAATGGACAAGTTTTCTTATTTGATGATTGCTCAATGAATTAGAATAAACATATCCTTGAACTTTCTTTACAGAGTTCTTTATTTAGTTTATTCATGACCCTTGTCTATTATTAATCTCATACAGATATGTATAGTAATAGGGGGACACCTGTTCGAGTACCGCCTTGGCCAAAAGGATGTAGAAAAGAAAAGAGAAAATATTTTCAGTACTGAGTATTCGAAATTTTAATGTTCTTGAGCAGCTTTGTTTTCTACTTTATGTAAAGCAAAACATCTATTTCAAATAGCATCCAAGGATTCATGATATTGTCATATTTTTGTATCAGGAGCCTTCCCTCCTTTTCTTTTCTTTCAATTTCATTTACTGAATTGGGTGCTAGCAACATTTAAATGTTGCTCTCTCCCGTTTCCAATGTTGCTTTCAAGATATTCTTATAATATTCTATAAAATTTCACTGTTTCAGGTTGTTATACCAAAAACCTATCATAAATATACTTCAAGAAAGGTTCTCACTACACAATGGATAGATGGGGAAAAGCTTTCACAAAGTACGGCAAGTGATGTTGGGGAACTGGTCAATGTGGGAGTCATATGTTACTTAAAACAGGTATATGCTTCCAATCTGGTTTGCTATTATTTAGTGTTCATTCATAATATAATTTATTTATGATATTAGATCCTCCGCTCCTTTCTTTACTTAGTATTTACAGTTACAAGCCGGGGATTGAGCTAGAAAATGGTAAATATTACAGCATTGTTGCACTTGTCTTATGAAAGGAACTCACTTATGGACTGCCTGTCCTGTCCTTTCTAGTTTTGGATTGAAAAACTGTTGCGGAAGAAAATTAGAATTTTTATACCTCTCATGATCACTAAAGTTGGACTGTTTAGTACCCTGCCTTACGAGTCCTTGCTTATATTGTTTTAGTTCAACATGCTGTTGCTGCAAATGCATGTGGATGTTCTCAGGGGTTCTAAAATCAATTATGTTTTCTTGTATATATGGACGAACTCTTGTCATCAACCTCATGTTTACGCATTGCCACTTTGGATTTTGCAGTTGCTTGATACTGGTTTCTTCCATGCTGATCCTCATCCAGGGAATTTGATCCGAACACGAGATGGGAAGTTGGCTATACTTGATTTTGGTAACAATTTTCTTCATAAAATGCTGAAACATCATCTTTCCACACGGTTAAAAGCATTATAGACATTGTTTTTTGAAGTTAGTTCATGGATCTTAGTTTCACTTTCTACTAGTCAGTGAAGTTTTTGACTGGGACTCACTCTAAATCATTACTGATGAATATCTCGTCTCAAGAAGCAGTTTCAGGATTACAGTGCAACTTGCTGAAGATTAAAGTTGTTGAATGCATATCTGTGGGAGAAAAAAAGTGAAGCCATGGAACGTGGAATTTAGATAAAATCTACTGTTTACTTAATGAAATGACCTATTACTGTATAAGCTAAAGAAGTCAACTAGCATTAAGGAAGTTTCATAGTTGAATTGTCATAATTTTTCTTTGTGTTGATAAGAAACTGAACGCCACATTAAATGAAATGACAATTTAAGTAAAAAAAAAAAATACCCTGAAGAAAGATTTTTTACAAGCCAAACTTCACAGTTGCAAAGAGGATAAAGTATGCCTCCTGAATGATGCAGTGAACTTTTTTGATATGTTGGCATCTGCTTGGGGTGTGCAAATTAATTTTATATTTACAGTGTGTTAATGCATGAATAGGGTGGCTTATTCTAATGTATGCTCTTGCTTTGATAGGCCTAGTTACGAAATTAAAAGATGATCAGAAATATGGGATGATTGAAGCTATCGCTCACCTCATTCATCGGGATTATGGAGCTATAGTCAAAGATTTTGTCAAACTCGATTTCATTCCAGAAGGGGTTAATTTGGATCCTATCTTGCCTGTTCTGGCCAAGGTATTTGATCAGGCACTCGAAGGCGGGGGAGCAAAAAATATCAACTTTCAGGAGCTGGCATCAGACTTGGCTCAAATAACATTTGACTATCCATTTAGGATACCACCTTATTTTGCGCTTATAATTAGAGCAATAGGGGTGCTAGAAGGCATAGCATTGGTGGGGAACCCAGACTTTGCAATTGTAGATGAAGCTTATCCATATATTGCACAGGTATGGGAATACTATAGCTACATGGCCGTTCATTGTTGTATGATAAACACAAACACACAAGAATGCATGTGCTACATCACCCCACTTTTCCAAGAAACACGCGTACTTCTTGTTGTCAAACAACAGTGCTTGTCAGACACTCCATGATGAATCTTAGGGCTGCCTTCAAATATGTCCAATTATTACTTTTTATTTATGTAGAACTGGAAACTATTCAAACACATGGATGCATGTATCCACCGTAGGAAAATATGTCTCTTGCTTAATGCACACTTGAAGTATATTGAAAGTTTAAAGAAAAGAACTTAGAAACCTAATGAGGAAATTAGATGCTAAGTACTTGTTAATATCTCTCTTTATGGAGGTGCTAACTTTAGACTTCTAAAACCAGACTTCAAGTTATTTATGACTATAGCCCTCAAATAGAATGTAGAATGTGGGAGATGATCTTATAAATATTTGGGTATAAAAAAGAGCACCCCAGTGCATGAGGCTCTCCACTATTTGGGTATTAATGTAAAGAAAATGAAGAAATCATGAGTATTTTCAAATGTGCATATGAAATATATGTCATTGTCATGTTATGCATCACTTAATTCCTTTAAATTACTGTGTTTGTGCAGAATCTTTTCATGTTCACCACATTTTTGGTTTTTAGCCACTATAGGATGCAGTCTTGGCTTTAGAAACCATGTTAGTTTGCTCCTTGTTTGGATGGCTGTCTTTTGTGAATAGTATTCACATCACTTAACAGGATTGTAAATAATTATCAAACCTAATATAGTCGTATTTGGATGGATTACAGAATCCAGACTGAAAAAATTCTCTGTGTATTATAGTAATTATCACTGTGGCTAACATCTTGCTCAATTCATTTTATAATCCTAGTGAATATTTGGAAAGATCTTCCAGTGGAAAGTTACTGTCAGAAGATTTCTGGTATCCTTGATGGTTATGGTGTTCATTAAGTTAAACCATTTTTAAGGATCAATTTTTCCAGCTTGGCCAGCTGAAGACAATTTCCTTGCACGAAAATTTTTTAGTATCATCCTAGTATGGCTATTGGAAGTTGATGAAGCTATTTAAGTGTTTTGGCAAGAAGTCTTAGTGCTGAATAGCATTTATCAGAAAACTTTGTCCAACTTATTCAAGAAACCAGTTGTGGATTACTATTTCATTTTGACTTTTTCTATCTCATGATACACTCATTCCACATTTCTGTTGGGGTACTTTATAGATTAACTATAAATTTCTTCTGCTCCTCATTTTGTTTATGTCTTTTGATGGCAATGTCAGAGGCTCCTGACTGATGAATCCCCACGTCTAAGGAATGCTCTTCGCTACACAATATATGGGAAATCTGGAGTTTTTGATGCTGAAAGGTTCATAGATGTCATGCAAGCCTTTGAGAATTTCATAACTGCAGCCAAAAGTGGCGGTGGTGAGGATCTGAATGGGAATATGGCTGAGCTGGGAATTCTGCATGGTCAAAGTGGTTTTGTCTATCCTGGATTTCCATTTAGTTCAACTCAAACTGAGCAGCCAGTTCAAACAAGAGCTGCCTTAGCATTTCTGTTGTCAGACAAGGGGAACTTTTTCCGTGAGTTTCTTTTGGATGAGGTATTTGAAAGTAAATTCATTTATTCATCTAATTTGCAGCATTTACCAGACTTTCTTGATGTGTGACATTACTATTTTACATATTTGCGTATCACTACTAAGAATTGTTTTATTGTCACTGTCGTTGCTGTTTTCAGTAGCAATTTGGCAAGACATAATGATTTGCAGATTGCACTACTGCAAAAGTACCAGCAAGGAAAATAAGGGGAAAAAATGTAATAGGTCCTAAGTTATTGTTGAAACGCTGAAAACTTTCAGTTTGATTGGTAAAATATAATTCAATTGTTTCTTGTGTCATTGTTAATGGTTCAAGATTGCTATATATAGTGTCAATTCAGCATGAAGAAAAGATCAGTTCATTTTCTTTACTGCTACAGACTGAAACGGTTACCTCTAGACACTCCACGTATAAGATCCATGATTTTCCATGGTTCTCTTGAGTGTCTTAGTATTAACCTACAATCTATTGTCTGTTTCCCTTTTGATTTTGTAGTTTTAGAACATAATTCACTAAATACTTGATGTTTTCTATACATGCAAGGGCCAGGGGCCCTTTTTTCTTTTTTTTGATAAGTAAAGTCTCATAAAACTTAGCAGTCCTTTTCTGGTTTTTGTTTTCGTTTTCTGTTTTAAATTTGTTGTCTATTTTGCAGTAAATCATTATTCTTTCCCCTGCCTTAGTACACCAGAAGTACAAATTACTTGTCATTGTACAAGAGAACTGTATTGTTTAAGTCAGTTAATGTGCCTTGCTGAAATTGTTATACATTGTCTACAAGATGACATGATTCTTTAGCCTCCTCACCTTTCTGTTCTGGATATGTAAAGCAGATTGTGAAGGGTATTGATGCAGTTACGAGGGAACAGTTGGTAAGAATAATGGCAGTCCTTGGAATTGGAAATGCTACCCCAGTTTTCAGCATGGTTCCTGCTTTGGGACCTATTAGGCCTGCAGGTCTTCTACCTACGATAACTGAGGAGGACAAAGTTATACTAAACAATGTTCAGAAAATTATCGAATTCTTGACTGCAGGGAGCTCAGCATCAGAGTCATTAAATCAGGTATCGGACAGCTTTTCTTTTTTTTTTTTTTTGTTAACTCACGAAGAAACAAAAAAAAAATTGAAAAATGAATCCAAAAATACATGTATGGTGATCAAGAATTTTTAGGCACATGCATGATACAGCAAATTTCCCAATTAAAAACTAGTTCGCATACTTCTTGGTTGATTTTTAGTGATATAAGGCCATCTCTTTGCTTTTGTTCCCAATCATATAGATCATATTCTATATGTTTTCGATGTTTGTGAGTTTCCTGCTATAATTGTTGGTATTTGTCTAGTCTCACTACTCACTGTGCTGACACGAAATCATTTTTAGGTATAGTCAGCTCTAAATTAACCCTCTTCCCAACTAGTTTTATTGGTACACCGAACCGATTCAAACATTGTCACACATTGGTAGTAATCAGGGGTGGCAAATCAGACCTATGCGGCTGTATCCATGAACCCACCCTGTTCTTTTTGCCTGTGATAGTTGGTTTTAGGTCTTGTAATATTTCTCAAGGGTTGTAGTCAGGTTGGACCAAAACTAGCCTTCATGTAGATGGATTAGGATGGTTTCACATACCGGACTCAGGTTGGACCCGCTCCTCGCCACTTAGGAGAACTCTTTTACATTCAAGCTACATGTTCAAGTCCTCTCTTCTAATGGAGACACCATGTTTATTCCTTCCTTTTTCTGCAGGACACTGATATGACTCGGGTGGTCCAAGAACTTCTCCCGCTGTTGCCGGGCCTCTCCGCGACAGTGCTTCCCGAGGTGCTCAGTCGGTTATCTTCCCGAGTGTTGGCACGCCTAATCCGAGATACATTTTTACGTTGACACCGTAGGCTTGCTGCCTAAAGCTCGCCCCGCTGCAGAAACTGTACATATCTTGTTTCAGTGGTATATTACGCAAATGATGATGATTGCTCCATGAACTTTCTTATCTGGTTCATGGGGTTGGCGCGTTTGTATAATACCATTCTACCTGAGGCTGATGAAAATGTGTAGTTTCGAAGAGGACAGAACAGAACAGAAAGCTAACAAAGATTTTCTCTGGTTCTTCCCATTGTCCACTTCCCATGGCAGAAGCTGAGGTCAGTACACAGCTCCAGAAAATACTGATATTTAGGGAACACACACAACTACCGTTAAGTTGACTATATAACAGAAGTGGTCATTAAATTTATATTAAGGTATAAAAAAATTATTAAATTTTAATTTATAATAAAAAAATTACTAAACTTGAATTTAATATATAATTTTATAATTATTTTCAATTGTTATTAAACAAGATTAACGGAATATTGACGTGACTAATAACGTAAACAGTTAAATAATAAAAGTAATAAAATGTTACTAAATTTTATATTAAAATATAAAAAAATTATTAAATTTTATGATGAAGTATAAAAATGTTAATATTTTGTTTTTTTTTTTATAAGTAATTGTCTGTAATTATAAAATTATATATTAAATTAAAATTTATTAATATTTTAATTATAAATTGAAATTTAATAATTTTTGTATTTAATATAAAATTTAATTATCTTTTATATTATTTAATTCTATAACATTTGCTAAATTTAAAAATATACTTACAATTCATATATATGATAAGAGATAACAAGATGAGATGGTATTAGAGTTACATAAATAACCCGGTATTACAATTGCATTGAATATTCTCATTCACGTGCATCCTCATAGGCATCCCCATGTTATATTTTATTACTCCAATATCCAATTATGGTTCTTGCTGGTGCCAGCTTTTCTTCTAATATTCGATCCACGTATCGCGTCATCAACTGTGTGTGATTGATCGTGGAGTTGCTTATTTGCATTGGACAATTGATTACCAGTGCAATTTTGTGCCCCCGTTAGTTAATCCGGGAGCGCCGCGGGTAAAAAAGTTATTTGGGAGAGAGAGTTCTCTCTCTAAAAAACTCGCTCAGCTTTTTTCTCTCCGCTTTCCTCCTTCCTCTTGTTGTTACCTTGCCATTGCATCCTTATTGCTTTATTCTCGCCACTGTTGCCTCATTTTGTAACTGTATTTTCACCGATTATTGTTACATCTCTCTTCAAAGTGATTGGCAAGGATGGAGTGACAGTCAGCGAGACGACAATGATGGTTGACGTGCGAGAAGTGGTAACAGCGAGAAAATTAACGAAAATTACTGAAAAAAAAGAGTGAAGAGGAAAAAAAATAAAAGAAAAAGAAGAGAGAGAGAGAGAGATAAGACCGTACAAAATTAACGAAAATTATATACACCTCCGTTAAATGAAGGTACAAAATCGCACTCGCTCGTTACGGCATTTGATGGTAGTACCGTGTCGTATCTGACAGACTAACTAATCATAAATATTCACTCAAATTCAGAGAGTCGCAAGTCAAAGGTCCTTTCTGCCAACAGACATTTTTTGAGGGCCATCAACTAAGTCTCCTACCACGTGCTTACTATTTCATACAGTAATATTAGATGATACTTAATTTTGACACTCGTAAAATTAATAACGCTTTTTCAAGAGATTAGTAACACTTCTTCACTAATATATAAATACTTTTGATTATAAATTTTTCATTTTTAAAAATTACCAATGCTTTTACATAATAGAAAAGTGTGTATTTTTTAAAAATTATAAACACTTTTTAACACATCAAAAAATATTTATAACTTTTAAAAATAATTATTAGTAATTCAAGAAAAAATATTGTTAATTCTGTAAACGTCGAAATTGAATGATACCCTAACATTACTGTTACATCATATTGTATCTCAATCATTATATTCTACTAAAGCCTAGAACGCATGCCTTGTGTTTTCTAGTGCATTTTTTCATTGCTAATGTTTTTAATCTTAAGGGGTAAGCATTAGTAGCAATGATAAAAGACTTCTCTCCAATGTGATTGGAAGCTCATGGGATCAAGTTACAGAAACCTTTTTTTTTTTTTGAAAAGTTAATGGAAAAGATACGTTCAAATATAACCATCCAGCCTTCAAAAAGCGGGGACTCATGCATGGGATGCTCAAGAGTTTTTAGAGAAGAGAAAATTGTAATAACTACCTTTAAAGTTTGACATAATTGCAAAATTCACCTATCATATTTCAAAAATAACAATAACAGTCACTATCGTTCAATAAATGAACAAAATAACTAGTTTACTCTTCATTCTCTCTCATTTGTCTTTCTCTTTCTCTCTTGTATTTTACAAAAAATAAAAATCATAAAAGAAACAACTAGTAATCATCAATAACCATAGAGTACTTAGGTTCAACAGAGAACCTAAATAGTGTCCAATCCATATTTTATGGGTTCACCGTCGAATCCAAGTGGATCTCGAACTCATATCTAGGCTCAAGATGAATAATAAACCTAGAGAGAAAAGATGAATGAAAATTAAATCGGGTTTATTGCAAAGACGAACACAATTTAGTCCACATTCATTATGTGAAAAAGAGAGAGTGCGAGAATGAAAAATGAGAAACGAGGAGAAAATATTTAAATATAAAGATTTTTTTCATTCTTAACATTCAACTGGGATTAACTAATAATAGAGAAAAATTGTAACAGGACATTAACTTCAAGAGTATCTACTATATTTTTTTCAAATATCAGAGCTAATTCTTGCACTTATCATAAAACTCAGGGCCACCACGTGTAATTTTCCTCAGTTTTTAATCTCAGCTACTGAAAAGGAAAAATCAGAAGGCAAAAGCGATGTACACAAGTTATGAGAGTGACATAGGTGAAAACTGGTCACAAATAGGATGTGCCTACTCACCAACCAAAAGCATGCAAACCAAGCTAATTGGTAAACACAAAGTTAACAGCCAAATGTATAAAGTTTGTTGTTCTCACCTACCATGTGCTTTCTGATGTACGCTTTGAATCCTAAGAGAAAAGTGGTAGTTTCTGCTCGCCCGAAGCATAAGAGATGATGTTTCTTTTCAGCGGCGATATATACTGAGCCCCGTGAAATGCAGCAGCACGTAGTACATTAAGAGGTCCAAAATCAACAGAGTATGCCTTCTGAAAACCATCCAGGATTGCCATCATGGCAAGGTTTGCCGGTTTCCTATCTGTTTCATATTTCTTCAGCATAGTTACCTGTGCAGATGAGCAGCACAACTCGTCAAAGCAACGATTGCATGGTAAGTTACATGCAGCTTGATCATGCTTACAAATTATTTCAAACTCTTTCCAAAGATTTTATGGGAATTGGAACATTTAACATTGAGATTTCGACACTTGGGGCAAACAGAACAATTTGGTTAGGCACACTTGAGGCGAATTCCAAAACAATTCTACGTGGGAAAATTAGTTTGACCAGGAAACGGGACATATTCTCTCTCTCCAATCTTAAGATTGGCTGAATTTGCTACTTTGCTGCTTCTTGATTATCATGGGACTTGAAATCGATGCATTAATGACGTCGAATCACAGATCAAAACATGCATTTTATGTCAGTGTATCAATGACGTATTCCTTAGCAGATTTCAAAGACACTTAATGCACATCAACAACTATTAAGGCCAGAGATAGGCAGTAGATTTGGATAACAATAGAATATGGAATCAGACAATACGAGAATCACAGGAACAATCAGAAATTCTCCGTAGGTAGAAGTATGAACTATATTGGCACGGATTTAGGTAGTGTGTGCTTCAATGATGTGCAGGTTCAATGAATTGCCCAAATAAGGAAACGATAACTTTACCTCACCAATGTCAGACCCCACAGCAACACTCTCAGCAATGACCCGAGAAAGAGCAGATGCGTCCCCAAACCCCAAATTAACACCTTGACCAGCCAAGGGATGGACAGTGTGCGCAGCATCACCAATAAGAGCTACATGCTTCGACACATATTGATTAGCATGCATCAAAGATAATGGAAACGCCATTCTTTCTGAAGCCAGCTTGACGACTTTTGGGGGAACTTCAAAACGCTCACTAGCAGATGATGTAATGTCTGCTCTAAGCCAAGAAAAAATGGTTCCACCACCTAATAACTGTGACTGAGGATGAGGGCCATATCCATAATCCAAAGCATGATTTACAGCATTGACAAAATCATCCTCACTCATTGACTTGCGGTCTGATGCCTCTTTGGGGTCCATAGTCCAAACAATATTGCTGAACTTATCACCCATTGGCAAAAGTGCAATTGGACCAGCAGGTAGAAACCGTTGCCATGCACAATGGTTTTGAACCAGGTGTTCCACTGTACAGATGATGGCACTCTGTGAATACTTCCATCCAGTTGTTTTCAACCCTGCCAACTCCCTGACACGAGACTTAGACCCATCTGCTCCAACCTGACAGAAGCACCACCAAAATTCAAAATATTCATATTTGTATAGACATGATCCATAAGAGGCAATATATAGCATATATTATTCTTTTCCCTTGTAACAGACAAGTTAGCTTCATAGACGTCCAAGTTGAAATTACCACCAACTTTGCATAGAGGGTACTGCCATCACAAAGTTCCAGCTTTGCTAAATCTCCACGAGGGGACCTTGTTGTCCTTGAAGATGAGCCGTCAAGCGCTACAGATGACAAGCTTGGAGATAAGGTCATCGAAGTTAGCCTGGAAGGGTAGATTCTCTTCTGAAAATCTGCCTTCTCCTAAAGTTCAATAAACCAGTCTTAAAATAACATCCAGATTCCCATAATTAAATTCAAACAGCATTCTGAATATTATGGTATACTTCTTAATTCATCAGTATTAAAAGAAAGGAAAAGGCATTAAGAGAAACTGAATGCGAGAACAAAAGCAGTTGTATGGCATTGAAATGCAAATGAAAAATCTAGCCAAAACAACTTGGAGGTGGTAAATGTACAAGGAGAAGAACAAAAGAAAAAACATTTGTCAATAAGTTTCAAAATATATAGATATGTAAATGGCAACAGTAAGAACCTGTATGCATGATAAAAGAGATCTATGAAGTACTTTATTCTCAACCACACACCTGAAGCAAAAACACAAACCAGTGTCACCAGCCACTAATAATTGCATGGTTACCAAGATTATCCAGCTAAGATGTTCTTACCCTAGTACTTCCTTGTCTACATCTCTTGCGTTGTATCTTGTGTATCCTAGGCCAGTATAATCCCAAACCTACAAGGAATTATCCAGTTATAGGTTAATAACAACATTATCCATTGATGAAACATCAGTTTCTTGACAAACAAACCAACCATTTAGAGGCAGAGATTCCATAAACACTACCAGTTCTATATCAGTTCAAAGGAGGGCATGCTTTGAGAAAATGAAACCTGTAAGATTTTGGCATGCTATGAGAAAATGAAACCTGTAAGGTTTCGATGATCTTCCATATGGGAAAAACAAACTTTCTTGGTACCATATTTCTGGAAAAGGACCGGCTAAAAGGATTTATCTAAAAAATTGTTGAAGGCAATAAAAAAAGCACATGAACTAATTAACAGACAAACAAATAAAAAATATTACCTGCATCTTGTCAAAATAAGCATGTCGATGCTGTTGAAGATAATGCCAAGCTCCAACTTCTGTAAAGTAGGGTCACCATTAGATGAAAAAAGGAGGTACATACAACATTTATCCTCGTCTTCTCCAGTTCTATACTTCTATCATATATGATGGGCACAAAG